>NW_026527013.1:228351-651747 GCF_024362965.1 Panthera pardus | reverse complement strand
GTCTCGTGGAGCCCTGGCTATAGGGCCTTCTTATCCTCAGCCCAGAGCAGGAGCACGTGTCGGGGGTGGGAGGTGGCCACCCTGAGCGGCGGGTACCAACAGGCCCCTGCCCAAGGGAGCTGAGCCGGGACAGGCGGCGCTGTGGAGGTGGGGGGTCCTGGGGTCAGGAGAGCTAAGGAGAGAGCACAAGCCCCTCGTCGGGGCCTGGTGCCAGCTAGTGCTGCAGGGGAGGGGGAGCGAGTTCTGGCCGAGGCGCTCCTGGGCGGGGAAGGCGGCCTACTGCACTGCCGTTGGGAGCTGAGACGGAGCCCGTGGTCCCCGAGGGTGATTAGAGTCAGGCATAGGTGTGCAAGTGCCTGGGGCCTGTTTGCCGGGTGACTGTCCCCCGCCCCCCCCCCCTTTCCCACCAGAGCTTCGCCTAGGCCCTCCAGGGGGCCCGTGGGTGGAGGTCGAGCTGGCAGAAGAGGCCTCCCCTCTCTCCCCTCGGCGGCCCCCGCCAGCCTGTCCCTCATCCTCCCACGTGTCCCGGCTTCTGCCTCTTAGCTCAGCGGCGCCCGCCTCCAGGTGTCCAGTGCAGACCTGCTCCGGCCATGCTTTCGTGGCCAGAGCTGCTTGGGGGTCCGCTACCGC
The DNA here is from genome assembly GCF_024362965.1 of Panthera pardus. Taxonomy (NCBI): domain Eukaryota; kingdom Metazoa; phylum Chordata; class Mammalia; order Carnivora; family Felidae; genus Panthera; species Panthera pardus. The sequence goes on along the minus strand of NW_026527013.1, from coordinate 651,117 downwards.
CACGGCACCTCAGCGCACCCCTGACCCAGGCTGCTCCTTGCGGCCCGGGGCCGGGAGGGACTCGGGCAGGCTGACGCGCCTTCCTCTGCACAGGCTCCCCCAAACGGCACCACTTCCAGCGGCAGCGGGCAGCCAGCGAGAGCACCGAGCAGGAGGAGGGGGACGCCCCCCACATGGACTTCATCCAGTACATCGCCAGCGCAGGCGACACGGTGGCCTTCCCGCCCCCCCGTCCCTTTCTGGCCAGCCCCGCCAGCCCATCCCCCGCTCTCGGCAGGTATTTTGTAGTAGATAGAAGCGTCAGGGGTGGACCTGTGGGCCCCCGCCCCACCCAGTCCCCCGCTAAGTGGCCTGGGGAGGGCTTTCCCCACCCTGCAGACCTATCACATTCTTCCAGCTCCATCGTCCCTCCTGGAGACTGCCTCACTGGGGCCACCTCTCCAGCAAGGACCAGAAGAGGGAAACTGGGGGAGACTGGGTAAGGGCAGAGGGGCAGGTGGGGCCCTGGACGATGGCCACAGGGTCGCCAGGACAGGACGCCTGCCCAGGCAGGGCTGCCAGGGGCGTGTGCCTGCTTGGATATTACTGCTCCCTGGTAGAGTCCACGGCCCCGAGGGGTCCGCTGTGGCCTGCTGCCCCTTCCTTCCTGCCCGTGTTCCTGAAGGCTGGATGGCCTCTTCTCAGAAATTGTGGCTACTTCTGCCAGCAGCACCCCCTCCCCCAGCCCCACAGACGGAGGTACTGGGGTGGTGCAGCTGCCTGAGTAGTCCCGCTGGGGAGTAGGGGCCGAGCCGGACTCCCGCCTGGCCCCGTCCATCCCAGCCACTTCCTGCTCCGCTGAGGTGTTAGGAAGAGGGGAGCGCCACAGGGGAATGTTAACTCTGTGGGTGCGGCGCCAGCCACCTGCAACGCCAGCAGGTGCTTGGGTCAGATACTGTAAAAAAAAAAAAAAAAAAAAAAAAAAAGCCACGATTGAAAGGCAGGTGCCAGGAAGGCTTGGGGTTGATCCAGAAACCACCCCCTGCAACAGGGACCGCCAGCATTTTCTTAAAATCCGCTCTCCGCAGAGCCTGGCCGAGCCTAGGGGGTCCCCACCGGCGCCCACCCTTCCGGACCCAGAGGCAGGGTGGCTGGGGAGAACGTGCAGGGGCGCACACAGCCTTCTTGACTGCTGCGGCCTGGCTTGCAGGCTAGAGGCAGCGGAGGAGGCGGGCGCCGCGGGAGGAGCGAGCCCCGAGTCTCCCCCCGAGCGCAGTGGTGGTGCGGGGCCTGAGCAGCAGCAGGAATCTGATGGTGAGCGGGACTCGGGGCCAGAGCAGGCCCACACCACCTACCGGGATATCTGGAGCCTGCGAGCCTCTCTTGAGCTGCACGCGGCTGCCGCCTCGGACCACAGCAGCAGTGGCAACGACCGCGACTCGGTGCGCAGCGGCGACAGCTCGGGCTCGGGCTCCGGGACCACCGTGCCCACTTTCCCACCGCCCTCGCCGCCCCCCACCCCCCGGCCGGCAGACAGCGAGGCGGGAGGTCCGCGAAAGCTGTTGCAGATGGACAGCGGCTACGCCAGCATTGAGGGCCGCGGCGCCGGCGAGGACGGGCTCCTCAGCGCGTCCGAGAAGCGCTCTTCCTTCACCAGCGCCGGCCGCACGGCCACTGTGGGCACCAGCTTCGAGGGGGCGCCGGCGCCCACCGAGGCGCCCGTCCGGCCCCGCAGCCCGCGCGCCTGGCCCCCGCCGCGCCCCGCGCCGCGACTACAGCATTGACGAGAAGACGGATGCACTCTTCCACGAGTTCCTGCGCCACGACCCGCACTTCGACGACACGCTGCCCTGCGCCACGCGCCATCGCTGCAAGCGCGCACCCCCACACGCGCAAGCAGTGGCAGCAGCGCGGCCGGCAGCACAGCGACCCCGGCGCGCGCGCCACGACCCCTGCCCCGCCCGCGGCCCCTTTCGGGGCCGACTCCCGCCCCACGCGCGCGCCCCTGCGCCGAGGCGACAGCGTCGACTGCCCCCCAGAGGGCCGCGGCGGGCGACGAACCGGCCGCGCCCGCCATCCCGGTCATCGAAGAGGAGCCCGGCGGTGGCAGCAGCACCTGCCCCGGCTCGGGCCTGTGCGTCGGGCCCCCGGGGACGCTGCTGGACAAGCTGGCGGCTGGCCTCGATGACAGACTCTTCCCGCCGCGCCTCCCCCAGCCCATCGCCACCGCTCCCACGCTGGCCGCCGCCGCGCCCACGTCTCCCGACCACAGCCCTGCCTAAGCCCTGCCTCCTGCACCCACCTCGTCAGCTTCTCCGGCGCCGCCCGGGACCCCTGCCACGGGACCCGCCTGGGGCGCGACGCTCCGGGGCGCGAGCGCTGGGGGCCGCGGGGCCTCGCACGCGCGCGGGTCTTCTGGCCGCCCCCACGTGCGCGTGCTCGCGTCCTCGTGACACCCTCGAGCTGCCTCTGGTGGGCACGCGCACACGGTCCCCGTTGGGCACTTAGCAGGTGCCCTGTGGCTTCCCAAAGCGCGAGGCTGCAGGGCCCTGGCTCGGCTGGAGGGGGCGAGGCAGGCTCTCCTCTTCGGGCTCCCGGGGAGAACGTTCACCTGCCTTCCACCCTAGACAGCAGCCTCTGAGTGGTGGCGTCTCGGGCACAGAGCACCGGGAGGCGCTCCCGCAGGACCTGCTCCCTGGGGCAGGGGCGGGCGATGCGGGGCGGCGCATGCGCAGGGCGCCCCTACCAGGACCAGTGGAGCCTCGAGGCGTGTCTGAGCTGCACGCGCTGAAGGCCTTCCCAGGGCGCACGCGCGGGCCCTCTAGGGCCCGGGGCTCCGGAGAGATCGGGGCCGGCCGGCGCCGGCTCTGCAGCGCAGGTCGGGTGGAGGCCGCAGCCGCCGAACCCCTGAAGCTGTTTACCTCACTGCGGCATGTGCTCGCGGCAGTCTGCGCCCCCTCCGAGCAATAAACAACGCCTCGCCGCCACCCCCTCCCGCCGAGTTCCCACGCCCACCCAAAGCATGTGAGTGGGCCACCCGCCCGCCCCGCAGGTGCACCGTCCAAAGAGCAGCCGGAACTCTGTCATGTTTTAAGACACAAAACCCAAACGGCCAAGGTTTCAAGTTTCCCAAGCTTTATTTATTGCCAAAAGATGGGGCAGCCCTCGCCTGCGGCCGAGTCGCCCCACCCCGCCCCTCCCCTCGGAGCTTCGTGCCGTCTGTGTACCATCCAGTGATGGAGTTTCTTGTGTTTGTTTTCTGGTTGATTATAAATATTTACTGCACACTCTTGCTTAGTTCGGGTTTTCTCTGGGGACCCAGGGGCACAGAGAACTTGGAAAGAGGGTCAGGGTCCTGCGATCAGGCCCCCGGCTGCTGCACTGGGGAGCCGAGGGCCCTGGGGAGCTCCGGGGAGACCGGTCACCACTGAGGGGACTCCTGTCCAGCGTGGCCAAAGACAGACCCCCTCGGAAGCCCCAGTTCCCACCACCCGACCACCTGCCAGCCGGCAAGACCTGCAGAGCCCAGCCTGCCCCCCCCGGGCTGTGAAGCCCATGAGAGGACCACCCAACAGTTCCCAAACACCCTTCACAATCAGCTCAAATCCACCTGCTTTATTTTTTCTTAGAAAAAGGAAAAGGAACCAACCGAACAACAAAGACAAGGCAGCCGCCTGGCTCCCTTGGGCTCTGGGCATGCATCTCGGTTGACGGCCCTGTTCTACTGGCTCCTGCTGTGGCTGTGGTTTGTCCGAACACATCACTAGGTGTGGGAGGCGCTAACGTGGAGCAGAGTAAGAAGAAGTCAGGGGTGGGGCGAGGACCAGTAGTCTGAACGTAAAGTGCATGGCAGGGGCTTCCCGCGGGGCCGGCGTGCCGGCGCTCTCCCTCCTCCCGAGGCCCGGGGAGGGGGCTCAGCACAGGGCTGCAAAGTCAATGAGAGGCCGTGTTCACTGGCCATGAGGGGAAGGCCAGTCCCCAGTCCCTGCTGTCCCCCCAGCCACGGCCCTCCAGGACCCCTGGATTCCTGAGGGGCAGTCGGCAAGGAGGGTGTGGTGGCGGCCTTTCTGGGCAGCAGACGTGGGCCAGCAGTCGATGGGAAGACTGAGGACCTGGGCCGTGGCACCTGGATGAGACGGGCTGCAGACGGGAACAGATGGGTCACTCCTGGGCCAGCAAACACATTCTGTATCTCAGGAGGCAGGGCCCACCCTGGGGCCCGCTGACAGGGTGGGGGAAACTGAGGCCTGGTCACACGGAGCTGTCAGGCGTCCAGAGAGACCAGGCAAGGTCACACTGGTTTGAGGGGCCACCCTGTGGTTCACTCCCTGCCCACTGGGGTTAAGCACCACCCTCCACAGAGAGAGCCAGGCCTCCCTGAAGAAGCAGTTCTCAGCCTGCCTGGCTGGTTCTGATGCTGGCAGATAAGCACTCCAGGGCCACTTGAGGGAGGGCGGGGGCAGCACCCTGGGAGAGGGCACCCCGCCTGCACCCTGAGCAGACGATGAGCTCTCCTGCACCCCTGGGGCCTGATTCCCCTCCACATACACCTTCTTGGACTGGGGCAGGCAGGAGCAGGAAGAGGAAGTGGAGGAGGCCGAGCGGCCACCGGGGGTGACAGCGCGAGCCAAACCCAAGACGTCCCAACCTCCCACCCGGCCACCCGGCGCCTCATACACCTCTGGGCTGAGTCCAGCATCACCCAGGGCTGGCAGGACAGGCGGCTCCTGTGAGGGGCCCGCCTCCTGCTCGCAGATGCTGCTGCCCAAGCCACCCCCCACCCCCGAACCCCCAGCCAGGGTCCTAGAGCAAGTGAGTTCCTCTACCTCTGGCCCAGATGCTGGTGGCGGTGGACGAAGACCGACAAAACGGTGAAGGGCAGAACCGGCCCTGGTCAGCAGTGGTGGGCCGGTGCCCTCGGTGCGTCCCATCCCCCCCGGGTCCCCGAGGCGGCCTACCTGCGGGCGGCGACCCTCACTGCTGCTTGCAGGCCGACAGCCGGCGGATCTTGCTGCTGGCTGAGCAGGCCTTGCGGGTGGGGTTGGAGGCGGCACTGGCCCGGCGCTCCACCTTCGACTTGGCGCTCAGCTGCGCCGACTCCGTGCCGTTCACGCACACGACTCTGGGCGGGCCCCGGCTCTGCCCGTTCTGACTAGCCTCCTCTTCTGGGACCTGTCCTAGGAGGGAGAAGGCGAGTGTGGGCTCATGGGGGCCCAAGACCAACACCCCCAGGGCCCCCCAGCCCGCAGGCTACGTCTCCGCCTGCCTGGGCTTAGGTCCTCTCTGCCCCGCCGGGCTCCTCCACCTCCTGCCCCGCCTGTCCCGCCCCGGCCCCGCCCACAGGGCCCCTCATGTGGCTAGAGGGAGCCCACCGAGGTGGGGGCCCGGCCCACGCTCACCTGCCTGCTCAGGTTTGAGCCGGGTGTCTGCACCAGGTGGGCTGAGTGCTCACCATCCACCCCAGCACACGGGGAAGGGACCGGGGACCTGGGGCACAGGGCCCTGGGCTCGGCCTGTTCGCAGAGGCCACACCAGGCTGGGCCCTCGGGGCTTGGCTCAGGCCAGGTGTGCGACAGGCATCTCTCCCACGAACGCCAGCCTCGACTCCCCGTGCCGGGCATGGGATGAAGAGATCGGGGCCCAGGGCCTGCCGGTCCCTACTCTCAACTGGGTGGCACCAGCCCTTGCTGGCCTCCGGGGAGCCATGGGCCTGGGGCTGCCTGCCCGAGCTGCGGGGGCGGGGGAGGGGAAGGCGCATAGGAGCTGGCCAACCTGCCAGGGCCCAGGTGGCTCATTCAGTGCACATGGAGAATCGGCCTGCTGCCCACAGTCCGCCCTCCTGCGACACAGGTGGAAAGCTGCCCACGGCTGCCGCCAGCCTACCTCTTCCCCAGCACAGAGCCCCCTCTGGGCCAAGAGTCCCACTGCCTGACAGCAGCTTCTGGAACATGGCATCCTAGGTCAGAGCTCCTCACTGCTGACAGGCTCCTGCTGAGGAAAGCCCTTGGGGGGGGCCAGGAACCCTGCTCTGATGGAGGAGGGGCCACGGGGGGGGGCAGGGGCAGCTCTGCACAGACCACCGGGAACCCAGCCACCGGCACAGCAGCTGTGGCTGAGGCGGCACAGGACCCGGCCTCCCTGCCCTCAAGGGACTGGGGCACGGCCGGCAAGCCCCCACTCCACCCCAGCCCGAGGCCCGGCACCCAGCTGTCAGGGTGGGCGGCAGACCTCCACAGTGGGGACAGTCCGGGGAGACGGAGGCCAAGCAGCTGAGAGCCTCTGAGCGGAAGCACCCCACCGGGACTGAAGCGAGGAGGGATCTTGGCCCCAGCGCAGCCCACCGCTGACCCACAGGAGGTCAGAGAAAACCCCACTGGTCCTGGAGCAGGACTGTGCTACTTCTGACACGGACGACATCGTCCGGCCAGGCATGTGGCTCCAAGCCTGGAGAGCTGCCCTCGGGTGCACCCTCCCCTACCCGTCAAAGGCAGCCCCTGGCCTCTCACACGGGCCAAAGGGCACACGGGAGCCAACATACACGGTCAGTATAGTCTGGCGAGGTTCTGGGGATTGGGCAGGGTCCTCACTCAGCCTTCCCGGGACAGCAGACTGTCTACCAGCGAGGGCCCCTCACAGGTTCCTGACACAACACCCCAGCGACTCTGAGAGGCAGGACGCCTTGTCCTCACTCTCCACGGGAAACGGAAGCTCTGGAGGCCGGGGGTCCCAGAGCTAGGACTCCGTACACGTCACCTCCCGGGACTCCTGGGGCCCCGGACCCGGTAGGGAAACGGCTGAGCCAAAGCCACAGAAACTCGGGGTCCAGCAGGCGCTGGCTCTGAGATGACCCTGCAGCCGGCCACGACGGGCTGTCACAGAAACCCCAAGCACGCCCCCCCACAGGAGTGGGACCCATGATCCCCGCCCCGGCTCTGGCAGGAAAACGGCGCCGGGCCCACGGCGTTACTGCCCAGTGGGGTCTCCCGGGGGCCCACCCACCACACAGGCCACCTCCACACGCCAATTCTTTCAACAATAGAATCCTCACCCCTGGCAAACGAGCCAGCACAAAGGGAGACCGGCATCACCCCCACACGCACAGCGTGGCAAACCTTTATGACAGGAGCCGACAGGCTGGCCCCAGGACACAACAGAGCTGTGAGCGCTGTGGGAGGGGGTGGGGGAGGGGCCGGGGGGGGCGCTCGGGCAGCTGCACAGGCTTAAGGAGGGAGGCAGGGGTGCCGAGGCCTGGCCTCTACGGCACTGGAGGGGGAGCAGCGCTACACTACGCCCCGAGCTGCTCTACGCCCCCGGCCTCAGCTTCCTCTCCAGAAAGGTCTGAACACTGGCTCCTCTGCGTGCCTCTCTCCTCTCTAAGCCCTGCCTCAGACGCCTCCTCGCCACCTGGGGAAGCAAGGCGACACGCATCAGGGCTGGCGGCCGGGCACCAGGAGGGCCACTGGACCCTCTCGGGCCGTTGGAGGGGCTTTCCCCCATCTCTCACCGCCCAGCGGGACGCGGTCTGCACTCCCCAGAACACAGGAGGGTCCCTTCCGGGGATGTGATCCCTGCTGCCGTGGGCAGGGGCCCCCGGGCCAGGCCGCGAAGCGGCCGCACTCACCGGGCACCGTGAAGTCCTGAGTGTAGACGATGTCGTCCTCGATATCGAACAGGTCCTCGTCCCCATTGTCGTCCGCACAGCCGTGCAGGTCCTCCAGGTAGGGCACCACCGTCATGCCTCGCCAGCGGTCCTTGCAGTCCGAGCTTGGCGGGATGGGCACGGGCTCCTCTGATGGCGGGTGCTTCTTCCGGAACCAGCTGTGGAAGTCACAGGTCAGGACAGTGCAGGGGCTCCCCCGCCCTCAACACGGGGCACCTCCCAACTTCAGGCCCAGCCTAAAAGCCAGGGGAAGAGAGCGGCCAGATAACCCAACCCTGCCCCCCACTCGCTCCCACCACGTGCACCCCCCACTCTCTCACCGTGCACAGGCCCTGCACCCCAACCCCCGACTCACCCCCACCACGCGCACCCCCCGTGCCCCCAGACCCACCCCCACCAGCACGGCCGGCCCCACACGGGACACTCACCTGTGTTGTCTGATCTGCTGTATGGAGAACCTCCTGGCTGGCTCGTATTCCAGCATCCCTGACAGACCAGCAGGGCGTGGGGAGTCAGTGCTGGGGGCGTGGCCCTAGCCCCAGCCCGTGTCAGCCTGTGCCCAGAGGACACCCCCAGGAGAAGGGGTGCGGGCACGTGTGAAGGGAGCCCCAGCTCGGTGCTCCAGGCACTCCCCCCGCCCCCGGCCAGCCCCCCACAGGCCTGGCCTCCACCAGTAGGGCCGGCCCGGGCAATGGGGCCAACACGCAGAGTCCATAACTGCGAACACTGGGTGCGCACAGCCCCGGGCCCCACGAGGCTGCCGGCAGGAAGGTGGACACCAGGGCCGCCGGGGAGCAGGGCAGGCCCGCCGCAGCGACGCAGAACCTGTCCGTGTGCTCAGGGAAGTCAAGCACGCAGGCCCACTCTCTGCTGGCCCCCGGCCGGCAAAAGGCAGGTGACGCTAGCGGTCAGCATTGCTAGCCAGGACCAGACGGACGGTCCCCGAGACGGCAGCCGGAGCGAACGGAGGCCAAGAGGGCGACGCGCTGTGGATGTTCGCACAAGGGTCTGGCGCTGGGGGGCAGGTCCCACCCCAGAGCCTGTAGCTTCCACACGGGGGTGGGGGTGGGGGTGGGGGGGGGACAGCTCTGAGAGCTCGGCACGTCACACACCCGGAGGACAACTTTGTTCTCCAAACCGCACGGCGATTCGATCTGGAGAGCTGGTCGGACCCCAGGCCTCAGGGCCCGGATGGTACTCTCCAGGCCTGGCTGCGGTGCAGGGGCATCTGCAGACCATGACCCCGGGGCCACCTCGGCCTTAGGGCAAATGCCTTGGAGGTGAGGGACCGGACTACTGATGCCCTCTGCCATCTACGTAAGCACCCCGATGGGGGCTATTTCAAGCGCTGATAAAAGTAAGGGCGGTAACGGACCGAGCAAAGGAAGCTTCCTTTAGAGAAACCGCCAACCAGCCGCTGCCTGTCAAGAGAAAGTGCGCCGTCTGCCACCTCAGCCGTGTCCGAAATGACCTTCGGTGGAAAAGAAAGCCCTCGTGGGGGGTGAGGGGAGGTGAGAGGGCCATGCTCTGGGCGCACCCGAGGACAAGGAGGGTGGACATCACAACCCTCCTCCAGAGTGCCCAGGAGCTTCCAAGGAGAACTGGGGGCGGGGGATGGGGTGGGGGGAGAAGGCCAGGTCTGAGCAGCAGGCGGGCTGGGCCACAGCGCGTACCGGGAACAGGGCAGAGCTGCTTCCCCCGTTCCCAGAACACCCTGGGCTGCGTGCTCAGCCGCCTTCGCCTTCGCGGGTCCTGGGGTGGCTGTCCGGGCAGGGCCCCAGAGGGAGGGGGGCGCCGCACAGGCTGCCCAGCGCTTGGAGTTCGGCCGCTGCAGCCCCAGCCTCGGCCCCAGCCTCGTTTCATCTTAACGTAAACGTAAGCGCCGGCCTGCCTCAGTTATCGGGAAACCCTCAAGAGCACGTGAAGTAACGTGAATCTACTCCTTCAACTGAAGTCCCAGGAGGTCTAGAAACCGAACATCCAACGCGAGCCGAGCGTAAAGTCAGTTACACGCCAGAGCCTAAGGACTACAGGCAGAGACAGACCCCGAGGCGCTATCTCCGTGACAACTCTTAGGTACCACTCACACCTGAGGGGGTGCTCTGGATGAGCCAGATCATCACCCACCGGGCCCTGAAAACAAACATCGAGGAACCCCAGGAGGCCAGCTGTGGCAGCCCCGCCCCTTGCGGGGCGGAGGGGAGGTGCCGCCCTGGCCAGGGCCCTGCGTCGGATGCACAGCGCCCCCTGCTGCACAGCCTGGGACACGCAGCAGGAAGAAACCAGCCGAGGTGGGGGGGGGGCTAGGGGGCCAGAAGAGGGTGGAACCAAGGCCCCAAGCAGGCAGTGGGGCCCAAGGAAGTCAGCAATGCCCCTCCCAGCCTCAGCCTCAGCCTCCAGAGCTGATCCTGCCAGCCACTCTCCACTAACTGGGCCCATTCCTTGGGGGGGGGGGGGGGGGACAGGCCGGGCATGTGGGGCGTGGGGCTGCAGAGATGAAACCCAGCTCTCCAGAGGCCAGTGGTCTGTAGAAAACCCCCAGGACCCCCAACACCCGCTGGCAGCCCGTTCCCGACACCTCCAGCCCCACAGGTGCCGTCCCGAGGGCCTCACCTCTCAGCAAGTCCGAGAGCGGGGGGCCGCAGTCACCCGGGATCGTGTAGTCTCCCTTCCCGATGTTCTCAAACAACTTGTAGATGTTGTCCCCCTCGAATGGGTACAGGCCTGTCGTGATGTTATAGCTTCGCCCCCAAGGGGAAGGAGAGAGGCCCGGTCAGTTGGGGCCTCTCCTGCAGCCCCAGCCTGGGACCAGCCTGGCACAGGAGCCTTAAACCACCCTCACCTGTAGGGCCTCACACTGGGTGACGGGAATGCTCTGGAATAGGTGGTGGTGGTGGTGGTGGTGGCAGCACCACTCTGAAAACACCAGAAACCACTGCACCGGACCCCTTAAAAGGGTGGCTCTTACAGCGTAGGAGTGATCTCTCAACAAAATAAAACGAAACAGGGGAGCCCGGGTGGCTCAGTCGTTTAAAGGTCCCACTCCTGATTTTGGCTCAGGTCGTGGTCTCACGGTTCGGGGGACTGAGCGCCGCGTCAGGCTTTGCACTGACAGTGCGGGGCCTGCTTGGGACTCGCTCTTTCCCTCTCTCTCTCTCCCTCTGCCCCTCTGCTCTCACTCCCTCAAAAACAGATAAATACTTAAAAAACAAAAATAAAACGAAATGAAACACCCGTGTCGGCCGGCAGCCGCCCTGCAAGAGGCAGGAGGGAAGGTTCTGGAAAGTTAGGGCCTGCCCTCTGTGGCAGGCACCACGCTGACCGCTGCTCACGCACAAGTGCTCGGGGATGTGCCCCGAGGGACGGACGAGCAGAACTGGGGGACACGGTCTGAGACTCCTCCGGGGTGACGGCGTAGAGTCAGGACAGAAACACTTGCTTCGAGACAACAGCAGTGGCCCTGGGGTGTGAACCGGGGCAAACGTACCAGTACGAGCCCTCACGACCGAGGAGGAAGGCCCGGCCGTGTGCACCCCCAACACAGCTAATCCCGAGGACCCCACAAGGCGGGGAGCGGCCCCCTCTGCTCCTACCCACAGGGGGCTTCTCATCTTGGCACCACGGTTTCTCTGGCACTCTGGCCACCCGGCACAGCCCGGGAACGGTGTCTGGGGGACACGCTAGGAGGGGCGGTTCTAGAAGCCTGAAGCCCAAACAGGCCTGAGTCCTTGGTGGGCACAGGAGGGGCCCCTGGCGGGGGTGAAGCAGGGGGACCGAGGCCCACGGGCACTTACAGAGTAACCCCAGCCGACCAGATGTCCACCTTAAAGCCAGAGAAGGTGTCCAGGCCGTTGGCGATCTCAGGGGGCTGGAACGCTGGGGAGCCCTGGCTCGTCCGGCACGTGTCGTCCTCGGCAAAGGGGTGCAGGGCCTGCAGCATCGCCAGGCGGACCTCAGGGAGCAGCCCCCGCGGGAGCGCCCCCTCCCGCCCCCCCGGGGCGCTAAGGGAGGCGCACCAACCTCGGCCACACCCAGGTCGGAGATCTTGAGGGTGCCGCCCGTGGTGAGCAGCAGGTTGCCTGGCTTGATGTCCTTGTGCACAATGCCCTGGCTGTGCAGGTACTCCAGGCCGTCCACCAGCTGGCAGAAGTACCTGGGGGGACATGACTTCTGTGACCTGCCCCACCAGGAACCTCGATCCTGCCCCTCGGGTCCCCCTCGGCACCGGGAGTGACCCCGCAGCACCAGAGACATCGGGGCCCCGCAAACAGAAAGGACAGGATGGGTGGCCCAGCAGGGAACCAGAGGGACGCTGACCAATCGGAGCCATTCCTGGTCCCACCTGGGGAAGGCGAGGAGGGCTCCCTGGCCCCCGCTGCCGCCCCACTCCAGGCAGCCCTTCTCTGCGCTCCCCATCGGCCCGAGGGCTGTGCTGTGTCCCCACAATCACTCTGCCTGGACGTGACCACATGGCCCTAAAGGGGCCCCTTGGGGCCAGGGACCCAGGCTCACTCTGCCAGCTTCCCCTTCCCTCACGACACAGGCCGGCAGCGGGGCTGGAGCGGTGTGACTCCCCAGGAGGACCAGCTGACCCGTGGCAGTTCAGGTCACTGTCCTCGGCCTTTCAAGGACCAGGAGGTCCCAGAGTCTCAGGCAGCAAGCCCACCAGGGTCGGCAGACACAGCCGCTGGGCCGGGCAGGCTGCAAACTGGGCCCCCGAAGCTGAGCTTTAAAACACACTGGAGCGTTCATCTCGCCGGTGATCAGAAAAACTCGTCCGAACGCGGGACGGGCCCGAGTGTGGGTGACCCCACGGGAGGGGGGAGCCACGGGCCCCCGCGGCGAGCACTCACCCGTGGGCCTGGCACACGGGGAAGCGCTTCTCAGGCACGCTGTCCAGCATCTCCTGCATGCCGCACACGCAGTACTCCATCACCATATACGTGCGGGGCTAAGGAAACCACGGACTGACAGGGACCGCCACCCCAGGCAGGGCCTGCCCCCTGGGAACAGCCAGCCAGACGCTCGCGGGAAGGGTTTGGGGGAGAAGACCCCAACCGCGCCTGACGGCCTGGCCGCATCAACAAAGACAAGCGGTAGTGTGCAGAGAGATCGCAGAGCCCGTAGGGCGCCTCTGCCCCTCCGCTGACCTCCCCAGGGTCAACCTGTGGAGGTCTGTGGTCGCCTCGTCTGGGCTCAATCTGGGCTCAGTCCTCCGGCCCACGAGAAGCTCTCAACACCCTGAGGGGCTCCCGCCTCATCCCTCGCCCCACAGGAAGCCCCACACCAAGAGGAGACAAAGCTTGCAGGGCAGGAGGGAGGGGCGGGGTGGGCAGAGGGGAGGGAAGCCTGGGGGCCGCCAGGCCAAGCCGGAAGCGGCTGTGTCTCAGGCCAGCAGGAGAGAAGGTCGAGGCCCCCGCCACATCTCCCCCAGAGGTGGCCCTGAGTGCACCGTGCTGGAGAGGAGCCACGTGCTGGAAAGCCTGCCACTCTGTGCCCAGCAAGTCAGTGACAGACGCCTTTGTGGAAAGACATCAGTCCCTTGGCTAGACCTGAGGCTCCGCCCCCCACCTGCCCCCTAGAGCTGGAGCCGGGCGGGGGGGGGGGGGGGGGGGGGGGGGGGCCACACCGCCCTGAAGACACAGGGCCCGCCCCCAGAGAGAAAAGGGCAGAGCCAAGGACCGGCCCAGTGAAGCACCCCTGCAGTGACACTCCCTGCCCCGCCCCACCCCACGTCCTACCCTGAACAGAGCAGCCGTGCAGGGCAAGGTGCCCTGCGGCCGGAATGCCAGACGCAAGGAGAGCGCCCTCCACGAGGCCCCCCGCACTTAGGGGTGGGGCCTGGGACCCCGTACTCCCAGCCCAGGGCGCAGGGCGAAGGGAGGGCACAGCACCCTCACAACCGAAGATTGGAAGACACCATGCGGACCTGGCAGGCGGCACTAGCCGGACAAGGCCGCCCTCGGGCTGGTGCCGCCCCGGCAGCCCCCCGGGGTTTGCCAGCCCAGCACCCAGGGTGGCCGAGGGAGGTTTGGGGTCCCCAGGCCCTACAACTGCGCTCGAGCCTGCAGCCCCGACCCGGCGCTCGCAGAGGGGCCGGGCGACCAGAAGGATATATTTTTTGCTTCTCTTCGTTGTACAACACGTCCACCAGCTGGATGACGTTTTTGTGCCGTAATCTCCTCAGAAGCTGGATTTCCCTGAAGACGTAAAACAGAGGCGTCAGCGGAGCCGCCAGCGAGAAGGGCTCAGAACACCCTGCTCCCCGCTCCGCTCGGCGGGGAAGGAGAGCGCTTGCCCTGGGGGCGCCGTGCAGGGGTGCAGGGGCGCAGGGGCGCAGGGGCCGCAAGCTCTGAGGCGGCAGTGAGCAGCCACCACGTGCAGGAGCCGGGGCTCGGTTACACGGCAAGGCCAGGCCGTGACCGTCCCCGCCGCCCCGCATCCCCTCCGCGCCTCTTGGTGGGGACGAAGCCCCGGGCGGTGCGCCACAGCCGGAACGTGCCCGCAAGGCCCCCTTGCTCTCCCTGGCGCCCCACAGCCCCTGGGGAAGGGCAGAGAGCCCAGGAGACCTCCGCGGCTCCCGTCCGGGCACAGGCCCCACCAGAGTGGACGCCACGTGCCCAGCGCTGCCCGCTCTGCGGACGGCCCCCCGACGCCTCACCTCTCCGGGGTCTGAACGGGGGGGGGGGGGGGCCTCACAGCCGGCAGGTACAGGGGGAGCGGTCGGCAGCCCCTCGGGAGGCCGCCGGCCAGCAGCCGAACCCACGGTGCCACTCCAGGTGTGTGCCGTGCCCGCGAGAACTGAAAACACGTCCACACAGAAGGCTGCACCTGCCTGGCCAGGGCAGCGCCGGCCACACAAACCTCCAAGCCGGAACCACCCCAGCGTCTACCGCACACGCGTTATGTCCACAGACGACTGTGCCCACCGCGCACGCGCACGCCCCTCGGGCGCGTCCACCGCGCACGCGCACATCGCTCAGCCGCGAGCAGGGGCGAGGCGCCCACCCCCGCCACCCCCAGGACGGACCCCGGACACACGACGCTCAGGGAGGGAACCCGACACCAGAGGCCACGCGGGGTGTGAGTCCCCGTGTGTGAAATGTCCAGAACGGGCCCGTCCACGGACAGGAGGGGGGCTCGTGGGGGCCGGGGGCTGGGGGAGGGGCAGGGAGTGACTGCTGATGGGGACCTTTAGGTTGCTTTAGGGTTGCTCTAGGGATGACGAACTAGATGAGCGCGTGGCGGGTGCCCATCCCCACGAATACATTAAATGCCATCAAACCGTACGGAAAGTCTAGGAGGTCCTCAGCAGAAAGCTCAGGCACGGGCTGGAGAGCCCACCGTCCTCACAGACCCAGGCCCCGCCGCCACCTCCAGGGGGCCTCTCCTGACAACCCCCCCCCTCCCCAGGGCAGGTCCTCTGCGGTATGATGCCTGGAACCACCCAGGGCCCAGGACTCGGCGTGTGTGCACAGCCCCGCACCCCAGACCGGAGACCCCAGGCCCAGAGGCCATCGCCTCACAGAGCAAAGCACAGGCTTGCAGGCACTTCCCCCACAAACTAACCGACCAAACCCTGTCCCCACGTCCCCACGTCCCCACCCCCCACCCCTCCACCCCCCGCAGAGTTCTGGGCTCAATGAGATTTCTACCCTAAATCCCTCGTTTTCCTGTTTTTCCACAGTATCCCTACCCGTCTGACTACTGAGGCCCAGGGATGCTGCACATATAGAAATACACACAGAGTGGGAGGGAGAGGGGGTGACAAGCAGAAGCCGGGGCGGCCCTGCTTGTACCCTCTGAGCCCTGCGGACTTACTCCGCCGTCCCTCCCGAGCAGAGATCAGAATCCCTTTTTATCCCCCCAAATAATTAACGCAGGGTGTCTCCCCCTCGGCACTTCTAACATTCTGGGCAGGTCGCTCTCGAGTGGGGGCGTCCTGGGCACTAGTTCAGTAGTATCCCCGCCTCCCCCCCCCCCCCCGCCCCCCGCCACTCCTGACAGCCACAGACGTCCCCAGACAGGGCCCACTGTCCTCTGGGGGTGGGCGGTGTCAGGTGAGGGACGGTGCCCTGCTGTAAAGGATCAAGGTCCGTGACGAGCAGGAGCGGAACCTCAGGCCACCCCTGTCCTCGCCTCTGAGCCCCTCTGGGCCAGCACGGGGCATCCCCTGGAACTCAGGCCTCATCTCCCTCCCTCAGCCCTTCCTCCACCCCCTCCCCCCTCCAACCATCCCACTCCCCTGCCTGCCCCAGCCCTGCTCCGTGTGTCCAGAGGGACTCTCTGCCCACTGGGCCATCACCCTCCATTTCTACCCAACAGGCACGGGATGGCAGCAAATACCCATTTATGGGGGGGCGGCCGACCATCAGCCCCCAGCCACCAGCACAGCAGTGCACGGCCTGGGAGACGACCGTGCCAAAACGGGAAGGATGTGCAGTCTTGTCTACACCTGCACAAAACCCCACTGGCAGGACACACGCCAGCAGACCCCTCTGGGGTCACCGCCAGGTGCTGCCTGGACTCCTGTCAAGGGGTCGGCAGCCCAGGTGGATTTAGCAAAAGGGGCAGGAGTGAGACAGCCCCAGAGGAGAAGGGCATCCGTGCACGGCGGGAGCTAAGTTAGCAAGCCCTGCGTGCCCGGGGGGGACCGACGGGGTCAGCCCCAGAGACAGACCCCAACTCCTCCAAGCTCTCGCTTCCTGGGACCGCACACAGGACTGGGAACAGTCAGCACAGACCACAGCATATCTCCGGTCAGCTGCCTTCACTACAGCCTGGTGAGTCAAATGCTTCCTCGACCTGTCCGTGCCACCCTCTTGGCCCTGGAAACTTCCTCAGGGCCCTCTTCTTCATCCAAAGAGATAGCTTCAGGTACCTGCAACGTAACTAAAATGCATGTGTTAATGGGGCACCTGGCTGGATCGGCCGGTGGACCGTGTGACCCTTGATCTCAAGGTTGTGAGTTCGAGCCCCATGTTGGGTGTGGCGCGTACTTAAAAATAAATAAAATAAAAGTAAAACCCATGTGTTGAGACCAGGAGGCCTTTCCTTCTTCCAGCCAAATGGCGGCCACCTGTAGGGGATGTGGGGCAGCAGGACCGCAGCATCTACAGCAGAGCTCCACGCAGACACGGGGACGGAGCCCGGGACCACGCTTCTAATCCCACACTGAGAGTCAAGGGGCCCCGGGGAAGCCCACCCCAGGTCCTCACTGATAGGAAGGCGAGCCCCCCGCTCTGCATTGTCCTCGCATGCCTCCCCCTCCACCCACTGCCATCAGGATGAAACCACCACCCAATATCCATCCTCTACAAGATGGTCACAGCACCAGCTCTGAACCGAACCAGAGGGCAGCACCCTTGCCTCTGCAGTGACACAGCTCAACACTCCTACTCCAACGTCCAAAAAGTTTGTTCTTAAAAACAGAAGTCCACACTCTGACGTAAACAGGCGATCCACCGTGGGCATGCTGGGCTGTGCACTTGTTTGTTTGGTTCACTGTGATCAAAGCACTGCGAGTGAGCACTCGAGTCAGTCACCTTATCTCTACCAGGAAAGGACGGACACAATGTCAGGCAGTCCCCGAACAGAAGGGGCAGTCCCCGAACACAGCTGGCAGCGGCCAGAGCTCCAGGACAGAGAGTGCAGGAGGAGGGCACGCCAAGCCATCTGCCCAGGGACCCCCGAGCGTCCTGGGGGTTCCTGTCACCTCTGTACTTTCCGTGTCCCCTACAGGTTACATCGTGGGTCTAAACACAAAGGAAAACAATGTGTAAAGAAAAAGGAAAGGCGAGGAGCTCAGCCCGGATGCAGGAAGTGGAGGCAGAGGAAGTGGTGCCTTCCGCCCCCCCCCGGCTCAGTGCCTGTGGTCACAACCCTCCCCGCCCCCTCCTGCTGCCTGGGACCTGCCCAGGGTTGCTGCCCAACCCAAGTGGACTGCTTAGCCGACTTGTCGATTAACTGGAGGAAAAACCGAATGAGGGTCATAAAGCCATTCAAGCTTACAGAGGAATGGAGAGTCACTGCCTTCACAGTCACGTGGGCCCCAAACAAAACACACAGTGACAAACAGGCCCACTGCCTTGAGAAGCACCGGCTCCACGCATCCCTGAGCGAGGCCCGCGCGTCACTCCCCTTCAGGTGAGGAGGGGTCCGCTGGGCTCCGAGGGGCAGACCAGGGGCCATGGCAGCACTGGCAGAGGGACACTGAGCAAGATCCCGTCACCTCTCAGCCCCGCTGTTGATGCTTCTGAACGCTGTCCCAGGAGGGAGACTAAAACAAGGGGAAGTTGCTCGTAGGACGGTACACACACGTCCCCAACAGCACGACTCACAGGAGGCGTCAAGTGGACACGACCTGAACGCCCCACCGGCAGGTAAGTGGACAAACATGACGTGGTCGATCTGTACACACGCACGTCCCTCAGCCGCGAGCAGGAGCGAGAGGCGCCCACCCCCGCCGCCTCGCGGACGGACCCTGAACACACGACGCTCAGGGAGGGAACCCGACACGAGAGGCCACACAGGGTGTGAGTCCACGTGTGTGAAACGTTCAGAGCAGGCTCATCCACGGACAGGAAGGGGCTCGTGGGGGCTGGAGGAGGGGAGGAGGATGGCTGATGGGGACCGGGTTGCTTTCGGGGAGGCGGACCGTTGCCCCAGCCACGCAGCGTTGAGAGTTTCACGATCCGTGTAAGTATTCAATGCCACCGAATCACACCTCCTCGCCACCGATGTCGGTGTGTGAGTTCCGTGTCAATAAAGCCGTTCGAATAAACTGCAGTCCAGCCACATGGTGGGCCCAGAATAAAGGGCGGCTCTGCCAGCGTCCCGTACACTGTGAGGCCTGGCTCGCGACCTACTGCCCCAAGCTCCCGCGTTCCAGAATGAGCCCCGCACCAGGGAAGGAGCGGACATCCAGGGAGGACGCCAGGACGGTCCCTGCGAGTTGCAGTGGACGGACCACGCCCTCCCGAGGCCACCTGTGGCAGCCAGCCAGCCGGGGGTTAAAGTGGAACCCTTCCCGACACGGGGCGGGGCACCCCAGCAGACGCTGGGACCTTGTCGAGGCCGCCTGGGACAAGACCGGGAGCCGACAGAGTCCAGGGCTCTGATCCTGGACACACTACAATCCCAACCATTCACCACCCAGATCCAACTATCCACCAATCACCGCGAGGCGGCCCAGCCTGGAAGCCGGCGCCCGCCTGCGTACAGAGCAGCCGCCCCTGTGCCGAGGACCCGCTGCTCCTGGGGCTCACTCGGGATACGGCAGCTGGCTGGATGAGACTGGCTGCGGAGGCGGGGGACCGGCAGTCGGGACACAGCTCGTCAGAGGCACACACGCTCCCTTTGACCCCAAGACTCCACTTGCGGTGACGTGCCCTTCCAGCACCCTTGCACTTATCACGGCACGTGGCAAGAAGTAACTCGCCAACGTGGCCAACAGAGCCACCAGCACCAGGTGGGTCGGACCCGGCCACGGAGCCCTGCCGCCCCGACAAGACCACCACCGAGACGCGTAGTGGAGACCCGACGACTGGCAGGGGTCGGAGAGCCACAGCCTGAGGGGCAGAGTGAGCACCCCGTGACCTTATACGCCGACTTTGTATGCCGGTAAGCAGCAAGTGAATCTTATGATCCCAAACATCTGATGGAAAAAAGCCCACAGGGAACATTTTGTGGCGCATGCGACTCTCCGGAAAGTGAGGTGCAGCGTCTGTCGTGGTCGTGGGCACAGCCAGTCAGCCGCGCACCTGCTGCCCGCAGCTGCCTTCCCGCGGCTCCAGCACGGATGCACAGCGGTGCGCAGCCCAGGAGACAACCGTGTCAAAACGGGAAGGATGAGCAGTCTTGTCTACACCTGCACAAAACCCCGCTGGCAGGACACACGCCAGCAGATCACGCCGGCTGCCCCCGGAGAAGCGGGAGAGAGGGAGACCCCACCAAATACCTTCTTCCCAGCTTTTACAGGTTCAATCCATGTGATTTACTGCCCGTTAGAAAAACAATACCACTCGCTTCCTAAAAACGATCAGGGTATATAAAAAGTGCTTGAACAGGTTTAAAGAAAAAACGCAAAAAAAGACTTGATGAGATCACAGATGACTCTTTCTCCCACTTGATGCTTTCTGAAACTTTCTCACTCTATAAAAAGAACCTGTTAGTTTCTAGAAACAAGAAGGAGAGAGGAGCCAGTGCAGACCCCGGGGCGGTCTTCCTGGGAGGAAGCCACATGACGGGAGGGCCACCCCAGGCCACCCCCCCCCCCCCACCTTTACCACAGGCATCATTCGTTAGGAAAAAGGCTTCTGATCCACGCTGGGACTCCAGAGCTTGTCTGGACGGTTCCGGACACTTCACTCGGAGAAGAGCTGTTGGGGTTTATTAAGCCTCTCGAAGACAAAGGAGCCTTTTTTCCCCGCAGCCGGCTGGCAGCATGGCCGGCCAAGGAGTACAGGCTTCCCCATGCAAGGACACCCCTCTCCTTCCCCTGAGAGCCGGGCCCTGAGCTGATGAAACGGGCACTGGCACGGGGCCCCACAGCTGGGACACCTTATGCGAACGGCCAAGCCAGCTGGGGACCCCGAGCCCCTCCACCTCCCTGGCCTCGGTTTCCCCCCAGGTTCTTCTCAGGGACGCTGCGGGACCGAGCCCCTTGCAGCCCCAACACGGCACGCTCACGTGTGTCCACAAGCTCTTGGGGCCCCGACTGGCCATTCAGGAGTGCGGAGACTGGGAGGCCGGGCTCAGCAAACCCCGCCCCCCCATCAGGTTCTGGTGGTTCGTGTCTCCCACAAGTACAAGGGAGCTCTCGGAGGTGGTGGAACGCCCTCTAACTTGACCTTGGGTGTGTGCATTCGTCAGGACTCACACTGCGTCTGGCGGACAAGTGTCTCTACGACACCTGCACCGTGCCTCAGCAGAGCGGGCACTCGCCCACCGCAGCACCACCCCTGTGTCCCAGCAGGGGTCCGCGGAGTCCTGCGGCCACCAGGAGCCCCAGGACAGTCAGCAGGGTGGGCGTGGGGGACTCTCGCCACGGATCAGTTGGTGCCAGAACGCAGCCCAGGCCCTTGAGAGGGAGTCTGGGAACCTCAGGGTGCTGTTCCCAAGAGGCTGGGGGGGCCACAGCGGCACGGAGTCCAGTGGCCAGCCCCAGGGATGCTCCGTGGACCCGTGCCGCCTCCAAGCAGGAGAGCTCAGCCGCGGGTGGGCCCTGTTCCCCAGACCCATCAGGGGATGAGGAGAGGAGCCAGTGGGACAGAGATGGACCCTGGACATTGGGAGAGGGGCTGTGCCAGGAGTGGGATCCAAGAAGCAGGAGCCCGAGTGCAGCCCCACACCCCGCAGGAGTGCCGGCAGGCTGAGGCCACGCAACCCCTAGGTGCTTCTGGCTTAACGAGAAAACACCTAGAAGGCAGCCGTTGAATGGGGATTCCTGACTCGGGGGTGAAGGATCGCTTGGACCTCAGGAGGGTGCCGGTGGGCCCCCCCCCCCGCCTCAGTCTCCCCCCGCATGCAGGTGGCCCCTGTCCAACCCCATGTCACAGGTAAGAGACTGGCACAGAGAACTAGGGCATCCGGCCATCCCTTCTCCACGTCCACAGGCCGGGGCATGAAGACCAGAAGAAGGCCTCATCGAAATACAGCCCGCCCTGGCTCTGGACCACACTGTCCAGAGGCCGGGCACCAACACGGGAGCCGGTCCGGTCTCTGTCCTCAGCCCATCCATAATTTCACCACACCCAGACCTGGGCCGGCCCGGGGCAAGTGAACACAGCTCAGCTTCTGCGTGAGAGCAGGCTGGGCCAGGAAGGGGGAGGTGAAAGCGGACAGAGGAGCAACACTTTCCAGGATGGGCCTGGTGGGAGGGCCGACAGCGGGACGTCCAAGGTCGTCAGTCAGTCCTGCCACCTGGCCCGTTAGATAAACCCCTTCTTGGAAACTGGAGGCTGGGAGGAGCACGAGCCCAGGCAGGGTGGGGTCCCAGGGGCTGGCAGCCGACAAGAGGGGCACCTCCTCCTGAAACCAGCAAGAGGGATGGAGACACGGCTCCCACCATCTGTGGGGAGCCTCCTGCATGCAGACTCCGAGACCTCTGCAAAGCCCAAGAGCGGACAGGCGCCCGGGAAAGTCTGGATAAAAAGTTTGCCAGGACCTGGGCTGATTCCTCTCCCAGGGAGTCACCTGGGCTTGTAGTCACGGATGCATCTAGTGTCACATCCCAAATGAGCAAGAAAGGGCTAAGTTACCCCCTGCTGACCGATAAGCCAGTGCAAACAATTATTTTTGGCAACCGCAGGGCTCCCCTCCAACAGGATAAACAAATCGCATTTCGCCCGGCCCTAGTAACAGCTGCACGCTGCGCAGAAAACCTGCTGGTGGCGGCCAGGGCCGTTTAGGAACACGGCGTCTCAGGGCCAAATAAACATTGGCTGGTTCCATTGGGCACCTAAATTCTTTGGACAGCTGGGGGGGGGGGGGAGGCGCGCCCCCCTCCGAAAAAGGCTCTGACACCGCATCCTAAGAAACGGGACACCCGGCTGCAACAAGCCGGCCTGACTTCGTTAAAGTAACAAAGCAGGTTTCCACCGACACCTTCCCTGTCAAGGAGGACACGGGAGCTGAGGGGACAGGAAGGAAGGGAGGAGGAAGGAAAGGAGAAAGGGAAGGACGGAAGGCGACCACCCTCGCTGGCCGGCCGCTCGCTGACCCAGGAAGCCCACACTTACTTCTTCACGTTGGCCTCCCCA
The DNA here is from genome assembly GCF_024362965.1 of Panthera pardus. NCBI lineage: Eukaryota > Metazoa > Chordata > Mammalia > Carnivora > Felidae > Panthera > Panthera pardus. The sequence continues at coordinate 628,716 of NW_026527013.1, read as the reverse complement.
TTGGGGATCCTTCGCAACTTCTTCTTCTTGAGGATTTTGACGGCTCTCCTGCAGAGCGTCTCCGAGTCCAGCACCTCCTTCACCTTGCCGTAGGACCCCTCCCCCAGCAGGTCCCCCATCAAGTACTTGCCGATGAGCTTGGCCCGCTTGCGACGCGGCTGGTAGATGACCTCCGTGGAGTCGATGCGGTGGATGAACGTGTCCATCCCCACGGACATCAGCTCCCCCTCTGTAAACATGCCCAGCTGCTGCGGGTCGGCCACATCCATCCTGGACTCTCGCGGGCGGTCCCTTTATCTTCCTTATCTATTCCCCCGGAAGAGCGGTTCTTCCTTTTGTCCCCCTAAAGTTCCCTTCTCCAAGGAAAAAAAAAAAAAAAAAAACGCAAAAAACAAAAATCAACAAAAAACGCAAAAAACAAAAACAAAAAAAGGGAAATCCTTCTTCGAAAAGAAACGATTGTACTAGTCGTGAGTTCAAGAGGCGCGCCTGGCCCAGAACCCCGGCACCCGAGGGTGCGGAGGGTCGCAAGTCTGGGTGCCTGCCCGCCTCGCAGCTTCGGGTCGGGCCGGCGCGTCCACGGGGACCCTCAGGAGGCCGGTGGGGCTTGCAAGTGCTAGGTCATCCTCCAGGGACTTTAGACCCTCGGACAAACACCGCTGCAGCCAAACCAAGTCTTCTCCGGGACGGGCATTACCAGCGGGTCGTGGCGCGCGCCCAGAGAGGGCCCCGCGGCGGCCGGCCGGCCCCAGGGCCCCAGGCTGGGCAGCCGAGCTTCGCTGGGGGCCGGGCGCGCTGCTGGGGGCGGCTCCCGGCGGGGCCCGCCGTCCCGGGGGCCCGCGGTTGCGGCAGGTGCCTGTCCGGAAGGCGCGGGGGGCACCGAGGTCCGCCCCCGCCAGCCCCGAGCGCGCGTCGGGGGGCCGGGGGCTGCCCGGGGCCCTCCCGCCGCGGGGAGCAACTTCCGTCGGAGCCGGCCGCCGCCGGGGCGCCCCCACACCGGCCTGGGACCCCGGAGCGGCCGTCCCCCGCCCCAAACGGCAGCCCGCGCTCGCTCTCCGCCGAGAACGCCGTCGGCCGCGGGCCGCGGGGCGCGGGGACCCGCAGGGCTTCGGGCGGCTGAGGCGGCGCAGGCCGAAGGCCCGGGCCGGGGGTTCCCGAGGCCGCCGGGGCCCGGACAGCGCGCGCCCCCGCCGCAGCCGCCGCACGTGTGGAGCAGGCGGGGCGGCGCGGGGGCCCAGCCCATGCAAGGCGGCGCGGAGCCGGCCGGCGCCCGCCGCCGCTGCCGCCCGCTCCCCGCCTCAGTCGCGGACGCCCCGGGCCGCCTCCCCCTTCCGCGCCCGACACGCCGCCGCCATCTTGTTTACCTCCCGCCCCCGCCCTGCGCCGCCGCGCCGCCGCACGCCCGCCGGGGGGGCCCGCCCCTCCCGCCGCTGACGTGCCCGCCTGTTGGCTGGGCCGTGAGGCCCCGCCCCGCGGCCCGCCCCACCACCGCTGCCGATTGGGCCGTTTGGACACAGGCAGGCGCCCAAACGGGGATTGGTTCACTCTCGGCCCCGCCCCGGGGGTGGATACAGCTTGGCACATTGGCCCGCGGAGGAGCCCGTCATGGGGTGGGGGGGGTTGGCGGGAAGCGGGCGCGGGGAGCCCACAGCGTCGACCTCTGAGGGGCTCGGGGCTGGCGTCGGCGGTCGAGAGCGACAACGGCCACCTGGGAACGGCTGTGCCGCGGGCAGAGCCCTCGAGGAGCCCCTCACCCACAGACCCCCTCGGAGGCCAGGGCGAGGGTCACACAGTAGCCCCCAGGGAGGGGCGACCGGCCGACTCTGTCGGTGGAACGTGCGACCTCTGCTGTTGGGGATCTTTGAGTTCCAGCCCGACGTTGGGTGGGCTTAGAGCTTACTTTAGACATCAGTAAATTAAAAAGTGCCCCGGGGGCTCCTGGGGGGCTCAGTCGGTTAAGCGTCCGACTTTGGGTTCGTGAGTTTGAGCCCCGCGTTGGGCTCTGTGCTGAGTCTGGAGCCTGCTTTGCATTCCGTGTCTCGCTCCCTCTCTGCCCCTGCCCTGCCCTCTCTCTCGCGCGCGCTCTCTCTCTCTCTCTCTCTCTCTCTCTCCCAAAAATAAACATTAAAAAAAAAAGTTTTCTTTCTGAATGGCCCAAAGTGGAACGTTCCAGGCCAGAGACCCTTGCAGAGTCTCTGCACCCAGAGGGGACCCACTGCGGGAAAGCAGTGGCCCAGGTGCCAGCAGAGTGCTGTGAGTACAGAGTGGACAAAGTGGGCGGATGTGAAAACACCTCCCTTCCGTTGCCCAGCACTGTATTCTTAGCTCTGCACAAACTGTTCATCTCATCTGGTGTGACCCTCCTGGTTCACGACAGCCAGAAAAGTGGGACCTAGGGGAACAGCGCCATCAGATCGGGACTCCAGGCTGGCGACCTGTGACCGCCCTGAGCCTCTGTGCAAACTTGGTGTGCCGGAGAGTGGTGGTTGGACATGCCCCATGAGTGTCTTCACCGTCTCCGGCACCCATGGAGGGGGACTGATGTGACTCTGCAGGGAAGGGGTCACGCGCCACATCGGCAGGACCAGCAAACCCCAAAATTCCGCTGAGAAGGGAATCCTACCTACCAGAGCAGAAGCCAGTAAAATACAATAGAAAGCAAATAGGGAAAATAGATGAAGCCAAAAGATTGTTCCTTGAAAAGATTTTTTTTTAACGACAAAACTCCACGTTCACCAAGAATAAAAGATGACCCGTACCAGGAATCAAAGAAGGGATACCACTACAGACCCCAAAGGTATTAAAAAGCGGGGCACCTGGGTGGCTCAGTCAGTTAAGTATCTGACTTCAGCTCAGGTCATGATCTCACAGCTGGTGAGTTTGAGCCCCACGTCATCGGGCCCTGTGCCGACGGCTGGGAACCTGGAGCCTGCCTCAGATTCTGTGTCTCCCTTTCTCTGCCCCTCCCCCCTCACTCTGTCTCTTTCTCTCTCTCAAAAATGAACATTTAAAAAATTTATTTTTTATTTTTTTAACGTTTTATTTATTTTTGAGACAGAGAGAGACAGAGCATGAGCAGGGGAGGGTCAGAGAGAGGGAGACACAGAATCTGAAACAGGCTCCAGGCTCTGAGCTGTCAGCACAGAGCCCGATACGGGGCTCGAACGGGCTCGAACTCACAGACCGCGAGATCATGACCTCAGCCGAAGTCGGCCACTTAACTGACTGAGCCACCCAGGCGCCCCAGCATTTAAAAAACTTTTAAAAACAATGGACAATAAGTGTTGGCAAGGATGTGGAGACACTGGAAATCTCATACAGATGGTGCAGCCACTTTGGAAAAAGCCAAAAGGTTGAAAACAGTGTTTCCATGCGGCCCAGCTACTCTTATCCTGGGTTAGCACACACAGGTCCACACAGAAACTTGTACACTGTGTGTTCACAGCAGCAGGATTCACGACAGCCAAAACTGGGGGAAAAAAACAAAATATCCATCCACAGATGAACATATAAACACAACGTGTCCCCCGAGCACGCGCACGTCCCTCGGCCGCGAGCAGGAGCGAGGCGCCCACCCCCGCCGCCCCGCGGACGGACCGAACACACGATGCTCAGGGAGGGAACCAGACACGAGAGGCCACGCGGGGTGTGAGTCCACGTGTGTGAAACGTCCCGAACAGGCCCATCCACGGACGGGAAGGGGGCTCGTGGGGGCTGGGGGGAGGAGTGGGGAGTGACTGTTGATGGGGACCGGTTGCTTTTGGGGTGATGGAATGTTCTATGACAGGTGAACTGACTGAGGCTTACAGGAAGGAAGCCACCTGTCCAGGTCCACAGTGGATCTGGGACTCCAGGTTATGGGGGTGGGGGGGCAGGTTATAGTAGGAGACCCCAGGCTATATGTGGAGGCTCTAGGTTGTAGGTGGGGGGCAAGGTTATGGAGGGCCCCATATTACAGATAAAGATCCCCAAGTTACAGGTGGGGGACCCCAGGTTATTGAAAGGCAGCCTCAGATTATGAGTGGAGGGCTTTGGTTTACACACAGGGGCCCTGGCTAACAGGTAAGAACTCCAGATTATAAATGGTAGTCCCAGGTAATGGCAGAGGGCCTCGGACAACAGGCGGGGACCCCAGGCTATAGGTCAGGGCCCACCAGCCCCTCCGGGGCTCAGGCCTATAGCCTCTGCCTTCCTCTCCTCCCACGATCTCTTCCTCACACCCCTCGTTTCTCCTGCCCACCCCATGACCCCCCCTACACACAAACACTTGTGCCCAGTTGGCCCCCTTGCAGCCCCCGCTGACCCTCTGACATCCTCCCTTTACGCCCCCCCCCCCAATGGAGGACAGAGGAAGCCCGCGGTCCTCCTGGGCACACGACCAGCTGGCGCTCCATCCCAGGTCTCCACCCACTCAACGGGTATCCTACATGTCAGGTTCCTGACCCTAGCCCCTTCCTCTCCATGGACCCAGCTCAGCCCCATATCCATCGAATAAGGGCCCAGGAGCCAGAGGGGTCCTTCCAAATTGAGGTGAACCCCCACTGGGAATCCAGCCATGGTTCCAGGTTAGGGGGTGGCTGGGATGGGGGCGGGGGGCATGTGGGCTTCTCTGCCGCCACCAGGGGGCGGGCAGGGACTGCAGCCGAGGTTTCTGGACTGCGGGCGCGCGCGCGTGTGTGTGTGTGTGTGTGTGTGTGTGTGTGTGTCTATGTGTGTGAATGAGATGTCAAAACCACAGGGTTGGAAGCCCACACATGATCCCTCAGGGCGGTGACACTCTGGACCATCATTGTCACCCTTATTGGACCTTGTTACACACCTGGTCACAGGGCAGGGATGCCCCACCGTCACACACCTACAGTTGACTGTCCCCCTTCTCCCGGCACTGTGGACACTGGGGGGCTGGTGTCATCCTCTCTGGGGGTCCTGGGCACTGCAGGGGTTGAGCAGCGTCCCCAGCCCCCACTCAGACGATGCCCCCAGTCCTGACCGCAAGTGTCGCCAGACATCGCCTGGGGTCCCCTGGAGCAGAACTGTCCCCAGTTGACAATCTGCTTTAGAGATACACGCTGAAGCATTTACGGCTGAAAGGCTATGAGTCTAGGATTCTGCTTCAAACATTCCCAGGCAGAATGTACATCTGAAGTGTTTGGGAGAAAGTGTCCTAAGGTGGCCCCTTAAGTGTTCTTAACTTAAGCAGTGTTTATTGGGTTGAATGGTGGTCCCTGAAGGAGGTTTCCCCATCCAACTTCCCAGAGCCTGTGAATGTGACCTCACTCACTGTTGTCACCAAGCTAGGGATCTTGAGATGAGATCATCCTGGGTTACTTAAGTGGGCCCTAGATCTAATGACAATTGTCCTTATAAGACACACACAGGGGACATTTGACAGAGAGGACCAGCTATCGATGGAGGCTGTGATAGAGGGATTCTCGGCTGCCTGGAGCCCCCAGAGGCTGAAGGAAAGGGGAAGGGCCTCCTGGAGCCTCTGGAAGGAGCTCGGCCCCCCACACCTGGCTCCAGAATGGGGAGCGGATGAATTTCTCTTGTTTCAGTCACCCAGTGAGCGGTCATTGGTCTCAGCCGTCCTAGGACACTAACACAGAAGCTTCCTGAGAATTGCGAGGCGGGCAGTTTGATGAATCTTGACGAAAGCATGTGATCACCACTGTAGGTGAGGGATAAAACCTTTTCTTCCCTCCCGACCCCCCCTCACACGCCTTTGTGGGGGTCATCGCTTCCCTCTGCCTTCCTTCCCAGGAAAGGATGGAGTTTTGTCCCTTGTAACTCGGTCTTTTCCGGGTGTCACATAAATGGGATCCCACGGCAAGGCGTACTTCACTTGAGATTCATTCATGGTCTCGCGAGCCTTAGCGACGTGTCCTCCCTGCGCTCCTGGAACGCCCTCGTATGAACGGCCCGCGGGTCTTTCGCCCACTTGGGTGGTTTTCTGTTTTTGGCGACTGCGAGTTGTGCTGCGGTGAACACGTGCGTGCAGGTTTTTGTAGGGACAGAAACTTCCATTTCTCTCGGGTGACGCCTAGGGCTGGGATGGCCGGATCCCACGGCCGTTCTGAGCAAACCGTCTTCCAGAAGGGCCGCACCGTCACCCCACGAATTCAAGGTGCGGGACACGGCCACCGCAGCCTGCTGAAGACCGGTCCTGCCTTCTCCCACCTGCCTCCGGAAGCTGACGAAGCACCCCCTCCAGGCTACCCGAGGGGCGACCGTAATGATCGTAATGATCGTGGTTGACACATGCTGACACTCAAAGTTCACTGCTGGCTGACCTCCAGGCTGAGGTCCTTCCTCCCTCTCACCATCCTCCGGTCAACAAGGGAGACTCCTGGGCTCGCAGAGGTGCCTGTGTCATTGTCCAGGGACATAAGAGCAGGGGTCAGCTGACCTGTTCTGTGAGGGACCAGAGGTCAAGTGTGTTCAGCTGTACGGGCCCAACCGTCTCTGTCACAACCCCTCCGCCCTGCTGGTGGGGTCAGGAAAACAGCCGCAGGCAATACGTAAACGACCGCGTGTGTCTGTGCCAAGAAAACTTTATTGACACCGATGTCGTATCGCTTCGCGTGTCACAAAACAACCCTTCTTCTGAAATGTTTTCAGCCACGTAAACACAAACATCTCGCGGCGCCCGGCTGGCTCGGTGGGTAGAGCCCGTGACTCTGGATCTCAGGGTCGTGAGTTCAAGCTCCGCTTTGGGCGTGGAGCTCACTTTAAAACACAAAAAGGAGGGGTGCCTGGGTGGCTCAGATGGTTGAGCGTCCGACTTCGGCTCAGGTCCTGATCTCATGGGCTCGTGGGTTCGAGCCCCGCGTCGGGCTCTGTGCTGACGGCTCGGAGCCTGGAGCCTGGTTCCGATTCTGTGTCTCCCTCTCTCTGTCTCCCTCTCGCTCTCTGGCCCTCCCCCGCTCTCCCTCTGTCTCTCAAAACTAAAATTAAATAAATACATAAATAAATAACATTAAAAAAAGAAATGAACATTAAAAGGGAAAGGAGACGAAACATAAAGGTTTCAGTGCCACGCGTCTGTCTGCACCAAGAAGGCGACAGGCTGGACTGTGCCTCTCGACGTGCTATAGTCTCCCTCACTTTCAAGCCTTGAGCTGCTCTCCAGAGGCGTGGGAAGGAGCCTAGAGATGCAGGCTTGTGTCAGTCTTTGAGACACTCCCGGAAGGTGCCGGATCTGGCCGTGCCTGCTGGATCAGCTGGTCTCATCTGTGGCTGTCACGCCAGGGGTCTCCTGGTGTCCGGCGGGTGGGGACCCGGAGGGCTGCTCAACACGAGGAACCACCCGGCCCCAAATGTCAGCGGGGCCGGCGGGGAGAGCCCAGTGCTAGGTCTCTCCCTGGACCTTTCCGTACCGTGAACGAAAAATTCCCATTTACACAAAAAAGCTGGTTTCGGTTGCAGTTTCTGTCACTTGCAACCAAAAGGTTGTAACAATGTGGGATATGAGACTCGAGTAGGGGGTTTTGGACACAGGAGTGCAGATGGCAGCTGGCCAGGGCTGGGGCGGGCCTCACCCCCAGGGGGCAGAGAGCCCCCAGCAGGACGGAAGCAGGGTGGGAGGACAGGGGCTGGGCCGTGCTCTACTGTTCTATCCATTTCCTCGAAGATCTGCACGGAGGTTACGAAGACAGCGTGGGGCGCCCTCCCCTTGCTGTGCGTGTCTCACGTGAGTGGGGGACGTTTGTCACCGATACGTTAGCAACAAATCTCCGTGTGCCTAAGATTTCTTGGGGCGCCTGGGTGGCTCCGTCCGTGAAGCGTCTGACCGCGGCTCAGGTCGTGATCTCACGGTTCATGGGTTCGAGCCTCACTCACATCAGGCTCCACAACGACAGCGCGGAGCCTGCTTGGGATTCTCTCTCTCCTTCTCTCAAAATAAATAAACGTTAAAAAAAAAAAAGAACTTCCTTATTATATGATACGTATCGCAGAGTAAGTTACACGCCACAACTTCTCCATTACTCAGGACTTGTGTGATCTGTTTTGTCGACAAGATCCGGGTCCAGCAAAGTGTTCCCGGGAAGGGCCAGACGGTCACTATTTTTGGCTTTGTGGGTCAGGTGGTCTTTGTCACTACTACTCGCTCGACATGGCTGCGGGAGACAAACAGGTGCGGTCACGTGCCAATAAAACTTTATTTACAGGGACACCTGGGGGGGCTCAGTTGGTCACGTGTCCGACTTTGGCTCAGGTCACCATCTCACGGTTCGTGGGTTCGAGCCCCGCATCTGGCTCAGTGCTGACGGCTCAGAGCCTGGAACCTGCTTCCGATTCTGTGTCTCCCTCTCTCTCGGCCCCTCCCCTGCTCATGCTCTGTCTCTGTCTCTCAAAAAATAAATAGACACTAAAAAGAAAGAGTTCTGTAGTTTCCCCCTCATGTCCCTTTTCTGCACCAGCACCCCATCAGGACCCCACATGACACCCAGCTGTCATGTCTCCTCGGGCCCCTCTGGGGTGTGACAGTTGATCAGACTTCCCTTGAGTTTGAGGCCTGGACCGTGTTGAGGTTGGGTATTTTGTTTTTTAATTTTTTTTTTTTTAACATTTATTTATTTTTGAGACAGAGAGAGACAGAGTGTGATCGGGGGAGGGGCAGAGAGAGAGGGAGACATAGAATCGGAAGCAGGCTCCAGGCTCTGAGCCATCAGCCCAGAGCCTGACGCGGGGCTCGAACTCACAGACCGCGAGATCGTGACCTGAGCCGAAGTCGGACGCTCAACCGACTGAGCCACCCAGGCGCCCCGAGGTTGGGTATTTTAGAAAATGTCCCCTGACTGGGGTCTGTCCAGTGTTACTCTGTGGGTCAGGCCAGGGTGAGGGGTTTGGGGTGGAATGGCACAGAGGCCATGTGCCCTTTACGTCCGGTCACGTCAGGGGCCCCTGTCCACACGGCAGATCGGGATGGAGCCTGGTCATTAGAGCCGGGGCCCCTCCCTGACCCGCCAGCATATTTGTGACTTTGGGGTATAAGCACAGACGTGCTGTGTCAACCATCACCCCTCTCATGGCCAGCGTAGACTGTCTTCCTTTTAAGTTCTTTTTTCTTTTTTTTAATTAAGTAGGCTCCAGGCCCAACGTGGGGCTTGAATTCAGGATCCTGAGATCAAGAGTCACGTGCTGACTGAGCCAGCGGCGGGGGGGGGGGGGGCACCCCGGGGCTGGGGCTTCTGGCTTCTTCCTCAGTTGGAGGCGTGGAGGATGGTGGGGTCCCTTGAAGTTCTCCAAGTGCCCCAGACGTCCCTTGTCCCCCAGGAGCCTAGCCCCTGTCAGGCGTCTGGGACCTGGATGTGAGTCAACCAGCCCGAGGCGCCCTGGAGTCCCCTTCAGGGCAGGGCAGACCCAAGGTGAAGGTTCAGGAAGTACCAGCACAGGTGACCGCAGTGCTCCGTGCTGGCTGCTAAGCAGGAGGACAGCCTGGGGAGGGCCAGCGCCTTGTGCCCTTTGGGGGATGTCCTGCCCCTCTGCAGCCTGGGACACCACGGGGCATGCTCTGATGCTCTGCTCTCTGTGTCCCCGGACTCGATCAGCATTGTCTCTCTCACACACACACACACACACACACACACACACACGCACACGCACACGCCCATCCACCTTGTAGCCCAACCCACTTCCTTCCTGCACTCACTCACCTGCGCCCTCCTGCACCCGCACCGCCTCCTATGCCCGCTCTGCCCTAGCTGCATCTCTGTCCATGAGCCAAGCCAAGTCCCCCTCTGACTTGGGGCTGGGGGTGAGTACTGGTGAGGGGACACCCTGAAGGTCCTCACCCTCTCAGCTCTGGCCCAGCTCTTGCCTGGCTCACCATAGACCCTGACAGAAAGAAATGCAGAGTCAGGCTCCTTCGTCTGGCTTCCGGGCAGGAGCTCTGCCTCTTCAGACCTCTGTCTGGCCTCCAGAGGAGCGAGAAACGTGGCCCCTGTGTCCCGCCCCCTCCAGCCCCGCCCTTACCACCCCACCCCTCTGCTCCATCACCTTCAGTGGCTCCCTACTGCCCGCAGGATACAGGCCTCGCCCTGGCTTTCCAGGCACACCCCCGCCCCCTTAGCCCACTCGGCCCTTTCCAGTCTCACTCCCTTGCTGCCCTGGACCCCTGCACACGCTCCCTGGATGCTTTCCCTACTTGGGGCCTTTGCACATGCTGCCTTCTCCCTGACAGTCCTTCCCCTCTTCCTTCTCCTTCCTGCCTGCTCACAGCCTTGCGGCCTCAGGGTCCAGCCCTCGCCCAGCCTGAGGGCTGCTCCGTCAGACATCACATTTAACCTGTGCAGCCTTGGTGTCCCATTCTCAGTGCAGAGGTGGGGAGTCCTGTCTGGGGCGGATCTCAGACCCACCGGACAGGTTTGCTGTTCCCTGCAGTTGTCCTGGCTCAGAGGCAGCCCTGGTCGGCCTAGGCAAGATCCTACGCTGGCTCAGGCAGGGCCGGGAGGCAGCCAGCGCTGCCGGGGGACTTGCGAGGGCAAGTGGCAGTGGCAGGTGGGCCTTGGGTGTAGGGAGGTGGCTGGACAGGGCAGGGTCAGCTGGGGAGGCGGGCGAGGCCAGCAGGAGACAGGAAGTGATGCAGGAGGAGATACACACATGGCTGGTGCGACGTGGGCCGGCTGGTTGCTCCTGCCTCAGTTTCCCCTTCTACACCACAGGGAGGGCTGGAGAGGGAGGGCAAAGAGGGGCGCGGTAGGAGGGAGGGGAAAGGAGGGGGGGGGATGAGAGGCAGGAGGCGGGGCAGGAGCAGAGCCACAGGGGCTGGGGGGCAGCCAGGGGAAGTGGGTGCAGAAAGGAGAAGTGTGGTGAGGGACCCAGCGCCAGGAGGCGGGCAGGGAGGTGCTCCCACTGCTGGGGAACGCTGGGGCTTTCCAGAATGTGGAGAAACAGGAAGCACCCCGGCCCCGCCCCCACCCCCTGGGCAGGGCCAGGCCGACCCACCTGCCCCACCTCACCTGCCCAGGTCCGGGGTGGGGGTCTCCGCTCCCTGGGTGAGCCCTCCGCCTGCCTCAGTCTCCCAGTCTGCACGCTGGAGTCCTCCCCAGGAGGGAAACTGAGGGGTAGCCCAAGAAGCTCCCCATGGACCCACAGGGAACCCCCCCGGGGGACCTGACGTTGAGGTCTGACTTTTCTGCTGTTTGAAACAATTGAAAGGGCAAGAGTTGTCGCACTCTGTGAGCACGCCTGTGCGGAAGGTGGGTCAGTCCCAGGGCCGTGCCCATTTGGCAGGTGAGAACACTGAGGTTCAGAGGGGCCCCTGGCCTGGCTCTGGGACGCCATTTCTGCTGTGGTCTCCCCACACCGGGCTGCCCAATCTCACCAATAGAAACAGGACTCCCGGTTTCGCCGGAGGCTGCTTTCTTTTGCATAAGTATATCCCAGACACTGCGCGGGACATACTTAAACATGAGAAATTCTTCTTCACGTACGTGGAATTCAAATTTAACTGAGTGTTCTGTATTTTATATGGTGGCCTACTTCCTCAAGCCTGGTTGAAATGTCTGGGGGGATATGTAGGGGGTCCCTGCATGGGACTGGGACAGAGGGAGGGCTTGGGGAAGGCTCTTGGACCAAAAACAGACCCTCACCGGACAGACCTCTGGTCTTCTGTGAGCCTTTTCCCCACCGGAGGAGGGGACCTTGGGCACATCTGATGAGAGCCGGGCGTGTTCCCACCCTCTGAATGTGACAGCTTCTGCAGCCTGAGCCATGAAAGCTGGGGCTGCCCAGGGCCCCCATCCCAGCCTTTTATCACCATTAAACAACAACAACAAAAAAATCCCTCCTCTCCAGACCTCCAACCTCAGGCTTCATCATCATTATTATCTCATAGAACGCTCATTTAGGTGGCTCTGTGGACTTTTGTGAGGAAAGATCCAGAAGTGCATCTGGAAACATTCATAATACCCAAACACAAGAAACTGTTCATTTTGCTATCTTAATAACCTAGAAGGTCCCCACCTCAAATTTACAGGTGGGGAAATGGAGGCACAGAGACATTAAGTAACTTTCCGAGGGTCACACAGCACACCGCCAAAGCCGCTGCCCTGCAGAGCCGTGTGCCTTCCGCTCTCCCGGGCTGCCTCTTGCAATTCCCTGGAAATCCCCAAATCTGACTAATTCCCTAGACATCCCCAGACTTGGCAGATTACTCCATGCTGAGATGGCTGGACCCACCCCGGCCTGGGCAAACTGCCCCCATTTCAGGCAAAATTACCCATAGAAACCTTGTGGTTTCCCGAGGTGGACGTGGCAGAGGTCAAGTCCATGCCTCCCTGCGCTCCGTGACCCTGCGCCGGCTACTGGACGGTTCTGCGCTGCCGTTTACCCGCCAGCAACACACAGGTAATAGCGGTCCTGACCTCGGAAGGTCATGGTGGGAACAGGGCCGGCTCTGTGGGCGTGTGACTCAGGGCTTTGCCCCGGCTCCGTGTTCAGGGGGACCCGTACTCTGTTTAATGCTCTGCTGTCGCCATATTGAAATCCTCACTATTTGAACGGGGGGCCCTCTGTCTTCATTTCTCACTGGGCTCGACAGATTATGTGGCTGGCCCTGTGTGGGAGGAAATGGGAAAACACAACCGGAAGGCCATCTATCCCCTCATGTCAGCTTATTTGTGCTTTTGAATTTTAACTGTCGGTTGCTCAATAGGACTTATCTTCATTAGCTATGAAAAATAGTTTCAAAGTCAAGGCTACAACCCAAATTGCCAAAAACTACACATACCGAAGCAAAGCTCACTCTGAATAAATCATTTCTCCTCTCTCGACCTCAGTTTCCCCTGCTTCCTTGTAGGCTTGGCTACAGGTGGACTCTGACCTGGATTTTTGTAGGTCAAACGGGTTTTAAACAGACCCTTACAAGTCTGTGAACAGCTTTCATTTGCCTGGACTGCCCTTCCTACTCTTGTCTATCTGGCAACCTCCTACTTGAACTTCAAAGCCCCAGCTTCAATACCCCTTCCTCCATAACGTGTTAGGCAGAGACTTCAGCCCTCCCTGGGCCCCAGGCCCAGTCTTGCAGATGGGAGTGTCTGGTCCAGCCTCCATTCCCCCTAGATTGGGAGCTTCCTGAGGGCAGGCCTGGGAACTGAGTCCTCTGGAGCCCCAGCTTTGTTCAGCTCGAGACCAGGCAGAGACTGGAATCCGTAAGGGTTTACTTAATAAGTAAACAAGCACATGGGGAGGTACCCTCTAATTTCAGGGGGCTGGAATGGGCACAGGAGGCCTCTGGCTGGTGGCGAGGTGGGGCTTTCATTACTGACAACTCAGCTAGGGAAGGGGTGGTGCCTCCCAGACTGGATCTGCCTGAACCAGCCTGGCCCAGCCCACAGTGGGTCCAGTGGGGTCAAGTCACAGGAAATCTACAGTCTGTGCCAAAGTCCCACCCTCTTCCTGGCAGTGCGGCAAATCTGGCCTCGTTTGCATCAGGCCCCTGGGAGCCCTAACGGGGAGGGAGCCAGCTGGGGAGCAACCCAGATCCCAGGGCCTCTCTCTTGGGACTCGTCAGACCCCACCACTACTGGGCTCCACGCTGGGGCTTCCGATAGGTCCCAAGACTCCTCCTGGGGTGGAGACAGACTAATGGGCAGACAACTATTGGTGGGGAGGCAATTAAGGGAGAGCGCAGGACTGGGTGGGGGTAGGGCCGAGTCAGATGGTTTTTAGGGAGTATGTGAGGAGGGGGCTTTAGAGCTAACATCCGGATTATACGAGAGAGCCCCAGTGGCTTAAAGCTCAGGTGTGAGACTGCAGGGATGGAAAGGGCCCGGAGGTGGGAGTGATTCAATTTGATCTCCATGTTTGCATAGGAGGAAACTGAGGCTCGCGAGTAAGCCAGGAGCCGGGGTCCCAACATAAACAGGAGTGGGTGGGATTGGAACCCGTGGCCCACTGAGTCCTAACCCTGCAGGGCCCCCTGGGGCCCCGCCCACGACCACGCCCACCCGCCCGCCCACTAGAGGCTCCGCCCCGCGGCATGACCGGAAGTGAGCGGGGCCCCCAAGATGGCGCCCGAAACCCGGAAGTGAGCGCGGCTGAGGCGAAGCTCGGAGAGACGGAGGCGCCGCGGGCTCCGCGCCCGGCCGGACCCAGGACGGAGGTGAGGCGCGTCTGGCCCGACCCTCGCTCCGACTCCGCCGACCCCGCCCAGCCCGAGCCGCGCTCCCCGGCCCGCTCGGGCCCCGGCCTTTCCCCCCCCTCCCCCCCCCCCCTCCGCCCCGCGGCCGCCTGCGTCCTGGGCCGGGGGTTCCGGGGTTCCGGGGCCGCGGGCGGAGGGAGCGCGGCGGCCTGTCCCCGCCCTCCTCGGCGACCCCCCCCCCCCGACCCCGCCCTCTGCCTCGAGCCTTGACCCCGCCCTCCTAAGCGACCCCCCCCGACCCCGCCCTCCGCCGTAAGCCCCGTGCGCGCTCAGCTGTGAGCCCTGAAGTCGCCCTGCTCCGCGACCCCCGACTCTGTGCTGCTGTGTGACCCCCCTTCCCGACCCGCCTCCGCGTGAACCTTGACCCCATCCTCCGCGGCGACACACCAACCTTTACTTCCCTCCCTCTTCGGTACCCCCGTCCCCACCCATTAGTGATTCCCTTACCCCTCCCTACCGGGACCCCCATCCCGCGCTCTTTAGTGATCCCCAAACTTTACTTCTTCGGTGACCTTTGACCCTGCACTTCTCGGCGACCCTCCAGCACTGTGTGACCACCCCCTTCACAACCGCTTCTCCGTCATTCCCTGACTGCCCCTTTTTGTGACCCCCCCCCCCCCCCCCCCCCGCCCCGGCCTCCGCGACCCCAGCCCCTTCCTCCCTGGGTGCCTCCTGACCTCTCCTATGTTGGTGACCCATGACCCCGGGCTCCTTGGCGCTTCCTGCCCTCTCCTGCTTTCCTAGCGGCTCTGTCCAGACACTCCTGTTGCCCACGGCCTTGGGATGTTGGGATGGGGGCCTTCCTGGGGTCGGCTGACTGCGCCCGGAGTGTTGGGTGGGAGTCTTGCCTCTGCTGGCATCGGAACCTGGCCTCCAAGGACAGGAGGACGGGAGGAGGTGGGCAGAGAGCTGGAGGTGGGCGGGTGCGGAAGGGGATGCCCGCGGTGGGTCCTGCCCATGCCGGGCTGCTCCCCAGCACCCAGGTCCCTGGAGCAGGAGGCTGGGGGACCCAGAGTCAGGGAGTAGGGGTGTGGACAGCCACGGAGGAGCTCCTGGGAGGCGGTGGCTCCCTGAATAATGTGGTTAATGGTCTGAAGGGGAAGAAAATCTGAGTCTGTAAGATGTGTGTCTGGGGCACCCCTGGCTTCTGCTTCCCAGCACGGACATCGGTCCTGCCTGGCCGCTGCCTGGCCGCGCTGGCTTGGCGCCATGTGTTTGCACCCCACACAGGAGGGTGCCTGGCCTGGAAGCCGACCAAGGTGAAGCTTCATCTGGCAGTTTGGGGGGTAGTGAGTGTTTCATGGCATGGCTAGGGGGGCTGGTATAGGACAGGCGTCAGCTGGGAGCCTGCTTACCTGCCGCCGGGCACGGCGGATCTTTGGATCTTCCCCGTAGACGCTTAGGAAAGGCTGAAGGAAGATGGGGCTCGGGCCCCGAGGACTGCAGACCCTGCAGGGAGGACAGATGGCCACCTGTCAAAGGCACCGTACTCCAGAGACTGTCTGAGGCCAGTCCGGGTTGGGATGTGAGGCCTGGCCCTTCCTCCGGGGCTGGACCTGACCCTGTGCCTCTCTTTTCCCTCCCTGCCTGGCTGTGGGGGGCGCTGTGCAGTCGTGGACCCTTGTGAGCACAGCCGCTGGGTGCTCCTTTCTTGGACGCTGAGACCAGGGCCCACTGGGCAGCCTGTCTGTGTTCTTTCTTTCCAAGCACCCTGGATTTTCCCAGGGGAGGCCCCAGAGGTGGGTGAGTGCAGCCCAGAGCTGTGTGCTTAGGGCCACGGTCCTCTTAGGACATCCATTTCCAGAGGCTTCATAGAGAATGCTGAATATGAAGTCTGGGCCACTGGGTGGGTGGGCCAGAGAAGGCAGGATAGGTGAATGGCCCCAGGGTCTCACCTGGTCGGGAAGGTGCCGGCAGGTATGCAGAAGGCCCCCAAGCAGCCTGGCAGATGCAAGACCGCGCCCGCCCAGGGACAAGCCGCTGTGGGGACTGAGGGGAAGGCGTTCTGTGATTTCAGACGGGGGAGGGCGCTTTTGATTAGCTCTGAGTATCTGAGCAGACACCTATTCACACCTGCCCGGAGCCAGCATCTGCCTGGTGTGTGTGTGTGTGTGTGTGTGTGTGTGTGTGTGTGTGTGTGTGTGTGTATGTGTACACGAGTCTTAGAAGACGGGTGGGGGGACCAGATTTCCAGGAGAGCCTGTGGGACTGAGTGCAGCAGGGGGCTAGGTCCCTTGGAGACTGAGTGGGGTGGGGCCAGCCACTAGTGTGCAGGCAGCAGCCCAGAGCCAGTGTTCTCCAGCCGCGTGACCTTGGACCAGTCACTGCCCTGATCTGGGGGGACACCGAGGCTGGATTCCCGGGCCCCGCAGGCCTGGCCCCCACTGGGGCGAGACCAGCTGAGGCTGGCCCAGCTCAGTTCTAGCAAAGTCCCTGAGGCCCCTCAGCAGGGGCCGGGCCGGAAACGCTGACCGAGTGAGTTCGGCCGGGAATAAAGAGGCAACTGTGTCCAGTCCCCAGAGGCCACCTCCCTCCCAGGATGGTCTCCTCTGGGTAACAGGCCTTTATGGCCGCGGGTGGGGGTGGGGACCTGCTTGTTCCTCTGCTGGTGGGGAACGTAACCTCAAGTACAAACACCGTGAGGCTGATGTGCAGAGTGGGGGGCACCCTCCAAGGTGCCAGCAGCGTCCAGGGTGTGCACGTGTGTGTTGGGTGTGGCGTGTGCGTGTGCGCGCCCACCTGTGAGGGTGCTGGGAGTGTGTGCAGCATGTGTCCTGTGACCCGTGCGTGCCTCTCCTGCGTGCCCAGTTGTGTACCTGTGCCCACGTGAGTGTGCTCTCAGTGCCGCGTGCGTCTGCCTGCACGCGTGTGTGTTTTGTATGTACGTGAGAGAGCGTGCGTCACGTTCGTGGGATTTGTCAGTGGCAGGCTTGGAGTGTCACAGCCAGGGTGTAGCAGGCCTCCCGGGGCAGCCAGAAGGCACGGTCACCCGGACCATCCCAGGCCTGGCCTTACTCCTGCTCACCTGCCGTCCGCCCGGCTCTGCCCGTGCCCAAGTGCAGGCCCGAGTCCTGGTGTCCATGACGTGCCTCGCGAGTGTGGGTCCCCTCTCCCCTGAGTGGGGTCCCTTGGAGCGGCCCTTTCCCCCGCTCCTGCTGTGCAAATTTCCTTCATCTTCTTGCCATTGGGGACAGCTGGCCCGCAGGTCCCCTGCTTCCCTTTCTGCCAGGCGGGTGACTCAGGCGAGGGCTGAGAACGTGATTTCTGATGCTCAGGCTCTGTCACCTGCTGCTCGGTCTTGCCAGGCCCCGAGGGGAGGCAGAGATAAGGCTTGTCATTTGTTTATGTATCGCCCCGCGGACGGACCCTGAACATGCGACGCTCAGGGAGGGAACCCGACACAAGAGGCCACACGGGGTGTGAGTCCATGTGTGTGAAACGTCCAGAGCAGGCTCATCCAGGGACAGGAAGGGGCTCGTAGGGGCCGGGGGCTGGGGAGGAGGTGGGGGTGAGGGGGACAGGGTTTCCTTTGGCTGATGGAATGTTCTGGCACTCGATAGAGGTGATGGTTGCACAACTCTGTGAACGTACTGAAAACCACTGAATTGTATATTGTAAATATGTGAAGTATATGGTTTGTGAACTGTGCCTTCACAGAACAAAACAGCAAGGCCTGTCTTTGGTCAGATGCCCATGTGCTGTGGCCTGGGGGTGAGCGGGTGTCGCGGAGCGGGCCCCTTCCAGCCCCACGAGGAAGACGGGAAGAGACATCTCCTCACTGTATGAAGGGGGGGAGCCGCCCCTGAACCCCAGCACTGTCTGGGACGTGCAGATGGACGTGGTGTGCAGTGCGCATCACGTAAGAAGTCCTGGGGGTGTTTGGACTTCTGATGTAGGGTGCCTTGGGCGGGAGGCCCCGGGGGAGCTCCCCCATAAAGCCTGGGGCCTGTGGGAGATAGGGGAAGGGGTGCTCGACTGCACTGTCCTGGCTGTCCTTCGACGGCCCTGATTGCCCGGGGACCTCCCTGCCGGGAGGCCAGGTGACAGTGGGGAGCCTAGTGACCCCAGGGAGTTGGTCCCGTCTAAAGTCATCTGTGGACTCCTCCTGGGCCATCTGCAGGGGGTGCCCTCCAGCTGTGTGGTCCTCAGCATGGTGGGCGGGGACATGGCCCAGGGAGGCCCACAAAGCACCTGTCCTGTGGGGGGGGGGAGGGGGGAAGGAGTTTGTGTGGCCCCTGCTGTGTGATGGCAGATTTGGGCTTTAGTCTGTCCCTGGGGGCTCGTGGTCTGTGTGCGTCTCAGGTGCCCCTGTGGAACCAGGTACCTGCTGGCCCTTCCCTGGGACTCCTGTCCCTAGAGCCCCATGGCAAGGGAGTCACCAGGTCTGGTGGCACTGAGAGCAGACACCCAGACTCCCCATTGGGACTGGCCTCTGTCTCCTTTGCTCCAAGGCCTGCTGCATTTCAAAAGCGACCTGTGCCGCACTCTGGAGGCAGGTCACCTTCATTTCCTTGCAGTCACAACCCAGAGGGTCAGAGGCCACTGACACAGGATATGGGGATGGCAGGAGGAAGGGAGTGGGTCTGCAGAGAGCAGTAAACCTTTATGGCACTGACTCACCAGGTGGGGCAGAAATCCCTGCCCTCGGGGTGGCCTGGGGGTGCCAGGAGTGGCGTCTTCCTCTGCACGTTGTAAGGTACGTTACATAAGGTACCTTCAGGAAAGGCTGCCCCCCCCCCCCCCCCCGACAGCTGCACGTGTGAGTGGCAGGTGTGGACGTGGGAGGGTGGACCCGTTGACCTGCTCAAACTCTTGTCTCCCGCTGGGGTGCCGTGGGCATCGAATCTGTGTCTGGGTTCGCGCATGGTCTGCACAGGGCCAGAGCTCAGCAGCGTTTCTGGAAGGTCCTCCTCGGCCACTTGCCCTGAAAGCTATGAGGTGGGGGTGTAGCCACCCCCCCCCCACGCCCCCGCCTAGTCCCAGGGTGGTTCCGAGCTTGGCACTTGTGGCCCAAGGCATCGGAGCCTCTCCTGGCATCGTTCAGGCATGTGTGAGCTGCCCGGGGGCGTATCCAGGATTGGATCCTGGCCCTGTAGGTGCTCGGCCACCTGAGGGCGGGGCTCAGAGTGAATGAGCCCCTGGGTCCGTGCCGGGGACTGTCAGGGACAGGGGCGAATGAGCCCCCGGGTCCATCTCGGGGACCGTCAGGACAGGGGCGAATGAGCCCCGGGTCGGTGTCGGGGACCATCAGGGACAGCCTTGCAGAGGGGTTCTGCATTGTCACAGGGGGACTGGGTGGTCCCACCCCCAGCACTGTGGGAACCTGCAGGAAGTCACCCCACATAAGGAGGGTGTGACATGACGGCTGGATTGCCAACTTTGAGAAATCAGGGGCTGCCACCCCCAAATCTGGGTCTGCCGCGTCTCTCAAAGAACCAGCCCATCTGGAAGCCCCGGGCCACATTCCTGCATAGTGTAGGCTGTGCTGTCCCCGCCGCCCCCCGCCCCCCCACCCGGCTCCTCTGAGGACTCTGGGAGGCTTCCCAGAGAAGGGGTTGCGGGGGGCTTCTGTTCTCCACAGACTGTTATTATGGGGGACACTGGGCCAGCCTGGCTGCCCACTGGTCCGTTATGAGCTATGCTCTACTCGACTTGTGTGGTTGGCTCAGTAATAGTCCCAGAGACCGGGTCCCTCGAGGCCCCTGAGGTGGGGGTGACCCTGGATTCCCCAGGGACCCAGCATTCTCCCGAGGTCCTCAGAAGCAGAGCACCTTTAGGGGCGCCTGGCTGGCTCACTCGGTTAAGCACCCGAGTCTCGGCTTCGGCTCAGGCCACGATCTCACGGTTCGTGGGTTTGAGCCTTGTGTTGGGCTCTGTGCTGACAGTGGAGCCTGCTTGGGATTCTCTCTCTCCCTCTGTCTCTGCCCCTCCCCCCCCCAAAAGGCAGAAAACCTTCTCACTGGAGGCTGAAGGGGAGTGAGAGGCTCGAACTTGAGGGAGGCTTCCGTGTGCTGCTGCCGGCGACAGGGACGCGGGCCTGTGTCCTGCGGACGCTGTGTCTGCCCGCGAGAGGGACCCAGCACGGAGCCCGGGCCTCGTGACGCCCAGAGCTTGGGGTTCCTGCTGCTGCGATTTGGGGGCCTCTGCCCTCTTCCCAGAGGCGGGCACGGCCCGGTGCCGGCGTTTGCTCGGGACGGGGCGTGTGAGACCGCGTGGCGCCACCGCCGTCCCCGGGACCGGCCCGAGCCCGGAGGAGCCCTCCCCCTCTCACGGGACACCATTTGCTCTTTGGGTTTGGGTGAAGGTCCCTGGCGATGGTCTTGCACCAGGCTGGCCCTCGGGAGCCTGAGGAGGGTGTGGACGGGACAGGCCGCACACCTGGGACCGGCGTGACCCCGTGTGGGCAGCAGTAGCCCTGTCCTGCTCAGGGTTCCCTGGGGGCTCAGGAGACACCTGGCACGCCAGCCGGCCTGAAGCAAGCCCGACACTAGCAGGGGTGACAGCAAGCACCGGGACAGACAGACCACCCTCCGCACGGACAGACCGCGCGGGGCACGTCGCTGTCAAGGAACCGGGACGTCGGGCCGGTGGGCTTTGGCCCTAAAACCTGCTCGCGGGAAGAAGACGTGGGTGTCAGAGGAGACCACAAGCTCAGTGTGCACGATGCCTCTTAAAAACCGCGAGCAGGCGCAGACCTGAAGAGGCACTTCCCAGAAGAAGCCACGTGGGGGGTGCTCAGCGCCTGTAGGAGGTGTTGGTGTCGGGGACAGAGGTTTGAAGGCCTAGCACCCTTAAGCGGCGGGCTGGGAGCGCCGCTCCCGGTGGCGGGAGCGGGCTGGCCGGCAACAGCGGTCCCCGCCCGTGGGCAGGTGGGTCGGTGCAGCACCGTGGGAAACCACTGGACCACACCCGGAAGTGAGCCCCCTCGGGCTCGGGGGGCCCCTCCCGAGACCCAGACTCCAGCGTCCTCAGCCATGACCGAGGAGGCTCCCTGTTCCGGTCCCCATTCCCCTCCGGGCCCTTGGATGGGTTGCGCAGGGCTGTGTGCCCCCAAAGCTGTGCCCGTGGGGCTGGCAGAGCACCCTCGCTGGCCTCCCCGGGGCTGCCGTCAACCCGGCGTCTGTCACAGGCTGCTTTATAAAGCGCCCGCCCCGCCGCGGGGCTGTCCTTCCACCCTGACCTTCGTGGGCCGTCACAGGCGCTGCTGCTGACTTGGCCAGGCTACCCTGGACCCACGGGCTGGGGTCCGTGGGCACACGGCCGGCAGAGGCGCTGCCCGGAGAGGCGGACGGATTGCCGCAGGCAACCCCGAGGCTCCCCCAGAGCTCGGCTCCAGGCTCTCCGTGCCTCACAGGGCGTCGTCCCGTCCATCTGGGGTTGGTGCCGCTTCCCCGGATGCAGTTTCTCGCCCTCCTGGCTGGCCCTTGCCCGGGCGAGCGAGAGAACACTGACACGATGCCGAGTGCTCCCCCGGGCCGGGTCTGTCGCCCCCGCCTGGCCCCCCCCACCGACCCCAGGTGGCGAGCGGGGCCCTGCGTGCTGCTGTCGCTCCTGGGCGCCAGGTGGGGGTCACGGGCCTGTGGTGTCCCTCCTGCCGGAGCCATCTGCACTTTCTGTCCACTTCCCGGCCTCGCACCGAGCCGCGTGCTGACCACGCAGGCCAGGGCCGGGGCGTCCGGGCTCCCCGTCCAGCCCGGTGTGGCCGCCGCCCGTGCTAGCCAGAGCTCGGCCCCCCAGGCGAAGGTGTGCGGGGGCGCCGGGCCTCACGTCCCCGCAGGACGGCGGGACCGGACATTCGCGGGAGCCCCTCGGTTGAGATGTGGCCCCTGGGGAATGGGGTCTGGATGGGCCTCTGGGGGCCCGTTGAGAACAGAACTGGAAATTGAACCCCTGGACAGCTGTGCTCTCAAATGGGGATTCTGGGCCAGCCCACCTTGTCCTTGTCTCAGATGCAGGGGCTCCCCCTTCCTGCCCTGCCTGACCTGGGCACCGGGCGCCGGGGCTCCTGCCCTGTCTTCGGCATCTCAGAGCTGTTGCGTTCCGGATGCCTCCTGGGAACTCTAGAGATCCGAGGTCACGTGCTTGCCGCCAGCCTCGCCCAGAGCTCCTGGTCGGCAGTGCTCCCGGGGTCACAGAGACTCGGACTGAGGGTTGGGGTGGCTCCAGCTGGGGTTTGCTTTCCCCTCTGGTCAGAGTGTCCTGGGGTGGCCTTGCCAACTGACCACACAGTGGGCCGCTTAAACCACGGAGCTTTGTTCTCTTCCAGTCCTGGAGCCCAGAGGTCTGAGGTCAAGGTGTGGCAGGGCCTGGGCTGTGACCCAAGGTCACATGGCCATCTCCTCTGTGTCTGTGTTTGAATCTCCCTCGTATAGGGGTACCAGTCTTTGCAGTAGGCCCACTCTACCCCAGTAGGACCCCATCTTTGCTGATTGCATCAACTAAAACCCTATTTCCAGGCGAGGCCCCGTTCACAGGTTCCCAGTGGATGTGAATTTAGGGAATGGCCGTGGCCCGCACCTCTCCTGCCCCATTGCTGGCACCCTGTCCGGCCCCCGCCCCCTTTACTGTTTGCCTGCCACTCTGGCCTCAGCAGATGAGGGAGGCAGGAGCCCCCACAACGTCTTCCCTGGGGACCCTAGCCCCTCCCTCCCCTTCCTTTTCGTCCTTGGGCCCAGAGCACCCATGAAGGCCACTATTTGGGGGGTGCGCTCCCTCGGAGGGTCTGGGAGAGCTGAGCTATGCCTGGAGCCCAGGTAGGATCTCTGCTCTGGACTGGGGCCCCCAGCACAGGCCGTGGGGTCTCCCCTCCACGTGGAACCCTGCCCGGCTGCCTGCCTCCTTCTGACACCTGCACAGCTCATCTTGGCTGGGCCCCTCTGTCTGGGAGCAGAGGAGTTCTCTGGATGCCCCTGCCCGTGTCCCTTCCCGGGCACCCCCACTGGGACAGCCCCAGGCCGGCTCTGACCCGCGGCTCCCCACCCGTCGCTCGGTGTGGAGTCCACAGACAGACCCTCCCCAGACGGTCCTGGTTGGCCAAGTTGGGGTCTCATCAGGCCTCTGGATTTTACCAGGGCCTCTGCCCGGAGAGCCGAGCCTCACAGAGCCCTGGCCAGCCTCTGTTGGGCCCCCGTCCCCCCACCCTCCCTCCCCCACCTGACCCCTGCTGGTATCCCTGGATCTTCACTCAGAGCCAGGTGGAAGGACGGCCAGAGAGGCCACCGTCTTGTGCCCTGTGGGAGGCCAGCCAGTCCCTGCTGCCCAGAGACACAGTTCCCGGGGCGGGGGACGACGTCGTCCTGGCCTGGCGGGGTCCAGACAAGGTAACAAGTGGGAGCGGGCAGGCAGTCTGGGCAGCCATCAGGGTCGGGACAGCCTGCTCACAGCGTCTGGGGGGCAGGCCCACAGGGCTGAGGGGGTTGGCAGAGAGGCTGGGTGCCCTCAGGTGCCTGCCGGCCGGGGCGTATGAGAAAGACGGGCTCTTCCAGGCCTTGGCCTCCCTCCATGCTGCGCTGCCCCGTTGTCCTGTCTGGGCCACTGATTCCTTGATCTTTTTCTTTCACAATGACTCATTCGAAAACCTGATCTCAAAAGGAAATTGTCTGAACACAAACCACGATTGTGAAGCGTAGGCCTCTGTGAGCACCCACGCTTCACCTGTCACGGGATGTTCTAAAAATACACGCCGGGCCCACCACATGGGTGCTGAGCTCTGACCCAGCGGGCCAGCCTTTGTTACCTCCCCTCGTGCCCCAAGACCCCACCTGGTACTCGCGGGGCTGGTCCTGGGGCAGCTGGAAAGTCCCAGGCATGCAGCGCGTTGGTGCTCTGGGGTCCGGGGCTTAGGGCAGGGTTCAAAGGGCAGGAGGTAGGGGAGGTCGGCAGAGGCCAGAAATCGGGGGGTCAGGACAGCTGGAGTCTGAGGGAACAGAAGGAGGGCTGTTTGGGGGCTGCCCCAGGGCTTTGGGGGGATGGGGGAACAGGAAGCCTGAGGCTGTGGAGGTGCCGCAGCGGTGACAGGTAACACTGGCCCCCGGGGGTTTGGAGGAAGGGGGCACTGTAGGGTGGCCTCTGGGGGCCCGGGGTGGTGGTGGGCACAGTGTGAAATTCATAGTGTAAAACTGGGTCTTTCAACGTGTACAATTCAGCGTTTTCCACTATACAATGTACGAACATCCCCGCCACCTAATTCCCGAACCCCGCCCCCAGCCATCACCCCCACTCCTCCCGCGGCCCCACGGGCCCCGCTCCTGTCCGTGGATGGGCCTGTTCTGGACGTTTCATACACGTGGACTCACCCCGTGTGGCGTCTGGTGTCGGGTTTCCTCCCTGAGCGTCATGCGTTCAGGGTCCGTTCGCGGGGCGGCGGGGGTGGGCGCCTCGCTCCTGCTCGGGGTGAGGGATGTGCGCGTGCGCGGTAGATGCACCTGAGGGGCGTGCGCGTGCGCGGTGGGCACATTGTGTTTATCCACTCACCGGTTTACGGACATTGGGTTCTGCCATCCTCACACCGTTGTGACTCACGCTGCTGTGAACGTGTGTGTATAGGTTTCATGTGGATAAGTATTTTCGTTTCTTCTCGGGTTCCTGGGAAGCTGCCCACAGCACCACCGTGCTCCTTGGCCTGTGGCCTCTGGATGGTGCTTTTCTAAAGGGGCGGCCCAGGGCTCAGTGGCTGCAGAGCCTGGAAGCACCTGTTCGTGGGAGGGGTTCAGCTTCACTCCGGGACACGTGGGGTATGGACAGGGTTTAACAGATGGCCTCAGGTGGGGGACACATCTCGAGCACCTGCTGCAGAGAAGGGGCGGGCGGGCGAACCCCAGGGCTGAGGGGATGCTGGCCAATGCCTGTGGTCAGCTCTATGTTTCCTCTGTTGAATTGAGGTCATTCCTGCCTGCCTTCTGTCCCAGGTGCTGGGGGCAGAGCCCCCTCGAGGGGTATCCCCCAAATCCAGGAGATTTCCTGGGGCCTCAGTGAAACCAGTGGTCATCTAACTGGTCCCTGGATTGCCGGGGCCTTGGGCTCTGCCGAGTGCCTGACCAGCCTTGCCCGTGTACCTCCAAACAACTCAGTTCTCCTGTTGAGCAAAACCGGGGCTCAGAGGAGCTGAGGTGTCCCTGAGTTGTCAAATAACAATCCAGTTGTTGGAAGGCTGAGCTGGGTCTGACCACATCTGCCTGAGCCCGAAATCTTTAAAAGGAAGGGCTGAGACCCCAAATCACCGGGTAGCTGTGTGTTTATGGAGCGAGACCTCAGGACTTCACACTCCCGGCTTCCATGTCTGTGTCCCACCAGGTCCCCAGCCAGGAGCCTGGAGGGCACGGCCGGAGCAGGCCAGGGCCACCGAGGCAGGGGGAGGCGCCGTCTTCCCGGCAGGTGTGAGCCCGTGGCTCGCCCAGACCAGTGGAGGCGAGCAGGGCAGCACCAAGGCTTGGAGCTGGCTGGAGCTTGGCCCCACGGGCCCCTTCTCTGGCCAGGAGCTTGGGGTGAAGGCAACCCCTCCCCACCCCCTGAGGGATTGCATAAGCTGCCCGTGTGTGGACAGTGATTACTGGAAGTCCCGAGGATTTCTTCATCCAGGGCTTGGCCGGGAGTGGCAGCTGCCTCCCCTTCCTGCCCCCCTCGGTGATTAATGTCCTCAGCCACTGCCTGACTGAGGAGCACAGGGGCCGGCCTAGGGTCCGGGCTCAGCCAGGAGCAGTGGTGCGGGGGGGGGGGGGGGGTGCCGGGGAGCCTAGGCCACAGTCCACGGGGCAGATGGAAATCGTGTGGGAAATCCTGTATATCTGTTGTCGGCTCTTATGGCAGGCATGTTCCCGGCTGGGTCTGCCTGCATTCGAGAACAAGAACATTCTCAGTGGGGATGCTGTGTGTCCTTACCACTTCCTGGCTCAGCTTGGCCCTGACTCCCCCAGAGCCCCTTCTGCAAACCTGCTCTGGCTGCAGGGGGACAGGACTGGCCCCCAGCCTGGAGGTGCTTGCTGAGTTGGACTTTGCCTCACAGCCTCAGACATGCCAGGTCACAGAGCCAGGCCCGCGGGATCAGCTGAGTCTCTGCTACTCGCTGTGGGGCCCAGATGGCCGGAGCATCCCCCCAGGGCCTGAGCTGGTCGCGTGATGGGCAGGGAGGGAAAGCGGTCGGGTGGCCCAGCCTCACTGGAAGGGCTGCCACCGTCCTGGAGATCTGTCCCCGGGGCTGGTCTTTCTGTCTCAGGCCCCTCTCTGTGGCCAGGAGCCCCACTTGGGGGGGGGGGGGGGGCGCGTGCACTCCTGTCCCGGCAGCCGAGGGGTTGCTCGAGCACCCTAGCACGCTCAGGCTGAGCTGGGGTCCGGGCCCCCTCCCTGCGCCAGCACAGCCCCCGGGAAGAGTCCAGGAACCCAGAGGGGCGCCTGTCACCGCTGCGACATTGGGGGAGCCTCGGCTCACACCCTCCCGTATCAGGGGCCTGCTGTGCTGACCCCACCCCCTCGGCACCAGCCTCGCAGGGACTCCTCAGAGGTTGACCTCGGGATGTGCCGTCTCTCCCCCCAGGTCATGATGCCGCCGCCCAGGAGCAAGAAGCCCAGATAGACGCCTCGGCGGCCTGGGTCGTGGAGCCGCCCGATGCTGGCAGTGGGGCCCGCCATGGACGGCGAGTTTCCTCAGCACGAACCCCCGCCAGCGGGCGGCATCCTGTACAGCCCGCCGCCGCTGCAGACCCCGCTGTGCGGGTCCGGCGTCCAGGTGAGCCCCCGCCATCCGCGGTCGGCCTCGGGGCGGGACGCTGCCCTCGCGGTCGGGTGCGGCCGCAGCTCCCCTTTCCAGGGCCTCGAGCAGACGTCCCAGTCCCCAGCCCGGCAGGGGGACGCCTCGGGGTGCCCGCCTGCCGTCAGGTGTGTTTGCCAAGGCCGTGACGGGCCCTCAGGGAGACGCTCAGGCCAGGGCTGCCGCCGCCTTCCCTGCAGGACAGGGGCTGGGGCCTCTGTGACGTGGGCTTTTTTACCAAGGTTTCCTATTTTCAATTTAATGGACTTTGTGTCTTAAGCAGTTTAGGGTTTATAGAAAAATTGGACAGAAAGTTTCCACCTCTCCCACTTTCCCCATCGATAACGTTTTTCATTGGCGACCCTGCTGAGTTATCACAACGGATGAGCCAGCACCGAACGTGACGAACCACGGTCCACAGCGGACACGAGGTCGCTCCCGGTGCGGCACACCCCGTGGGTTCGGACGAATGTCACGGACACCTGCCCACCACCACGGTGTCGTCCGGAGTAGACCCACGGCCCTGAAACTCCTGTGCTCCTCCCATTCACCCTCCCCCACCCCGGCAGCCGTGCCTCCGCGGTCCTGCCTCGTCCAGAGCATCCTGGACTGGGAACCACCCCGTGTGTCGCCTCCTCAGCCTGGCTTCTGTCACCGAGTGCTGTGCGTCTGAGGCTCCCCCGTGTCTCTGTGCGGCTCGATGGCCCGTTTTTAGTGCTGAGTAACATTCCCTCGTCTGGGCCGGGCCACTGCGTGTTTATGGACCGGTTTACCTGCTGGAGGGCGTCTCAGTTGCTCCTAGGTCCTGACAGCTAGTGAAGTATCTCAAGTAGTAAAACCACCACAGGTCCCAGCAGCTGCAAAGGGCCCCGTGGAGAGAAGGGTTCAGAATTGTGCACCAAGTCAGGCCTGGAGCCCCCCCGCTCCCAGTTTCTGGGGCGAAACCAGGGTTCTTTCTCCTGTAGAAAAGCAAATGGTGTTTCTGAGTAGAGAGACTCGAGCTGCCGGGAAGGGAGGGAGAAGGGTGTCGGGACACAGTGGCAAGGGGTGCACGTGGCTGGGGCTGCCACGGGGTCCCTCCTTCAGGAAAGCGTCAGCTGCCGTCTGCCCCTCGGTCCTGCTGGTTTGGGGCCGGGAGGAGGGCCGGGTGGCAAGAGAGAGCAAGGATCGAGCCTGGGTTTGAGAGGAGCCGGGAAGTGGGCCGCTGGGGTCAGGCTAGCTCAGGGCCCGATGCCCAGAACCATCAGGAGGAACCTGGGAAGGCAGAATTCGGTCTCCGTCCAGATGTGCCCACGTGGTACCCTCACGTAAGAGGCGCGGGACAGAAGTTGTGTAGGTGAGCCATCAGTCTGGGGAAGGCAGAAATGAGTTACCCCCGAAGGTAACACTTCCAGGCCTCGGCTGTCGTCCAGCGCCTCTGGCCAGGGTCCCAGACGTCACCGTGTGCCTCCTCTCTCTCCCTTTCCTGTTGGAGCTGTGTCCACACGTCCCCTGACCCTCCGTGTCCCCCTGCTCCCCTCTGAACTTCTGCCCGCGTCGTCATGGCGATGGCTTCCTGTTCCCCACGTGCCATCTGGCCCCTGGCAGTCAGTGTGTGGGCTCTATGTCCCGCCACTTTGTAGTCTCAGAGCGTGCTTTTGTCATTCTTAACAGCGCTGCAGGACTCCTTCTTGTCGGCATCCCATAACTTGCTTAATGATTTCCCTATTGTTGGGCCTTTGGGGTGATTCCAGTTTTCTGCTGCTATAAATAGCACTGTGTGCCCCCCCCCCCACCCCGTCCCCATGGATTGGGCAGGAGGGTGTCCTTCTGAATCAATTCCTGGGTCGGAAGGAGCACTGGGTAGGGTCACGGATTCTGGGCTGGGGCCACACCCTCTCGATGGTGGCCCGTATGCCGACGGGGAGGAGGGGGCACGCCTGGGCTGCCGTGGGGACCCATGGCAAGGGATGTGCCTCTCCGAGCCCGACTCTGGCTCTTTCTGAGGCTGGGCCACTCCTCCCCAGGCTGTACACTGAGCCTGTCCCTGGTGAGCTACCAGCTGTGAGGGCTGCCCCCTACCCGGGCCACTCTGGGTGCAGCTCCCGCTGACGCTGAGCGTGTATGTGGTCGGTGTGGTCAGGATACTTGGTGCCACCCCCCTTCATCTGTCCTGGCTGGGCTGAGCCACCGTCAGGAGAAGGAGACCTACCCCAGGACTGCCAGTGTCATTGAGGTGGCCAGATTTAGCAACTGAAACCGCAGACATTGAATGAAACGTAAGTTTCACGTAAACGCAAGTGATATTTTAGCGTGTGTGTTCTATGCAACATTTACACTAAAAATTGTTTGTCGTTTATCAGAAATGCCAATTTCACTGGGCACCCTGTGTTTTATGTGGCAGCCTTATTTTATCTGCTGCCCTAGTGAAAGTGTTCTCTTCTTACATCAGCTTCCAGGTGGCCTGGGCAGCCTTGGATTAATGTCCCAGGGCCTGCCTCTCCCCAGGAGAGGCCAGCCTCTCCGTCTCCACCTGAAATCCCCAGGCAGGCTCGAATGGGCTGGTAGGGGTCAGGCATCCATCTCTGGACCGATCATGTCCCAGGGGCCTGCCCTCTAAAGGCAAAGACGTACCTCTGGCCTTAAGCGGAAAATCCCAAGGAAACCTCTGATTGGCTGGCTGGGTTCAGGGGCTCCTCTCTGGACCAATCATGACCCAGGGGCCTGCCCTCTAAAGGTGTGGCCACCCTTCCGGCCTCAAGTGGGAAAGACCGAGGTGGGCTCTGATTGGCAGCTGTGTGGTGCCCCTGAGCTGGGGGAGGAGTGACCTCCCACCCTCCGGCTTCCTGGCTGAAGCCCCAAGGTCCTAGAAGACCTGGGGTTCTGGGTGCGGCGGAGAAGGTTGAGTAAATGAAGGCCCTCCACCGCCGGGAGCCCCCTGAAGCCTTGAGGCCGGCCCTGCCTGCTGTGTGCCCACGGTGCCACGTGTGCGCCTGGGATGGTCTATGCCAGTTCATTGAAGCGGCTGAGTATGGTCTCTGCTGTGGAAGTGTTCCGGGAGTGCCCCGGAGGGGGAGCCTTCCGGAGGCTTCCACGGCGATTCCTCCATGATTCCTCCAGCCTTCGTGCTGGAGCTGCTCTTATCTTACAGCCCGGGCAGACGCCAGAAGAGCAGGCACAGCCCCTTCGCGGGGCGTGCGTCTCTCCTTCCTAAGTTCTGGCTCTCTGCGGCTGGACGTCTGGCCACCGACCGCCCTGCAGGGGTGGGGTGTTGGGGGGAAACGCACAGTGATGGGAAGTCAGGGCCGGCTCCTCCCTCCCAGACACAGGCGCCATATGTAGAAGGGCGCCTGGTCTCCCCGCCATCTGGGCTGGTTCCGGGCCAGCTGTCGTTCACGGGTCCCGTGAGCGGGAGGAAGCGGTGGCTGCGGGATCGGTTCCCGGCGGCCTCGCTGAGGAGCAGGACCCGCGTGGACCAGCGGGAAGGCCGCTGCGCTTCCGTCTCTGGACGTGCCGTCTGGCAGAACCAGCTAGGACGAGTAGGGGACAGTGACGGCTGCCAACAGGCCTCTCTCCACCGCTGGTCGGGGACCTCCCCGACATGGTCCCATGTGGGCCGCGTTGTGGGTTAGGGGAGGGACCCCTGCTCGGCAGGCTGTGTGTCAAGGTGGGACGAGCCACTTCTTTCGTACGGAAGGCGGGGGGCGTGAGTGTCCACAGCCCTCCACCCTGAGTCGGTCCAATCAGAGCCCAGTGCAGGGCCCCTCAAGTCCCCGCTGACCTCAGGCTCATTCTTCCAGCCTGCCATCGGTGTTTCTCAAAGCAGGCTCCCCAGGACCCCTACCTGTGCTGCACTCTTGGGCCAGACAGGCTTGGGGCTTTCCAGGAACACCCTTGGCCAGAGGGAGTTCTCAGAAGGCCAGGCTCTTGTCCCTTCTCCCCCGTCCCGGGAGGGGGCTGGGGCGGGGGACCGGTCCTTGGCGCTGGTGGGAGCCCCTCTAACGAAGTCCTCTTTGCCACACGGGCGCCTCCCTCGGGGCTGGATTGGAGGGGGGAGCTCATGCGGCCTTGCTTCTCGCCCAGTCCCACCCTGCGCTTTCTAGAACGGGGGGCCTCCATGCAGAGTCCCTGGCCCACCAGCACGCCTGGATCCTGTGTGAAATGGGGGCTCCCGGTCAGACCCTCGGATCGGCTGCCCAGGCCCCTTCAGGGGTTCTGGAGGCACTCCAGTCCGGAGGTGGGTCACACCTACCCACCCCCGCCCTGCGCACAGAGAGGCCTACAGCAGCGGCACACCAGGCCCGGGCCCGAGCCCTTCATGGGTGTGGACGAGTTCCCCTCGGTGGGCTCTCCCATGCCGATGGGCAGACTGAGGCCCCGAGCTGTCAGGTGGTTAAGTGACTCCTAGGTGACCCAGGTGGGACGCCACAGGGTGACGTTTCTACCTGGACGGGGTCGCAGAGTCCTCACCCCCTCCTCACTGAGGAGCCCCCCGCCCCTTCCACAGGGCAGCCCCTCCTGACGCTCTTGGTCTGTTCCAGAACACCATGCTGCACTACCCGTGGTGGAGCCCCTTCTCGCCCACGCCGTACCCAGCCTTCTCCAGCGAAAGCCAGTAAGTTCCTCTGGCCTCCAGGGTCCGGGCAAGCCCCGCCACGTCCCGCTGGGTGGCCACAGTGCCCTCGAGGCCTTCCGTGGCTCTGCAGCCACTGGTTAAACGAAACTAGAGCTCGTGGCAAGTGAGGGGCTTCAGTGTCCTGCTGAGGGGGCCGTGGGCTGCGCCCTGGCCACACGGAGGCAGCCGAGACTGACCGGCCGTGACTTGTCTTAGAAAGAGCCCGCCAGGAAAAAGGGCAAAGGTGGGAGGGATGAAGGATCCTGGGAGGGCTCCGTGGGTACCCTCTGGTCAGGGGGTGGCCCTGGGCAGCGGGGGAGAACTTTGGGGGCAAAGGAGCGGGGAGGGCACTTGCCTGCAGAGGGCAATGGCGACCTGGGTTTTGAAGAGTCAGTAGGAGTTTGCCGGGGGAGCGGGCCCACAACCAGGCCGAGGAATGGCCTATGGAAAGGACCCAGAGCACGGAGCCAGAGGCTTGAGGTCTCTCCGGGGCACTGTGTTCGGGGACGGGGGCACGGGGGCCTCTGCTCCGAGCTGAGTGTCTCGGATGCCAGAGCCCTCCCTTAGGCTCCTGATGGCTGACCTTCCCTGTCTGCCCGCAGCCAGTTCATGAACTCCACCTCCTTCATCGTCAGCCAGCCCTGCGCGGACACCAGCTGCGGACCTTCCGCCGCCACCCCCAGCTTCCTGCCAAAGACAGGCGACTTTCCTCAGGTAGGGACCTGGAGCCAGAGTCACCCTTCGATCCCCACGTGCTCCCGGAGGCCCGTGCCACGCACTGGTGGCCTTGGCCGGGCCCCGGGCTGGGCTCAGGGCCGCATGGAGCCCCGGCTTGTACTTGGGAATAGCCAGTGCTCCCCTCTACTGCAGGCCTGGCCTGAGGGCTCCCGACTCACAGCCACGCCCGCGTGGGCCTGTCAGGGCGGCTTCCGGGCAGCGCGAGAGCTGGGCTAGGGGCCACACCTGTCCGCGTGCTGCTCACGCCCCCGCCGTGGGTTGTGGGGCGGTACCGTGGAGCATCTGATCCGCTTTTCCCAGACCTTAGCGCCTTCCTCTCCTGGGCAGAGGCCCCCGCGCCTGCTCCGTCTGGGTGCCTTACTTAGCGTCTCGGCAAGGGTCCGCCGTGTTCCCCGCGCCCCTGGCCAGAACGACGTTCCGTCCGGCACAAACCCCGTTGTTGGCATTTATGTCCCCAAACAGCAGCTATTTGGAGAGCGTCACCCACCCAAACCGAAGGAAGAGATACGTGCGATCTCTTTTTTTGGAGAATCGGGGGGACCCTCCCCGGCAGGCGTCTCTAATGGCACGCGACTTCTCGTGGCGGCCCGGACACCGGGCCCCGCAAGAAGATTCGTGGGAAGGAGCCCAGGGCGATCGGAAGCTGGGGCTGGCAGCAGCCGGGCAGCGTGGTCTCCCTGGGAAGTTTGGAATCCATGGCCCCAGTGGTTTCGCTGTGGCACGCAGTTTGGGAACCGGCCAGCTTGGAGGGCCCCAGAGGCTCAGCTCCCCTGAGCCTGTTTTCCCTGTGAAGTGGGGGCCTGTGGGGGTGGCAGTCTGGGAGGCTGTGGCTCGGACCTGTCAGCTCAAACCCGCTAGAGCCAGACAAGCGCAGTTCAGGAGGCTGGCCGTTGTCCACGCGGCCTGGCCGGGCAGGGATCTGGAGCCTGGACCAGTGTCCCCCAAATCCGGGTCCACCCAGAGCCTCGGAATGAGACCGTTTTTGGAAACAGGGTCTCTGTGGGTGTCATTTCGCTCAAGATGGAGATGAGGTGATCCCAGATCACGATGGCCCTAACCCTAAAGGAGGAGAGACAGACACAGAGGAAGCACGTGACCCCGAGGCAGAGTGAGCCACGCGGCCACGAGCAGGGATGCCAGGAGCTGGGCGAGGCAGGAGGGGCCTCCCCTGGAGCCTCCCAGGGATCGCGGCCCGTGACACCTTGACCTGGGGTGTCTCCCCCACAGGGCCATTGGGGCACACCGGTGTGTTGTTTAAGTCCTCCCTCTCCATCTGGGACGCTTTGTGGCCGCCCAGGAAACGACTTGGCCAGGCCTGGAGGAGATGGGAGCACAGGGGCCCCCCTGGTCCTTGGGGGCGCACGCCGGCCTCATCTGGCCCCCAGACCTCCCAGGGTGAGGAGTCAGTGGGAGGGGGATGGGAGGGCCCTGTGGACGGGGCCCCGTCCCGCAAGGGATGCCCTGGCCCCTCTGTTTGGCGGCCGCCGTCGCCCAGCCCGGGACGCAGCTGGTCCGTCCACGGCCCGAGACCCTCTCTGGCCTGCCGTGCCTCGGGGCTGGCGGCCCTGCCTGGCTCTGAGCCCCGATGAAGTTCCTCCGCACGTGTCCCCGACACAGCTCCACATCCAGACGTGGCGTCCCGTGATGCTGACGCCCACGCTGGGGCGTCACCTGCCGCACGGACGGGGAAGCTGAGGCTCGGGTGCACGCAGGCCCCGCCCCAGTAGCCCCCCCCCCCCCCCCCCCCCGCCGCCCTGGCCCCAGTCCCCCGACGGTGTCTCATGTACTCGGCTTGCACAGCTGCTCCTGGCTCTGCCCGGAGCAGACACGCTTTCTTCCACCAAGACCCCCTCGGGGCCACCGCGCCCGTTTCTCATCATGTGCAGGGGAGCTCAGCTGCCTCCATCCCACGGATACCTACTGAGCATCTGCTGAACGTGGCGGGAGCCTACCCTGCCGGGGGCACCTTGAACCCAGATCTTTTTTCTAAAGCCGCTTCTTCAAACAAAATCTCACCCCGTGCCAAGTGTGGGATTGACAGATGTGAGACCAAAGTTCAGATGCGGTGAAGGGTCTTGAGGCCCTGTGGGTCTCCATCACCTCCCTCGTGACCCCTGGGCCTGTGAGCGAGGACAGGAAGGGGCGAGACCGAGCTTGGCATTCGAGGCCCTTCACAGCTGTGCCTCAGCCAGTGGACCCACCGCAGACACCCTCCGTTCCTAACTGACCAAATAACATCACCATGGTGACAGGCAAAGGGACAGCCTCAAAGACGTCCCCGTCCTGATCGTGGGACTGGGGACTTGTCCCCTCACGCAGCAGAGGGGACCTCGTCAAGGCCCCCGAGGCGGGGGTAACCCTGGGTGCTCCGGGGGGCCCGGAGGCCTCACAAGGCCCTCTCGAGAGGGAGGCAGAGGGTCAGAGGCAGAGAGACAGGCAGACCCCGCGCTGCTGGCCGTGAGGATGAGGAGGGGCTGTGGTCCCAGGATGCGCCCCCTCTGGAAGCCATAAAAGGGGGGAGAGGGCTGTCCCTGGGGCCCCGGGGAGGAACATAGCTCTCCGTTTTGGACTTCTGATTTCCAGAACCATAAGGTAATAAGCGTGTGCTATTTTAAGCCATGAGGTTTGTGGTAGTTCATTACAGTGGCAAGAGAAATCTGATGGACCATGTGAAGCCCTCACGTGGCCCCTGGCACACTCTCGAAATGTCCCCACTGTTGTAGAAGTCAGAAGAAATTGGAATAGAAACGCCAGAGCTGGGCTGGGGCAAGGAGTGGACGTAGGCCTGCAGGCCTTAACGTACCTCCTCCTAACTAAACCTGAGCTCTGAGTTTCCTAGCAGCCAAAGCAAAATGAGAAAGGAGAGGAGCTGTGTGACTCTTGTTGCCTGCAAAGAGAAAGCTTCTCTCCCAGCGTCCTTCTGGGGCACGGAGCAGTTCCTTGGGGTCGGCATCCCACGCCCATCTCCCCGGGGACTGCTTATGGCGTTGGTTCCCAGTCCTGTGGTTGGTCTTGGCTCTGGCTTTGCTGTCTGAGGGCCTTTGTTCCTTCTGTTGTGCCTAGGGCTGAATCATTGGATGTTAGGGGTACCGGGTTCTGTACCAGGAACCAGGAACCTCCCCTGGTTCTGTACATGAGCCGACCCAGACCCAGGACAATTGGTGGCAGGTTGGTCACGCCTTTATGTGGGGTCCTTGTTTTATTGTTGTTGTTGTTGTTGTTGTCTTAATTTTAATTTTATTTTTAAGTAAACTGTATGTCCGAAATGGGGCTTGAACTCATGACCCCAAGATCAAGAGTTGCATGCTCTACTGGCTGAGTCCATCAGGCATGCCAGGGTTCCTGTTTTATAGACACCCAGGTGGGGCCCACATCCTGTGGGACCCTGCTGTCAGGAATGCAGGAGGTCAAGGCTAACCCCCACTCTGAGGTGGCTCTGCCCTGCGGGGCGGGCCTGGCGTTCAAACCACGAGCCCCCTGCAGAGGCCCAGAGCCCAGGGGCCCAGGTTCCAGTTCGGAAGGCCCATGCACCCAGGGGTTATCTATAAATTTAAGGTCTGATACTCTCTTTTGCTGTTTGTTCGTTAAGGTTTTCGTGACGAGATGACTTTTAAAGCACTTTAGCTTATAGGGAGGTTGCAAAAACAGTACCAACACTCCTCGAACACTGTCACTCGTTTGCCCAGTGTCCTGGCACGTTGTTGTCTTCTGGAACCACGGTCCATTATCACGGCGCAGAGAGTAGCCCCTGCACAGCACCAGTGACTGACCCGAGGGCCGGGGCTGGGGCCCCGAGGCCTCTGTAGAGAGCTGGTCGGTCGCCGCCGAGGGCCCCTGCGTGGGCTGGCCTGGGGCCCTCACGCTAAGGAGGGGTTCTGTGTTGTTGACAGGAGTCCCGCAGACGGGGCGCCGCGTCCTCCTGGGGCGTCACTTCCAAGCCTGCTGGCGTTGGTGTGCCTTACCGCTGACGGTCCTGCCCTCCAGCCCCGCGCCTCCCTGTCCCCCATCCACTGTCAGGTCGCTGCCATTTTCCCCTCTCCCCCTGCGAGGGTGCGTCAGGGACCCTGGTCCCTTGTGGTGGGGAGGGGGGTGGATTTCACCAGGCGCCGGTAGACGTTGCCTGCAGTGACGGCCGCCACGGGGTCTGGCTGGCAGACGTTTGTGTCCTTGCTCCGCCGTGTCGATCAGCCGGAGGTCTTCCGTAGGGAGAGCTGTGCCTTCCCTTACTCAGTCATGTTGGCGACGACACGGGCTACGGTCAGGTGCTATCCGCTGCTTCTGTTTGGCTGTCGGAGCCTCTGTCCCTCTGTGTCCTCCCTTGTAGCCACTAGGAATGGCCCAGGCCCACTCCCTGAGGTCCCTGCCTCAGCCTTCATGCCACCTGCTTCCCCAGGGAAGGGCCCCTTCTCACCGTGCGTGGCACAGAGCCACTGAGGCCCCCACGTCTGTTAGCGACCTGGATAGTCGAGGGGCCCCACGTGGGGTCTCCCACCGCCGGGAGCACTGTGTGTTGGGTGTGAGTGCGTGGCTTTTCACTCGTTCTTGACTTTTAGGTGACATATGATTTGTGTGTCACACAACTCACTGACTTAGCAAATTCACCGGGTTATGCAACTAGCACCTCCATGTAATTCCAGAATGTTCCATCACCCCAAAAGGAAACCCCCTTCCCGGCAGGGGACGAGCCCGTTCTGGACGTTTCACACACGCGGACTCACACCCCGCGTGGCCTCTCGAGTCGGGTTCCCTCCCTGAGCGTCGCGTGTTCGGGGGTCCGTCCGCGGGGCGGCGGGGGCGGGAACCTCGCTCCTGCTCGCGGCCGAGGGACGTGCGCGTGCGCGGCGGACACGGTCCTCGGTGGACGTGCGCGTCCGTGGTGGCTGTGTTGTGGGGGCCCGTTTACCCCTCGTTGGGCATCTGGGTTGTTCCCGCAGCGTGGATTTGGGTGACTGTGAATTGTGCTGCTGTGAACATCGGTAACCGGCTTCTTTGTGGACCTGAATCTGATTGGGGGGAGGTACTTGGGGAAATGTTGAAGTCGTGGCGGCGGGTGAAGGACTCGACGTCGCAGCGCCGCCCTCCCAAGGCCTCGTGCCTGCAGCCCTCGCTGCCCCGCCCCTCAGGCCCTCCCCCGCGTTCTCCCCACCCTGGTATCTGGGGTCCTGGTTGTGGGCGTGACCACCCGACCCTCCCTGCTACACCCCCAGTGCTCATCCTCACTGCTTCCCCCCCCCCCCCGCCCGCCCCCCGCAGACGCGTTCCCTGGGAGTGGGGGCTGCCCCGACCCCTCCTCCCAAGGTCACCTGGACCCCTAACGTCTCAGCTGGACTCTGGGGGAGGGCACTTCTTTACACACTGAGCCCCCCTCACTCTGTTACTGGAGCGGGCGTCCACCCTGAGAGTCCAGGCGTCTCGGGTGGGTCCCGCATCCACTCAGCGAGGACGCTTTCCGTCTGCTGGCCTGGGGCTTCTGGGAAGCCAGGATGAGGTCACAGCTCAGAAAAGTGCTTTGCGAACTCTCAGCAGCTCTCCAGTGAGGGGCGGGCGGCACGGACGCCCTGCAAATGGATCTCAGCAGGGATCGGAGGCCCGGCACGCCCCGCCAGCAGGCTCCCAGGAGTTACCGGCATCGGCAAACCGAGCGAGCGCGAGGTTTCCTCTCAAAGGAAGCCCGTCGGTTCACTCTGAGCCGCGGCCGAGAACCCAGCCCCACCCCCGCCCCCAGCTCCGTGGTCCATGCCGAGCGCCATGGCCAAGGAAGCCCCGCTCCGTGGTCTGTACTAAGGGCCGCAGACAGGTGGCGACGGGGAGCACAGGTGTCTCCAGAGGGTCTCTGCGCAGCAACTGGGACACCGGGAACCGGGGACAGGGACGAGGACGGGAGGGAGGGGCTGTGAGGCCTGCAGAAAAGCCCTTGGTCAGGGTCTGGCCACAGGGAGCAGAGCTCCAGCCTCTCCTGATGGCAACAGGGTGGTCAGGGTCAGTTTTCTGGCGGGGGCTGCTGTCCCCACGACAGTGGGCTATGGCAGCAGTGTCTCAGGGGGCCGTGGGAGCTGGGGCGGCCCCCAGAGAGCACCGCAAGCAGGGAGACCTGGCGCCAGTTCTGGGGCCACAAGTCCGAGGTCAGAGGGAGGGTCCTGGGGGCTGCAGATGTCCCTTGGCCTGTGCCACCTGCAGCGGCGCCTGCCCCCGTGGCCTGTGGTTGCCTCCCCACGCACCTGTGTCCGGATTTCCCTCCTACCAGGACACCGGTCACCGGATTGGGCCCACCTGACTCCTGTACGACCTTATCTTAACTGATTGTATTGGCAAAGATTCTATACCCAAATAAGGTCCCCTCCACAGGCACTAGGGGGTCAAGACTTGGACATGTCATTTGGGGGGGACACAATTCACCCCTCAACAGGAACATTCCAGCAATGCAGTGTGCCTGAGGGGAGCCTGCAATGCCCACCACACCCTCTGCCGTAAGTCAGGACACGCAGCCACCTGGGCACAGGCTTGCTGTGGGGGCCTAGTGGGGAGGGGAGAGCCCAAAACAGACCGGGAGGGTCTTGGGAATCCCGGGGCAGCTGGGCCTCGCCCGCCCCTCTGTACGTGGCCTGGCCACAGGGCAGAGGGTCAGTCTGGGGCCAGAGAGAGGGTCCCGCCAGACAGCACTGCGGCCCAGACGCAGCCAGACGGGGGCGGAACCAGTCACGTCCCTGGTCACGACCCCACTCACACTGGTGCCGGGGCCTCTGCCCAGACCCCCCCCTCGGCCCCTCCACCCCCGTCCAGACACGTAGCAGACCCGCACAGCCTGCAGCCACCGGGGGCGGGGGTGGGGGGGGGGCGGCGCAGGACAGCCCTGAGGGTGCTGACTTCTTGGCGTGGGAACCCCCACCCGGTTTCCCTGTCTCCTCAGGGCCACCCTTGCCCATCAGTCTGGTGCCGAGATTTGGGGGACGGATACTCAGAGGTCAGTAACTGTGCCGGAAACTTGATGGACTTTATGCTAAATCTGATAATGAGAGCCTGGCCCAGGCACTGCGTTCATCTTTTATTTCAGTTCCCAGTGA
The DNA here is from genome assembly GCF_024362965.1 of Panthera pardus. NCBI lineage: Eukaryota > Metazoa > Chordata > Mammalia > Carnivora > Felidae > Panthera > Panthera pardus. The sequence continues at coordinate 589,435 of NW_026527013.1, read as the reverse complement.
TTATTTTTAAACGGAGTCAGAACTGGGGCGCCTGGGGGGCTCAGTCGGTTGAGGGTCCGACTTGGCTCAGGTCACGATCTCACGGTTTGTAGGTTCGAGCCCCGCGTTGGGCTGTCAGCACGGAGGAGCCTGCTTGGGATCTTCTGGCCCCTTCTCCGCCCCGTGTGTGCCTCTCAAAAATACACATTTAAAACTGAGTCGGGGCGCCCGGGTGGCTCAGTTGGTTAAGCATGCAACTCTTGGTTTCGGCTCAGGTCGTGATCTCACGGTTCGTCAGCTGAAGCCCGGCATCAGGCTCTGTGCTGACACGGGAGCCTGCTTGGGATTCTCTCCCTCTCTCTGTCCCTCCCCTGCTCACACTGTCTCTGTGTCTCTCTAAATAAATAAACGAACTTTAATAAATGAAAATAAAACTGAGAATCCACATGCCTTAAAATCCATGCTTTTGGGGCGCCTGGCTGGCTCCACTGGTAGAGTGCATGACTCTTGATCTCAGGGTGGTGAGTTCAAGCCCCATACTGGGTGTAGAGCCTACTTAAAAAAAAAAAAAAAAAAAAGAATAAAAACTGTTATAAAAAAATAGTAAAAGCCACTCTTTTAAGTAAATTCACAGAATTGTGCAACCACCACCTCTAATTCCAGAACATTCCTCATCTAAAAGCAACCCTGTCCCCATCAGCCATCACCTCCCCATCCCCGGCCCCCATGAGCCCCCTTCCCGTCATGGATGAGCCCGTCCTGGACGTTTCACACAGTCGGACTCACACCCCGTGGGGCCTCTCGTGTCTGGTTGGCTCCCTGAGCGTCGCGTGTTCAGGGTTCCTCCGCGGCGGCGGGGGGTGGGGGGGGGGGGGGTTGCCTCGCCCCTGCTGGCGGCCGAGGGACGTGCGTGTGCGCGGTGGACCCGGTCATCTGTGCGCGTGCGCGGGGGACGTGGTCATTTGTGGGCGTGCGGGTGGGGGTTGCGTGGACGTGAGTGTTCGTGTCTCTCGGGTGTGGACCCGGCAGCGGGGTCGCGGGGTCGTGTGGTGACCCTGGGGTCGACCTGACGAGGAACTGACCGCGGGCCTGTCTTCCAGACAGACCGCCCCGCTTCTCGTCCCCACCGCCAGCCGGGGTTCTGGTTCCTCCACTTCCGCTGACGCTTAGCCGTAGTCGGCCGAGTGGCGCGGTCCCGGCGGCCGGCCGGGAGGTGGTGTCTCACGGGTTTCGGTTTGCGTTTGCTCGTTGCCTGACGGTGCCGAGCGGCTCTCTGCCGGCTGGTCGCCCTTTGCGCTTCCCCTGCACACGCGGTGGGTCCAGCCGGGCCCGGCCCTCCCCTCCCGTTGTCGGGGTTCGGGCGTCTGCCGGCCGTGAGGTGCGGGCAGGACAGGGGCAGCCACGGTGGCCTCGTTGCGTCTGCAGCATTGGACCCCGCGGTCCCTCATTGTCCCTGACCAGGCCCGCGGCCCGGGGTCTCTCCCCAGCGAGAGCCCCTCGTGTGTCCATGCCCCCCCAGCCTATGCTGCGAGGCTCGCCTCACCAGCTTGCTCCTCTCAGCCAAGTGACGGCTACGTGGCACAAACACCCTACCGGGTGGGTTTTCTTTTCTTTTAAAAACATTTTTAAGCTTATTTATTTTTGAGAGAGAGCACGAGCGCGCACGCACACACACGCATGCGCGCACACACACACACACACACACACACACACACACACACGCATGCGCACAGACACACACACGCATGCACACCCCAGTGGGGGAGGGGCAGAGAGAGAGGGAGCCACGGAATCGGAAGCAGGCTCCTGGCTCCGAGCTGTCAGCACAGAGCCGGACGCGGGGCTCGAACCCACGAACCCGGAGATCATGACCTGAGCCGAAGTCGGACGCTTAACCGACTGAGCCACCCAGGCGCCCCCAAAGTGGGTTTTCTAAAAGCAACAGTTGTTTCCCGGAGAAGAGGACACCTGACCCCACAGGGTTCGCCAGGGCCTCACACCCCCTGCCTGCGAGCCCTGCCTGTGTCCCACCCTCTGTGCGGGCCGAGGGGTGCAGGCGCAGGCCCGGAGAGGAAAGAATGGGGGTGTCGGGGGCAGCCATACCCCTTGGCAAAGTTCCAGGAGAAGGAGCACGGTGGGGGCCGGGGTCCCGAGGGGGCGCGCCCACTCCAGGTGAGGCGGTAGCGTGAGCAAAGGCCGGGGGCTGGGGGGCGTGAGCCCAGCGAGGCAGCGGAGACGGCTGCCGGGTGCTTGGGGGCAGCTGGTGAAGGCCCCTGTCCAAGCCCGGGAGCTGCCCGGAGGGGACGTGGAGGCACCGGCCGGGCCTTAGGGCGCCCGGACCGGCCGCCCTGCGGTCTGGGGAAACCGAGGCGGGCCGGCCGGGAGGGGCCCCCCGCGTTCCCCCGGCCCCCGGCGGCGGCGGGGTGGGCGGTGGGGGGCGCCGGGGCGGCAGGGTGCGAGCCGGCGGGCGGGGGCCCGGCCCCGCCGAGAGGTCTGTGGCTAGATTCCGCCCAGTACAGGAATTCTCGCTCTGCCAGTAATCACCCTGACTTCCCAGGCGGCCATCATTTCCTGAAAGTCAGCCGCCTTAGGGGAAGTCGGCGCTGGCGGTGACTAAACCAACATGCAAATGCAGCCGGGCTGAGAGCGGCCGGGCGGCCGCGGTCCGGAGGGAGCCGCCCGCCGCCTTCCCGGGACCCGCCGCGGCCGCGCCATGTCCCAGCTGCGGCTCTGGCTGCACCTCGCGGCTCTCAACAAGGTAACCCTCCGCGCCGCCCGCGGGGCTCCGGGCGGGGAAGGCGGCCGCCCGCGTCCTCGGAGCGGGGCCGCGGGGCCTGGGGCGCGCAGGTGCGCGGCCGGCACCTTCCGGGCTGCGCCCTGCCGCCCCCAGGGCTCAGCGCCCGACCTCGACAGCGTCCGGGGTGCCCCGGGACGGAGCTGGCGGAGTGCCGTCCGCTCGGGCTCCGATTGGCCAGGTAGGAGCGCCCCGGCCCTCCGGCCCTCCTCCGGCCCCCCGGGGCTCCGGGAAGGGGTCCAGCCCCTCCCCGGGGCCCGCGTGACAGAGCCTGTCTCTGCAGGGCATTCCTGGGGTCTGAGTGTGTGCAGCAACCCCCCCTCGCCCCAGGGAAGGCCCAGAGCAGGTCTGGGGTGGGGGCCATCCTGTCCCCACCCGGCGGTCTGTGGCCAGAGCGGGGCCACTATTTGGCGGCTCCCCCGGGTCCCGCCAGGTCTTCGCCTGGTGCGGGGAACCCCAAAATGCTGCGAGACGGTAACCACAGCAGGTGACCCCCAAAACTGTCAGGATGAGCAGCTTGCTCCCGCCCCACTGACACAGCAGATGGGGCCAGGTGGGAGCCTGGGGTCTGAGGGGCAGGCGCTTTGCGGGGCGCCCACAGAGGGTTCGTTTGGATTTGGCTGGTCTTGGAGGTCTGCTTGGTGGCTGCTGGGCCTCAGGTCCCGACAGGGGGGCTGCTGGCTGAGCCGCCCCTGGGTGGGGTCAGCTCCTGCCCCATCCTGCCGCCAACTCCTTATAGGGAGTGGAGCTGGGAGGGACTCTTGGTGACCCGCTTTGAGGCCCTGCCTCCCTTTGGCCCAAGAATCAAGGTGAGGGCTGCTGAGGGCAGCATCCCCACCGTTTTTTTGTTTTTGTTTTTGTTTTTTAAGAGAGGGTGAGTGAGGATGAGCAGGGGAGAGGGGGCAGAGGGAGAGAGAGTTCGGGAGCAGTCTCCAGGCCCAGCTCTAAGCCCACTCACTCGCTCTGTGGGGATCCTGGGATCACAACCTGAGCCAAAATCAGGAGTCGCTGGCTCAGTTGACTGAGCCGCGCCCCCATCCCCGCTCGTTAAATACCTTTTGTCTTGGAGCAGCGCGACCCGCACGGTCACTGAAGGTAGCGCGGTTCCCACGCCCCGGCCCCTGTTCACACCGCACCTCAGCGCGGTGCGTCTGTCGGTGGGACAGCCAGGCGCCCATACATCATTATCGACCAAAGATCCCTCGGCCTCCCGTGTCCTCGTTCTGTCCCACGACCCCATCGGGACACCGCGTGAATCGGGTTCTCACTCTCCTTAGGCCCCACTGGGCTGACACGCTTTCTCCACCTCTTCTCCGGTGGATGCCCCGGGCAGGCGGTCAGGAGCAGGACTGGACAGGCTTCCTGCAGGATGTCCCCCCCACCCCGGGTTCGTCCCACGATGGCTCTGAACGAAGTGTCTGGCTCATGCCGTCACACCTGGGGCCCCCGCTGCCCACGAGGTTCCTCACCCCCGACGTTGACCTTGGTCTCCGGCCGGGTGTGCCGGTCGGGCTCCACACGGTCCTTGTGGGCAGGGGGTCGCCATGTGCAGCCCATGCAGGGCTATGGTCCCCCTGAGCACCCACCTCATCGGGGCTCCTCCCCACCTGCCCATCCTACTGCTGGTGACCGTTTTCCCTTTAGGAAGCAGGGCCACCCCTCAGGGCCCCTCGGGGCTGCCAGCTTCATGGGTTCAGGTGCTGTTGTCACTCTGACCGGGCTTGGTTGGCATCCTCTGGGAAGGCCACCCTCAGATGCGGTCCCAGAGAGATTTTAGCCAGGACACACAGCAACCCCCACCCCTACCCAGCCCCCACCCCAGGCAGCCTGCAGGGGTCCGTGCTCCATGCTGTTTCATAGGGAGCGGGCGGCCAGCTTCTGTGGCCCAGCCTCTCCTGGCGTTATCTGCCAGGCTCGGGCTCGGTCACCTCTGACCCCAGCTGCCCCGGGATGGGGCAGAGTCCATAGGAGGTCCTGGTGGGCAGAGAGCAGTCCTCATAGCCAGGCCAGACCCCACGCTGCCACCTGAGTCCTCCCCCAACCCACAGATGGCTGCTGTGGCCTGGTGAGCTACTGGGCTCTCACGTGAGGGTGATGGGCGTCCCAAGTGTCCGGCTGTGCCTTTTCCCACTGTGAGCATGGTGTTCCCTGCTTCTGACCCAGCGCTGCAGACTTTTGCAGACCTTCCCTGGGCCACCACCTGCCTGAGCTGGTCTTGCCAGCCGCTGTCTGCCTCCTCGCCGGGACTTGCCCAGGCTGGCAGGTCCTACCGGGGTCCGCCTCCCACGGGTCTGGGCTTGGCACCGCTGAGGGGCGGGAGCGAGTGGCAGTCCCTCTGCCTTCCCATATGCTATCTGCCACCAGGGCGCCTCGGGGTGGCATCCAGTCAAGGCACACCAGCTGACGTGGGCACGGGTGGTCTTTGCAGCACAGATCCTGAGTCCCAGCCTGGCTCTGGGACCAACCCCATCTGGTAGAGAGTCTCCCGCATTTAGTCTCCCTCAGGGGGGCCTGACCCCCTCCGTGCCCACCCCCTCCCGAGGGCACAATGGGCCGGAGCCTGCACGGTCCTGGGGCTGTGTGTGCTCTGGCATCGGAGCGAGCTGGACGTTATCACTTAGAGACACCCCCCCACCCAGGAATGGGGATCTGACGCCAACACAGATCAATGGGAGGGGAGCTCCAGAAACAGCCCTCACAGATGGAGTGGGGCAGGAGCAGCAGCCGAGACCAGGGGCCTGTTCTCAGGGACCTGGGGGCTGCAAGGATGCCGCCTCCACCCCCAGAAGCCAGTTCAGCTGTGGTCTTGGAGGCCGAGCCAGCTGCATACAGGCGGGCTCCAGGCCCACGCATCCCCTTCATCCCCAGAGCCCAAGACGCCCACTGGCCAGCCCTGCCTGTCTGCCTCGCCGTCCCCCCGTGCCTGTGCACTGGCATCCCACCCGGCTGGCCCTGGCCTTCCAGTGGCCCCGACAGCCCGAGACACGTAGACGGTGCACAGGGCCTGGGGACTCCGTTGCTCCTACGTGCGGCCTCATCCAACCCCACTGGCCTCTGCCCTGCTCACAAAATGCCCCCACTGACTGACCTGAGATGTCAGTGTGGTCTGGTCCTCTGTTGTGGAGGTCCGGCTGGAAGGGCCTCGTCTGGGCGGGGCTGTGGGACTCCCTCCCCATGAGGAGTCGGCTGAGGGCTGTGCCCCCACCCCCTGACCCGGGCCTGCAGGGCCTCAGGGATGGGGAAGGAGGCCTGCCCCTCCCCAGCTTCAGGCACCCCGGGGCCCTGTGTGCAAAACTGGACACCTACTGCCCCCTCCTGGTGGCTAGTGGTATGAACACCAGAACCCAGCAGGGCACCATGGGGGTCTCCGGCTGGGGGGCTCACTCCAGGCTGGCCCAGGAGCCCTTGGGGGCTGGTCTCCGAGTGTCCTTGGTATCCAGTGCAAACGGGGTATACACAGGTCCTCAGTGCCTGTGAACCAGGGGTGGGAGGGAGGGCGACGTGGGAACACCCCGCACCGCGTCCGATTTTCTTTAAATTTAGGTTTCCGAATTGTGTGTACCGTGTACAGCACGCCACCTCCTGCAAGGCGCGGGGCTCTCTGTGTTCTGACATCCGTGCGCTGGTGTCACATGTGCCCAGTGTCACCTAATTCCAGAACGTTCCATCTCCCCAAACGCGACCCCGTCCCCATCAGCCGTCGCCTCCACCCCTTCAGCCCCTCCCCCATCCCCACGAGCCCCCTTCCCGTCCGTGGATGAGTCTGTCCTGGACGTTTCCCAGACGCGGACCCACGCCCCGCGTGGCCTCTCGTGTCGGGTTCCCTGCCTGAGCGTCGTGTGTTCGGGGAATGCCCGCGGGGCGGGCGCCTGGCTCCTGCTGGCAGCAGGCGTGTGCAGGGTGCGGCTGCCCCCAGCCCCGGCCGCGCCGGCCGCTTCTCATCCCGCCCGTCTCACAGGACTCCACGTACCTCGACGAGCTCTCCAACGCCTCCATCTTCTCCTCGTCCGTGGACTCCCTCTCAGACATCGCGGACACACCTGACTTCCTGCCGGCTGACAGCCTCAGCCAGGTGCCCACCATCTGGGATGTGAGCACTGGCCCCTCCGCCCAGGACAAGGTCAGCGCCCTCCGAGGGCCCCGTCCACAGGCCAGGCCGGGGGCGGGTTCAGGTTGTTGTTCACAGACGGCAGTGAGGTCACAGGTCAGGCGTCCTCCTGTTTCCCGCACAGCCCGGAAAACGCACGGACTGGCGCGGGACCTTCTGTGGAAGGTCCTGTGGCGGTCAGGCACCAACCTCGCTGCCTCCCCTGGCTCGGCGCCCACACTCTGCCCTGCTGGGGACGCGGGCTTCCCCAGGAGGTGAGCAGCAAGCAGCTTCTAACACTGCTGCTTCTCACCCTGGCGCTTCTGCGCCCAGGACCTTGGGCAGTGGCTGGAGGCACCGGAGGGGGTGCCCCCGGCCAGCCTTCTGCAGGGGGTAGCGCGCTGGGTTGGCGTCTGTGAAGCTGCTTCCTCGGAACACGGGCGGGGGTGGGGAAGATGAGGCCGGGCAGGAGTCGCCAGAGGTGAGCAGGGTCTCCGCGTGCGCCAGGCCCGGACTCCAGCTCCTTCCCAGGACCGGGGCAGCAGGCACATCGGTGAGGAAGACCGGGGCTAATGCCGGGCGTGGGGAGCCCTCGCCCATCCAGGCCTCTTAGGGCTGTCTGCTGGGAGAGAAGCCTCTAGCTTTCGGGGGCCAGAACCCTCATTCAGGGCTGACGGGCGGCATCGGAAACACGGATGGGGGCCACGCGTGTCCGAGGGGGAGCGGCCCCTTCCATCCAGAGCCAGCCGGGGGGAGCCCGGGGAGCCCTGCCAGGTGGTACACGGTAGTGGACACGATGCCCGCCCGGCCACTTTGACGTTCCTCAGGCAGCGTCCACGGCCCAGACGCAGAAGGGCCGGGCCTGGGAAGTCTGGGGCCCGGCATGGGGCCAGCAGAGGGGCGGGAAGTGCCCGAGGCAGCCTGGCGCGGTCCCTGCCCTGGGCAGCCATGGTGGCGACCCCGGCCCCCTCCTGCGTCCGGGCCGAAGGCCCTCCGAGCAGCCCACTGCTCCCGGTGGAGAACGTGAGGCACGGTGGCTTGGAGCGGACGGCAGGGCGCGCCAGCACCCACACCCCGCTGCTTGCCAGCCCGCCGGCCTGACTCAGCCTTCCAGGAACCCGGGCCAGGCTGTTTGTTTTTGTTCATTGAGAAGAAGGGGACTGGGGGTTGAGGAAAGGTTCCTGGCCTGCCGGCATCCTGCTCTCGTTACATTTTCTTCTTTGAAAACAGCGGGGGGTTGTAAAAATCAGGTGGGGTGTCGTGGGACCAAATGCCTTGGGGGCCCGTGCCATCCCGGAGACCGTAAAGGATACCCGAGCTCCGTGTGTGCTCAGGAATGGGCACCCGGCACTCACAGTCACTGGCCTTGGGGTGGTGGGAGTCCCAGGGGAGACGGGGTCTGGAAGGGATTTCTTCAGTTCTATCCCATTCCTCACCTGTCCTTAAGGTGGCCACGTGATTGTCATGTTTTTATTTTAACGGTAAGCATGTTTTGGAATTGCACAGACCCTGGTCTGGACCGTGCTGTGTCCTCACTGTGTGTCCTGGGGGCCGAGAAGTCACCCCACCCAGGCTCTTTGTGACTGTTCAGACATGGGCGTAACCACTCCCTGAGAGTGGGCAGGTCAAGGGCCAGGTGCGACATGGCCCTAGGGCATTTGGGTCTCCCGTCCTGGCCCATCTGTGGGCTCTGAATTTGTGGGCTGGGTCTGCCCAGAGCTGAATTTGCTCTGAATCTGTGGGCTGAATTCTTTTTTTTTTTTTTTTTTTAAGTTTATTTATTTTCGAGAGGGAGAGAGCGCGAGTGGGGTTGGGGGAGGGGCAGAGAGGAGGAGAGAGAATCCCAAGCAGACTCTGAGCTCTCAGCCAGATCCTCATGCGGCGCTGGCACTCATGAAATGCGACCGTGACCTGAGCCGAAATCGAGAGTCTGTGCTTAACTGACCGAGCCACCCAGGCTCCCCGGACACCACATGAGTCCTAATCCCAGGTGGGCTTCATGCCCCCATGGCTGATGGACCCCCACGCAGGCACCAGCTTTGCCTATCAGGTTCTTGGTTCCCTTGGACCAGACTCAGGTGCTCAGTCTCTGCCGGGTGTGACTGCGGTTGGGGACGTGGGACGTGTCCTTGCTCTGTTTGATGGGAATTCTAGCCTGTTGCTCAAACGAACCAGCTGGCGGGCAGCAGGGAGGGGGCAGGAAGACCACGTGGTACCCCCCCGCCGGAGGCCGGGTCAGGGGGCTCGGGGAGGCGCTTCCCCCCCCCACGTCTTGTCTGCAGGCTCATGTCTACTGTCCCCTCCAGCTGCTCCTGCCCCGCGGGCCGTGGACGGGCGTCGAGGACCCCGTGTCCTCTCTCTCCAGCACCCCGCTCCTCGTCAGCTACCAGGTGAGCCAGGCCTTCTCCCCCGCCCTGCCCACCTCTTGTAGGGACTAGAACGCTCAGAGGCAGCCTTTTGGAAGCAAGATCTGCCCGTTTTACAGATGGGGAAATGGGCCCTTGGGAGGCAGCACACTGGGGGCGGGTGGGCCACTCCCCACCCCTCTTGCTCGCTGGCCTGGCTGCCCCTTGGGGGAAGGCCGGCCGTGCTGGGCAGGACAGGGCCATCCAGCCCTGACCACAGCTCCTGCACCGACCTTCAGTCTCAAAGTCAGCCTGAGGAGGAGGAGGAGGCGGAGGAGGAGGAGGGGGACGAGCTGGGCCACGCAGAGACCTACGCCGACTACGTGCCCTCCAAATGTGAGCGTTCTGCCCTGCGAAACCCCAGCAGGGGCGGGGGGTGCTGGCTGCTCCAGGTTTCTGGAGGGGCTTGGGAGCTGTGGGCTGGCCTTGGGGCCACTTCTATAATCCCTGCTCGGCACAGCGCCTGAGACAGCACAGAGCGTACCATGAAAAGCCCACTTCCTCCCCGCTTAGGATTGTACAGATCTGTCCCGCACCCCTTTGTGTGAAGCACGGATAGGTCCCCCCCCCCCCCCCCCCGCAGCCAACCCTGAGACTCCGACCACGCCCCTGACCTGTCCCTGGCCACACTCCTGACTTGCCCCCGGCCCTGCCTCCGCAGCCAAGATCGGGAAGCAGCACCCTGACCGCGTGGTGGAGACTAGCACGCTGTCCAGTGTCCCACCGCCAGACATCACCTACACCCTTGCCCTGCCCGCCTCGGACAGCGGGGCCCTGTCTGCCCTGCAGCTGGAGGCCATCACCTACGCCTGCCAGGTAACCTCGGTCTCCCACCCGGCCCCCGTCCCGCGTGGGGGCCTCCTGCCAGGCCCTGACCGCCGTCCCTCGGCCCGCAGCAACACGAGGTCCTGCTCCCCAGCGGACAGCGGGCCGGCTTCCTCATTGGCGACGGTGCGGGCGTCGGCAAGGGGCGCACGGTGGCTGGCATCATCCTGGAGAATTTCCTGCGGGGCCGGAAGAAGTCACTGTGGTGAGTGTGCCCTCCCACCCCGCGCACGTGGGCAGGGAGGGGAGGGGGCGCCATGGCACCCACCGGCCCTCACCCCTAGGTTCAGCGTCTCCAACGATCTCAAGTATGACGCGGAGCGCGACCTTCGGGACATCGACGCCCCCGGCATCGCGGTGCACGCGCTGAGCAAGGTGGGTGGGGTGGCCCCCTCCTCTGGCGGGGTCCCCGAGTGAGCCCGGCTGCACCCCCACGCCCGCCTCTCTCCCCCAGATCAAGTACGGCGACAACACTACCTCAGAGGGCGTCCTCTTTGCCACCTACTCCGCCCTGATCGGGGAGAGCCAGGCCGGCGGGCAGCACCGCACGCGCATCCGCCAGATCTTGGAGTGGTGCGGGGAGGCCTTCGACGGAGTCGTATCCTGAACCAGAGGGGGCGGGGCGGGGGCGGGGCGGGGGCGGGGCTGCGCAGTACGGGGACCTCCCTCCCCTCCTCCCGTCCCGGATGCCAGCGCGCCGCCCGCTGGAAGGCATTCCCGGCCGGCCGGACGCTCGCCCTCAGTGCCCGCCCTTGTCCTCTTGCGGTCTGGCTCGGCGGCGGCGTCCCGGCTCCGGCTCCGGCGAGCTGGACCGCGACCACAGGCGCGGGGGCGCCGAGGGGCCCCAGGGCGGGAAGGTGCCTGTGGCCAAGGAATGGGGCAGAGGGCGCTTCCTTCCTCTGCCCCCCTCCTCCTCTCCCTCCCCTCCCTCTCCTCCGTCGTCCTCCCTCCTCTAACTCCTCCCCCTCCTCCTCCCTCCTCCTCTTCCCCTCCTCCCTCTCCTCCCTCCACCCCTCCTCTTCACCCTTCCCCTCCTCTTTCCTCCTTTGCCTTCCCCCTTCTCTTCCTCTCCTCCCTCTTTTTCCTTCATCTTCGGCCTCCCCCTCCTTCTTCCTCTGCCTCCCCCTTCTCTTCCTGCCTCCTCCTCCTCCCCCCTCCCTCCTCCTCTTCTCTCTCCCCCCTCTTCCTCTCTCTCCCCCCTCCCCCCTCCCCCTCTTCCTCACCCTCTCCCTCCCGGTCGGTTGTGGGCTCCATGCAGGTGGGCAGGCCAGGCTGGGCCAGCTGGAGGACAGCTGGGCCAAAAGCCAGGCTGCCGGGGTTCAGGAGCTCTGCTGACCGGTTGGTCAGTTGGGGGGTATCCGTACCAGTACTGGCTCTAGATCCTTCCCGACTTGGCAGGAGCTTCATGGATCGGAGGAGTTTCTACCTTTCTCTTCTCCCTTGGAATTTAGAAAGCTTGGTTTTGTGCGTCTCCCAAACTAGAGAAAAGCGACGGGGGGACCAGTACAGGCAAGAGCAGGACAGTCTGCTGTGGGTCGTGTGTGAGCCATTGAATCACACACGTCAGGCACCAGCACACGCCCCTGTCTCCCCTGCTGAGGTGCCGGGCGGGGGCCACGGTTTTTCCTGGATTTCTGCACTGGCGCCTGTGGAGGGTCCCCTGAGCCCACCCCACCCCCTCCCCCGCCAGGGAGTCTGCCCCGTGGTGCGCACAGCAGGCTCGGCACTCCTCACGGTGCTGGGGGGGGGGGGGAGGGGCGGCCTGGCCCCCACCGAAGGGCGCTCATCTTCCTGTGCACTGTCCCCAGGGCTGTCCCCGTCCTCCCCGCCTGAGCCTGGGTATGTCTGCACATCACGTACTGTGCCGCCCTGTCCCCGGGGCCTGGAGGCAGCTTCCGGCCTCTCTCTCTGGGTCATAAACAACCCTGAGTGACTGGGCCCGGCCAGGGTGCCCCATCACCCCGTCTCCCCCTTCTCACTTTCCTTGGGCCCCTTCCCAGAAGTGGGGTGACTTGCCCCAGGGCTGCCCGGCACTCTCCAAAAGTCCTCCTCTCTCCTGGTCCCGGTCACAGATAGGAAGAGGGACACCGGCCCGTGTGTCCTTCCCACTTAGCTGGGCGAGCTCCCGGGTTTACCGCCGTCAGATGCCACCTGTCCTCTAGAGCAAGTCTCTCTTGTGCCGAACCGGCACCGGCACCGGAGGGCGCTGTGCTTGCCCTGCGACAGCTCGCACAGCCTGGGGCGAAGACCCCACACAGCCTGGGGCAAATGACGGCCGGCCCACCTGGAGGCTGTGCGCTCACCCCCACGCTCCTGTTTCCCAGTGTCGCTCCCGCAGAGCCGCGTAAAGCGGGCTTCACGTGAGGCGTGTACGTGCCCGCACGCGTGTGTGAGGAGAAGCGTGTCTTGTGTTTAGAACACCTCGGTGGCGCCCGTCCTCGCCTGTAACTGGTTCCTTCCCTCTTAAAATACAAAGACCTTCCCCGGTGCTCTGCTTCGTTGAGCGTCTCCAGGATCTGTGAGAAGTTACGCAGAGACCCCGCCCCCCCCCCAGGGGACCCGTCACAGCTGGGATGCCTGCCTGCTCCCAGCCCAGCCCTCTTCCTCAGAGACCCCCGTTTCGCCGTGCCCCTTGGCACGAGTGTCTGTGTGTGTCTGCGCCACCTACCCGGCACGCGTCCTCAGCAGTCGAGAGGGGGCCCTGAGGCTGTTTCCCACTGCCCTGGCGGTGACATTCCCAGGCTCCCACCCCGAGGCTGCATACCCCCCAGGCACCTTGCCGAGCTCCCCTTCAGAACGGGGTGGCCTGGGGCATCCGGCCAGGGTCCCCGGGGCTGTCTGTCTCCCAGAACAGTCCTTGACCCCTGCCCGCACCAGATCGTGTTTGACGAGTGTCACAAAGCCAAGAATGCCAGCTCCACGAAGATGGGCAAGGCTGTCCTGGATCTGCAGAACAAGCTGCCCCTGGCCAGGGTGGTCTACGCCAGCGCCACAGGTGGGGGGGGAGGCGCAGGGCGGGGGTGGGGGGGCGCCCCGGGGGGCCTTGGGAGCACCTGGTCCAGAGGCAGGGCTTCTCTCCCCAGGCAGATGCCAGACCCGTTCGGGGCTCCCTCTGCCATCTGCCTCCACCCGCTTGGCACCCCTGGCTGTGAGCCTCCCGGCCCCCGTTCCTGGGCCTCCATTCGAGTCATTCCCGGGTGTTCAAGGCCCCTGACCTTGCCGGCTCCCCCAACCCAGGTGCCTCTGAGCCCCGGAACATGATCTACATGAGCCGCCTGGGCATCTGGGGGGACGGCACGCCCTTCCGAACCTTCGAGGAGTTTCTGCATGCCATCGAGAAGAGGTGGGTGCCCTTCCCTGCCCGAGACTGGGGCTGGCGAGGGCCCCACAGAGGGCGCTGCTTCTCACGCCTCAGGGCCCGGTGTCAGGGGCGTTTGCTGTACACCCTGGCCTGTGCTCGTCCAGCCACCAGAGGGACCCAAAACTCACTCTTCCGCCTCCTGCTGCCCATCATCACTCCAGGAGAAGGAGCCCCCCTCACTCCTGCTTTTCTTGCACCGCCCCCCACACCTCTCGGGCCCAGGCAGGTGGGAGCACAGGGCCTTTGCGTGTGCTGTCTCCTCCGCTCTCTGTGTGCTTGGCCCTTCCTCACCCTCCAGGGCTCAGCTCCCAGTATCAGCCCCCCGCCAAGTCACCCTTGTTCCGTGGGACCCGGCATGTGGTCAGGTGGCCCTGTCCTTGTCCGCAGGGGCGTGGGTGCCATGGAGATCGTGGCCATGGACATGAAAGTCAGCGGCATGTACATCGCACGCCAGCTCAGCTTCTCCGGCGTCACCTTCCGCATCGAGGAGATCCCGCTGGCCCCAGCCTTCGAGCGCGTCTACAACCGCGCGGCCCTGCTGGTAAGCAGGGTGGCCGGGCTTTGTGACCACACGGACACGAGTGTGCGTGTCCCTTGGGAATTATGCTCCCGTCCGTTCAGCATCTGTCCTCGCGGGTGCCACGGGGAGTTGGCCCGTCGAGACTCACTCCTGCCGCCAGTTCTCCTGTGACCGTAATGACGGGGCCTCGTTGTTCCCGGAGCTCGCGGCCGCTGTCGGCGTCCACGTTTCCGTGCCTGTGGCGTGGCCCCATCTTCACTGGCATTTCTGTGTCGTGGACGGGCTCCTCTGTTCTCACGGTCCCATCTCGCCCACACGGGACAAGCCCTGGGCGTCAGGCCTGACGGTGTTGATGATTTGAACTACAGTTCAAACCCAGTTTGGGCCGCCTGCCCCATCCGCCAGCACTGCTGACACGGGGTGGGGGTGGGGGTGGGGGTGGGGGGTCGTTCTCTCTGGGGCGTCCCGGGCACTGGGGGAGGGGGAGCAGCATCCCCGGCCCCGCCCACTCGATGGGGCCCCCAGTCGTGACGGCCACAGTTGTCGCCAGGCACGGTCCTGGGTGAGACGCCCCGGTCTGAAGTGTCAAGAGCCACGTGGCTGCTGGCAGAAGGCGGTCACTGCAGGTGTCCCCACCCCTTAGCAGATGCGGCGTCTCCTCGCCTCCCGCGCCGAGTCTGCCGTTCCCACCGTGGCCTCGCCAGAATCGCACGTTTTGGTTTTCTAACATTTCTTAGCGTTTGGTACCAGCAGCACCTCTGTGTTGCTCTGCTTACCACCCCCTCGCCCCCCGCGACGAATCCCAGCCGGGATGGGAGCCGGGTGGCGGGGAGCGGCTGGGCCGCAGCAGCTGAGCTGGGCGTGTCCTTGCAGTGGGCCGAGGCCCTGGGCGTGTTCCAGCAGGCCGCCGACTGGATCGGCCTGGAGTCCCGCAAGTCCCTGTGGGGCCAGTTCTGGTCGGCCCACCAGCGCTTCTTCAAGTATCTCTGTGTGGCCGCCAAAGTGCACCGGCTGGTGGAGCTGGCCCGGGAGGAGCTGGCCCGGGACAAGGTGAGCCGGCAGGCACAGCGCCCAGGTGGGCGGGGCCGGCGAGGCGCTCTTCCCTGGTCGCCTGGAGAGCCGGGCAGGGCTTGGGGCTTTGCGGTCACACCAGGAGCCCTGCGCTCTTGTGTGGCTGGGCCGAGTCCGTGAGGACAGAGTGTGGCCTGGAAGGTTCCAGTCCTGCCTGACCCAGCCCCCCTGAAGCAGGTGACAGGCGTGGCCTGGCCCCCGGTTTTCCACGTCCAGGCAGGGCTGGCAGGAGCCAGGGCAGAGGGTAGTGAGAGGGTCCGGGAGGGCTGAGGCTGTGTGGAGTCTCAGGGTAGACTCAGGTGTGTTGGGGGCCTGGCAGCCAGCGGGACACCAGGGGCGGAAAGAGAAAGGAACTGAGGCCAACTTGGTTTCTGACGACCAGGGGCTTCCCTGTGGGCCCCTCTGGGGCCACGCTCCTGGGCTGGCCAGTGGGAGTCTCAGAGCCCAGCTCACCCCCGACCTCCCCCCACTCCCCCAAGTGTGTGGTCATCGGGCTGCAGTCCACGGGTGAGGCTCGGACCCGGGAGGTGCTGGACCAGAAGGACGGGCAGCTCGATTGCTTTGTCTCCGCCGCTGAGTGAGTGATGCTCGAAGCCCCCAGGGTGGGCGGGGACAGTCTCCCCCCCCCCTTGCGCCCCCACCCTCTGTTCTCCCTACGTGGCAGCCAGTGCCCTGTGACCCCAGCCGTGAGAACCCAGGTGTGCATCTGCTCAGACACTGCCCCAGCCCTCAGGGACGACAGGCCGGGACGATGAGCCACGGGTGACCCCAAGGCTCAGAGGGTGCCAGCAAAGGGACCTGGGATTTCGGAACAAGGCTCCCAGGTGCCCATCCCCCACATGGCTGCAGCACTGTTTCAAGGACCGCGCAGGTTTTAGGAACTAGCCCTTGGGGATCCTAAAGCTGCAGGCCTCTCTTCCCAGGGCTGGAAAGCCTCCTGGGCCCAGGGCCTCTCAGAGGTGGTTAGTCTGTGTGCACAGAGCTCTTGATGGCTGGAGGAGGGAGCCCCACTCAGGGCCCCACCCCACGCCCAGGCCCTCACAGTGAAACTGTGGCCCTGGGCCTACCCTCACCCTGCACCCCTGCAGTCTCCACACCCTCCCTCCCTGCCCGCCCCCCCCCCCCCAGTCCTCACACCCTCCCTCCCTGCCCGCCTTCTCCAAACCCCAGGCACCCTCCCCAGAGCTACTCCAGGTGCGATTCCTCTTGTACCGGGAATAATTTTGCTTCTTGATTTTAGGGGTGTCTTTTTGTCACTAATTCAGAAGCACTTTCCTTCAACCAAAAGAAAGCGAGAGAGAGGAGTTGGCAGTAAGAGAAAACGTAAGCTCCCCCCACACCCCCCTGCCTCTGATCTCTCTCCCATCTCCCATGCACAGCCTGGCTCGAAATCCTCCCTGGTCTCCCTCCCGTCCTCACTCGCTCATTCCTCTGCCCCACTGTCCCCTGTCTGAGCATCGACCCCTCTGCTACTCGCTGCAGAGCCGGGAGGGTTCTGTCTCTGAGCAGGCCCAACTTGGGCGGCCCCCCCCCCCCCCCCGCCACCCACGTGTCCAGGGGACAGCAGGTGCAGAGGCACTCGGCACAGCTTCCCAAGAGAAACCCCGTGGGTGGCAGCCTCCAGGGTGCACTCGCTGCACGGGAGACGCAGACCCCAGCGGGGCCTCTCCTCAGCCTCCCAGTTGGCCAAAGACCAAACCCCGGTTCCGCGGGACGGCGTGGCTAGCTCGTCCTCGGGCAGCAGCCACCTGTGGCCCCCAGCGTCACCCTCGGATGGGGGAGCTTAAGATTCTGGTTCTCGGCCTCGCGCTCCCTAGGTGGAGGCCAGCCCGGCGCCCCCACCGCACTAGCTCGTGGGCCACGATGGGGCTCAGGAAGCGCATCCCAGGAGGGAGGTCACCCTCCCGGCGGTGCCTGCGTGGGCTGCTTTCCAGCAGAGGCTGGGCATCAGCTCGCTGTGGGAAGCGAGGCTCAGAGAGGCCAGGCAACCCAGCTGAGGTCACACAGCCAGACGCGGGGCATCCCCGACGATGGCAGTGTACGTAAGGTGCCTAGACCACCGTCCCCTCGGGACCTGGGTACGTCCTTTGGCCGACCCAACCAGGCAACCAGGGTTGCCGTGTGAGGTCAGGCACCTGGCCTCCCCAGGCACCAGCCAAGAGTAAACTGAAGCGTCAGGAAGTCAGACAGAGACGTCAAAACTGCTCTACGCCACGTCCTGGCTGACGGCAGGACCCGGGAGAGCAGCCAGAAGCCGGACGGAGCAACAGGCTCAGGCCACTCGGGTCCCGGCACCTGGGTGTGGCCCTGGACTGCCCCCTTCCCCTCCTGAGGCGTCGCCGTGAGCTGGGCCCCTCAGGAGGGAGGAGCGGGCCGGGCCTCCATGAGCCTGGTTCCTCCTGTGCAGGGCGGCCACGGGGTCGTGGGGCCAAGGCGCCCAGGCTGGTGTGCGAGGTGGCAGGCGTGATCCGGATCAGTGACGACAGCAGCACCGAGTCAGATGCCGGCCTGGACAGTGACTTCCACTCCTCCCCTGAGTCCGTGCTGGATGACGACGTAGTCATTCTGGACGCCATCGGGCTGCCGGCCGATGACCGCGGTGAGGCCCGCAGCCCGGCATTTGCCACCTTACGGACAGGGGAGTCGGGCTCAGAGAGCCATCGGGGCCACGCGCCTGGCCTGAGGCAGAGGGGGTTCACACCAGCAGTCTGGGCTGAGAGAACATTCCAGAGCCCTATCCCCCCGTGCACGCGACTGTGCCCCACTCCTCAGGAGGGACCCCTTCACTGCTTCCAGCGGGGCTGTGGGCAGGTGGGCCGGCCGGTACCCCCCCTGACCTCTGGCCCTGCAGGGCCCCTGTGCCCCCTGCAGCGAGACCCACACGGCCCTGGTGTCCTGGAGCGTGTGGAGCGGCTAAGGCAGGACCTCCTGGCCAAGGTGCGGGCGCTGGGCCGGGAGCTGCCCGTCAACACTCTGGACGAGCTCATCGACCAGCTTGGGGGCCCCGAGCACGTGGCTGAGGTGAGCTTCCACGGGGCCCCCCCCGTGGCCACCCCGGAGTCCCCGCACGGCACCGTGACGCGGGGTCGGAGCTGGCAAGACCCCAGGTCCGGCATCCGGTGTGCAGCCCAGGAGGCCGGGCCGGCTGCTGGTGGACTCCCCTCCCACAGCCGCCGTCGCCCTGCCCCCCCGCTCCCCAGCCCGGCCTGGCACCCACCTTCCCCACACACCCCCGTGTGCTCCTAGTCCCCAGGCCTGTCCCCCTGTGTCTCCTCCCTATCCTCCCCACCTGCAAACTGGCCCCTCTCTTGGGATGTCCCTGTGGGGACAGCCCAGGCTCTGGTTTTGCCCCAGGGAGCAGGTTTATAACAGAAGACGTAGGACGGAGTGAAAATCCTGCTGTCTGCCCCTGGGCGGCCCGGGCCTGGCACCAAGGCCGTCCTGGCCCAGGGTCCACAGCGTCCCTAGCACACACACACTCGGGGGCTCCGGGCACCCAGGCAAGGGGCCAGGGAAACGGGCATGCGGGGGCCAGTCCCTGACGGCCTCACCGGCTGACTGCTGGTCCCCCCTCCCCAACCCCAGATGACTGGCAGGAAGGGCCGTGTGGTGTCCAGGCCCGACGGGACAGTGGCCTTTGAGTCTCGGGCAGAGCAAGGCCTCTCCATCGACCACGTGAACCTCAGGGAGAAGGAGCGCTTCATGAGTGGGGAGAAGGTGGGGGCATGAGGCCGGGGCCCGGGGGGGGTGCAGGGGATGGGCTGTGTCAACAGGTGCCCCCCGTGTGGAGGGAGCGGGTGAGGACCCTGCGTGACCAGGGAGGTGCAGGGTTCCTGAGGGGCTGGCCCCAGGACCACAGCCCATCGCGGCCCCCGCTGGGCGTGTGTGTGCACGAGTGCCCGAGCGGGGGGGGGGGGGGGGCCCACAGGCCCCCCTGGCCGTCCCAGCCTCCAGTCACTGTCACGCTGCCGTCTGTCACCGCCCAGGGGCCGCTGTGAGGCCCTCCACTGGAACTCAGTGTGGGCTGCTCCTCTCCACCCAGGGCAGGCCAGGGGTGGCCCACGGTCCGCTCTGAGCGCACGTGGGCTCCCCCACGGACACACACCTGCTCCTCCCATACTCACCTTAAACGAGTCCCAGTGACCCACGCGAGGTGCGCAAGGCACAGAGGCGCAGGCAGGGTTCTGACCGTCCCGTCCGTGTCCCCCAGCTCGTGGCCATCATCTCCGAGGCCTCCAGCTCTGGCATCTCCCTCCAAGCGGACCGCCGCGTCCAGAACCAGCGGCGCCGGGTCCACATGACACTGGAGCTGCCCTGGAGCGCGGACCGGGCCATCCAGCAGTTCGGTGAGTCCCACCCCGGGCAGCCCCGCCCCCGGCCGCCCCGCCCCCGGCCGCCCCGCCCCCCGCCCGCGGTCCCTGAGAGCCCTCCTCCGCTTCAGGCCGGACCCACAGGTCCAACCAGGTCTCTGCCCCCGAGTACGTCTTCCTCATCTCCGAGCTGGCCGGGGAGCGAAGGTTCGCCTCCATCGTTGCCAAGCGGCTGGAGAGCCTGGTGAGCGGGGCTGGCCGGGCTCCCCCGGGGAGGGGGGGGGGGGGGGGGGGGGGGGGGGGCGGGGCGGCGCCGCGCCGGGAGGAGCGGGGGCAGCTCCTGACGGCCTTCCCCATCCGGGGCAGGGGGCTCTGACCCATGGGGACCGCCGCGCCACTGAGTCCCGTGACCTGAGCAAGTACAACTTTGAGAACAAGGTACCTGGGGAGGGGGAGGGGGGCAGGAGGGGATGTGTCCATGCCCAGGGTCCCCTAACGCCCCTCCTCTCTGCACTCAGTACGGCGCCCGGGCCCTCAGCTGTGTCCTCACCACCATCCTGAGCCAGACTGAGAACAAGGTGCCGCTGCCCCAGGGCTACCCCGGAGGAGACGCCGCCTTTTTCCGGGGTGAGCTGGGGCTGAGTGAAGGTCTGTGCGGTGTGGGGACAGCTTGACCCGGAGCGGTCTGGAGCACTGGCACTGGCAGACTGAATTTGTGTCCAAAGACCCCCCTTCCGCACAAGCTTACCGAGGGGGCACTGGTGGCAGGGCGGGCCCCCCGGGCTGGCTGGAGGGCTGGCACGGGGCAGGAGACATTCGAGGCCCCCCCTTCTGCAGATATGAAGCAGGGCCTGCTGTCGGTTGGCATTGGTGGGCGTGAGTCCCGCTCTGGCTGTCTGGATGTGGAGAAGGGTGAGTCCTCCACGCAGAGCCCCCCTGCCCCCCCGCAAATCCATGGGAAGGCCTCCACACCTCCCAGGCAAAGCTCCCGGGGCCCTGAGCTCCCCCCTGCTCCCCCCCAGACTGCTCCATCAAGTTCCTGAGCAACCCCACCCCCCAGACTGTTCCATCACCAAGTTCCTGAGCACCCCCCCCGCCCCCCCAGACTGCTCCATCAAGTTCCTGAGCACCCCCCACCCCCCAGACTGCTCCATCACCAAGTTCCTGAACCGCATCCTGGGGCTAGAGGTGCACAAGCAGAACGCGCTGTTCCAGTATTTCTCCGACACCTTCGACCACCTCATCGATGTGGACAAGAAGGAGGGCAAATACGACATGGGCATCCTGGGTGAGGGCTGTGGGCTCCCCGGGGCGGGGGCCTGTGGGGGGTGGGGGTCTCCAGAGCCCGGAATGGCCCTGACGGTGTTGCCCCTGTCCCCGCTCCAGCCTCCTAACGGAGGGACCGTGGCCGTGCTGGGGTGATCCCCACCCCGGTGAGCAACTGGGAGGGCCCTGGAGGGGCAGGACTTGGGGCACCAAGAAGACTGTCTCGGGGAGGGGGGCTGCTGCAGCCTAGTGCCGTTCCCTGAGGACCAGAAGGTCTTATTTAGGCCTGAGGGGTGTATCCACATGCCCCACGTGCTGGTGGTGAGCCTGGCACGTTTGCTCTCCTCATGCCAAGGGAACCCGACGGCTGATACCCCACAGCAGGGGCTGGGGGGGGGGGGGGCCACAAGCCCTCCTGAGAGAGACCAGAGTCTGTATTTTCAGCTTCGAGGACCAGTCTCTGCCCGAGCGTACAACTTGGCCGTGGTAGTGAAAGCACAGACCACGGGAAACTGAGTGGTCACGGCTACGTGCCAGTAAAACTTTATTTATAAAATCGGTGGCAGGTATAGTTTGCTGACTTCTACGTAACCATCCCCACAAGAGCCTTGCAGAGCTGGGGCCCTGAGGGGCATGTTGTCTGTAGTCACATCTAGTGTGAGTGTCCAGTGGGGGCTGGGGAGGCGGCTTGGACCCCAGGCCACCACAGGAGGGGCCACTTGCCATCCGGGCCGTCTCTGCCGGGGGCGCATCCACCGCACTCCCTGGTGGACATCTCTGGGGTGTCCCCGAGAACTTGGGACGGACGGCTCCCGAAAGCCCAGAGCCTGGAGCCTCGTGGCCCCCCGATGGGAGGGTCTCACCCCTGCTCATCCTCTGTGCAGACCTGGCTCCAGGCGTTGATGAGATCTATGAGGAGAGCCAGCAGGTGTTCCTTGCCCCTGGGCACCCACAGGATGGGCAGGTGGTCTTCTATAAGGTGAGTGGGCGCTAAGCCGCCCAGCACGTGCAGGCCCGCCCCCAGCACCCCTCACCCCGCTCTGAGCCCACGTGCCCTTGCAGATCAGCGTGGACCGCGGCCTGAAATGGGACGAGGCTTACGCCAAGTCCCTGGAGCTGACGGGCCCCCACGACGGCTTCTACCTCTCCTACAAGGTGGGTGGCTCGGGGGGCCCCCAACACGTCCCCAGGGGCGGGACCCCAGCCGAGGGGGTGGGGGGGGCAGGGAGGGGCAGGGAGGGACACGCAGCATCGCCCCTACCTCCCCACCTCCCGCGCACCCCTGCGCAGGTCCGGGACAACAAGCCCAGCTGCCTCCTGGCGGAGCAGAACCGCGGCAAGCACTTCACGGTGTACAAGCCTAACGTGGGCCGGCAGAGCCAGCTGGAGACCTTCGACAGCCTGTGCCGGAAGTTCCACTGGGTAGGCGCCGGCTGACGGGCCGGGGGTGGGGGGGTGCCTGTGCCCCCTGGCGCACGTGCTCCCCTTTCTGCAGGTCCCCAGGCCAGCCCTCTGTGCCCAGCTCACCCGGCTGCCGGTGCAGGAGGAGCAGGCCTGGGGCACCGTGGACCTTAGCTTCCCGCTCGTGCGCTGGGAATCGTGGATGGTCAGCCCATGCGGGTGGCTCACGCGGCTGTGTGTCCGCAGGTGACAGCGGAGGAGGCCAGGGAGCACTGGGAGAACAGCTACGCCTTCTCGCTGACGCACTGCAGCCACACCGCATGGTGAGGGCCGGGGTCGGACTGGGACGGGGGCGCCACAGCTTTGCACCGCCTGGCCCTGGCCTCTCTGCAAAGCACGTGTACGAGGAGGGTCCCTACGAATGGCACAGGGCAAAGCGGGGGGGGGGGGGGGCGCGTTGGGCGTCAGGGGCGTTCAGGGAGCTCGGAGGAGGCCAGCAGGACGGTGCGTGGGGGCCGTGGGATCCGAGCCTCCCCTCCCTCGCCCCGGCGCAGGAACCGGCACTGCCGGCTGGTGCAGGAGGGCAAGGACTGCGTGCAGGGCCTGCGGCTGCGGCACCACTACATGCTGTGCGGGGCCCTGCTGCGCGTGTGGGGCCGCATCGCCGCCGTCATGGCCGACGTCACCAGCAGCAGCTACCTGCAGATCGTGCGCCTCAAGACCAAGGACCAGAAGAAGCAAGTCGGTGAGCAGGTGGGCACGCCAGAGGGGCCGGGCGGGGGCAGGCACCCCTTCAGACGCCCTGACCCGCCCCGGCCCCCAGGCATCAAGATCCCCGAGGGCTGCGTGCGCCGCGTGCTGCAGGAGCTACAGCTCATGGACGACGACGTCAAGCGCAAGCACGCGCGGGGCCGGGGCCTCCCCGCGCTGCCGCCGCCGCCGCCGCCGCCCGCCCTGCGCCCACTCGAGCTGCCTTGCGGCCCCGGCGAGGTCCTGGACCTCACCTACAGCCCGCCGGCCCAGGCCTTCCCGCAGCCCCCGCCCTTTGCCTTCCCGCCCCCGGACCCCGTGCCCGCCCCCGGCGGCCTGCCCCTGGGCGCCCCGGACTCCGCAGCCGACGCCGCCGCCGCGGCCTTGGCACACCAGCGCCGTGACATCAACTTCAAGGAGGTGCTGGAGGACATGCTGCGCTCCCTCAACGCCGGGCCCGGCGCCGGGGCAGCCGGAGCGCCCGCGGGGAGCGGGGGGCCCGAGCGGCAGAGCGTCATCCAGTTCGGCCCCCCCTTTCCCAGCTCGTAGGCCCGGCAAGCGGCCCGCAGCCGGCGTCCGAGAGGAAACTTATCTGCAATACGCACGTCTCCGTGGACTCGAACTTCTCTCCTGCAGGCCTGGGTGGAGGGGCGGGTGGTGAGCCGGGGCCCAGGGCCCCCCTGCTGACTTCCGGGGAGGGGCTGCCACGCCCCCCCGCCCCCGCCCCCGCCCCCAGCTTCCGGAGGCCTCCACTGTAGTGCCTTCCCTACCGGGCAGACCCCTCAAGATGCTGCCCGCCCTTCGGGGCCCTCCCAGGCAGCGCAGGTCCCACTCAGGATGTCGCGGGCTCCAGGCTTGGGCAGGGCCCGGGGGTGAGGGGCACACCCTGCCCGTGCCTCTGCCCTCTCCTGCCCTCCAGGCCTAGGCAGGAGCTCCCCATCCCACCTCACCCCACCCACCCTCAGGGCCTGGTCTGACCAGAAACCCCTGAAATCCACAAAACTGGGTGGCCCCAAGAGCTGGAAACTCAGGAAACCCCAGGTGCTCAGGGCCCTGCCTTCTCTGGGGGACTCCATGGGACAGACCCCACCCCCATTAATATATGCAATTCTTCCCCACTCTCTCTGCTCCCTAAATTATTGCCCCGCCCTCTCTCCCAGGCCCCAGAACCTGCCGTGGAGCTGGCGGTGTGGGTGGGTCCCTGGTTTCTATGTGTATTTATAATTAATGCAGGTGTACATATGTAAAGAGATCTTTTTTTAAATATATGTGCCTTTTCACTACCTCCCAGATTGTCTGCTTCTCCAGCCTGCAGAGATCATGGGGAGAGGAAGGCACAGTGTGTCTCCTCCAAGAACGTTTAGCGGATGCCCACGGTGGCCCCACTCAGAGGAGGTCAAGGGGGCTGTTGCCTGTGGAGGGAGCCAGGCGGGTAAGACCAGCCCACTCCTCTCCCAGACCCGTGGGAGGCCAAGGCCAGGGTAGAGGTCTAGGGCCAGGCTGAGGAGACAGACCCACGCTACAAGGGGCCATTGTCTACGATGTCTTCCTGGCACCAGCGTGGCAGGCCAGCTGCCTTGGCCCAACCCGTGCCAGCCCTGCTGTGTCTTGGGCCAGTCACTGGTTGCCTCCTGCCTGCCGGGGAGACCCAACACCCCCCGACACCCCGGGACACTCAAGGTGGTGGTGCTCTCCAGAGCAGTTCCCCTAGTCTCTGGTGTGCACAGCTGCAGCCCCTGCTCCGGTTTATTCCCAAGGCTCCCTCACAGTGTTGGTTCAGGTGGGTGGGGTAGCCCAGGACAGGAGGACCAAGAGCTGAGCCCTTGGGAAGGCAGGAACGCACGCCAGGCCCTTCGCGGAAACCACGGAAGCACACCCGGGTCTGGTCCTCAGGTTAGAAGGGTCTCCCACCAGCCAGGACATGGACAGGTGAGGAGCCGGGAGACCCAGGGGAAGCAGCTCTAGGGTGGCTGGGGTTCTCAGCCTGGCTACTGCAGCCCTCCAGCCCCATCTCTCTGCTGCTGACCTTCACTGGAAATTGGTGGGGGCTGGGGGGGTGGGTAGGGACAGGACAGACCCAACTGCTCTCCAGCCATGCCATCCCCTACTCCCTTGCCAGGATGGCCCCAGGCAGCTACAGGCAGGAAGCTGTGACCATGCCTCCCAGGCCCCCCAGACCGTGGATGAGCGTTGGTCTGCAGGACTGATGGCCTCAGGCTATTCCCACCCCTTCCTGGGGCGGGGGACTGTAGATAACGCCCCCACGGCTGCACCAGATGAGGCCCCGTGGGCAGGCCTGGATGCCCTGGCTCAGTGTCCAACAGTGAGGCCTGTCTATTGCACAGGCCCTGCCTGGCACGGCTCTGTGCCCAGACCAGCTCGGCCTGATGCTCAGCCCACCCCACGTGCCCAGTCCCTCCAGTGGGCAGAGCCACAAGGCCCCAGCCCCCTTGGCCTCCCATCTAGGCACTGGGGAAGACCGGCCACAGGCAGGCCCTGAGCAGCGGGCTAATACCCTGGATGAGTCACAGCCAGTAATTCCTATCACCTCCCACAGGATCAGCCTGTGCCCAGCAGGCGGGGCTGCTAAGATTAGCGGGCGCAGACGCAGCCCTAGGAAGCCAGAGAACTCCTGAACTCACAAGAGCCTGGGGAGCTACCACCACCCTCCTGCCCCTGAACCAGAAGGTCCCCAGGGCAAAAGGCTTCCCCGCCTACCCCGCAAACCCACCCCAGGGAGGCAGGAACTTGCAGCAGGCCAATTTGTATGTTTTATTCCCACAAGATAACCAGGGGTGGGGGGGGGGCGCCGAGCCACGAGCCGGGCCGAGGAACCTTCCTCCGGCAGGGGGTGCACGCCGGGTTCTCGGGTCTGCCCCACCAGCAGGCTGGTTTTCAGGCAGACCGTCATGGGTGCCGGGTAGAAGGTTCCGAGGGGCAGGGGCAGGGCCGTGGGGGGGCGGGGGGGGGCGCATCCTTGTGGAGCTAGAGGTAGCAGGGCAAGTCCTTCTCGATCACCTGTGGGGAGAAAGGGGGTCAGCGCTGGCCTCTTCCCTGGCCCCCACCCCCCAGCGGGCCCCTGCGGAGGAACCTACCAGGGGCTCTTCCATGGGACCGTACCGCTTCACCACGCAGCCATTCTTGTCAATGAGGAACTGCAGGAAGGGGCCGCGTCAAAACAGGGACCCCGCAGCTCTGGGGGGGAAATGCGGCCCCCGGGGCTGGAGTCCCTTTGGGCAGGGCACGGAGCTGGGGCTGAATAAACGGACCCAGGGGCAGGAGCTGGCCCTGGACACGGTCCTAGCCTGTCCCCCCTTCCCCCTTCTTACCTTGGTGAAGTTCCATTTGATGGCACTAGAAGACAAATGTGAGCTCATGAGAAATCTGTGGCGATTGCGGGCCCCCCGGGGTCCCTGAGGACCACCCTGCCCCCTCCTTTGCCCCGCACTCACTTTCCCAAGATGCCCCTCCCCTTGGGCTGGACTTTCATCCACTTCCACAGCGGGTGGGCATCATCCCCGTTCACACAGATCTTGCTGAACATATCGAACTTGACATTATAGCCAGCAGCGAACTCCTTGATCTCCGCGTTACTCCCTGGTTCCTGGGGCGAGCAGGGGCATTGGGGTGAGGGAGGACAAGCCTGGACTCCCCCTGGTCCCCGCTGCCACAGGCCCGACCCAGATCTTCTCCCCACACCCCGCCCACCCTAGTCTTGACCATCCCGACACAGGGACACCTAGGGACACAGCTGGCCAAGTACGTACCTGCCTCCCGAACTGGTTGCAAGGGAAGGCCAGGATCCGTAAACCACACTCAGCGTATCTGGCGTGCAGGTCGACAAGCTGAGTATAGTTTACCTCCGTTTTGCCTCATTGCGAGGCCACGTTGGTGACTATGCACACGAAGCCCCTGGAGGAGAGATGGTGCAGTCAGGCCAGGTCAGGGCCATCGACCTTTTCCCCTGCCTCTCCCACCAGGCAGGTATGTACCCACCGGTACTTGTCCAGATTAACCATGTGTCCATCGATGTCCTTGGCTGAGAACTCGTGCATGGACTGAGCACAGCGCCAGTCGTCTCGGGAGGCACACTGTAAGGCAAGGGCACCATGAGGGGCCTGTGGACCTCGCTGCCACCTGGCCCATCGCCCAGCTCAGGGTCCCCAGAGGAAGGACTCCCAGGCGGATCCGCGCCAAGAAAACCATGTCCCCGGGACAAGGAAAAACTGAGGACTCCTCCTCCTCGAAGGCGCCCGCCGCTTGCGCTGCAGGGCGCATTTGACAGAGGACACTGAGACCCAAAGAGGGTTTGGGACCCCGCCAGGTGGCTCCAGCGGCGGGTGTGGGGGCCCCCGCGCGCACCGGATCCCGGGAATCGGCGCTACAGCCGCTATCACAGGTCGCGAGCGCCGCCTGCCCCGCTCTCTCTAGACGCGGCTCCTTCCGTCGGGGGCGCGCCCTCTTGCGCCCGCAAGCCCCAGCCTTCCGCCGCGGGGGGACTCGGCGCCGCCGCCTGCCCGGCAACCGGCGCCGCTGCCCGCGGCGACCCGGGGAGCCGGCGGCTGTGCGGCCCATGCCGGACCGTTTCCGGACGCGCCTGTGCCCGAGGGCCGCGCCGGGGGGACAAAGGGCCGGTAGCCAGGGCGCCCGGCCGCCCGTCTGTGACGCCACCGCGCGGGGCCCAGGGGAGCACGGGGCGGGGGAGGGGCGGTGACGCCCCGCGGCGCGTGACCCGGGGTTTCCAGCCCACCGGGCGCCTCCCGTTCGCCGGGCCCCGGCCGGGGGCGCCAGCGGCCGAGGGTGCCCAAGCCACCCAGCCCCCTCGACGCAACCCGGAGGCGCCCATCGGGGGTCCTTCCTGCCCAGGCCTGCTCCCGAACGCCCCCCGCCCGAGTTCTCCGCGGCCCCGCGCGCCTGCCCAACGGCCCGTCGGCCCGCCTCCGGTGCCCAGCTCACCATGGTGCCGGCCAGGCCGGGTGCGGCCAGGGCTCCGCACAGCAGCGCCGGCTTCAGCAGGCGGCACAGGCGGCTGAGGTTCATCGCGGCGGCGGGGGCGCCGGAGGCAGCGACTCCTCCCCTCGCCGAGCCAACCAATGGACGCGCGCCGGCGGGCCTGGCCTCCCCGCCCTAGGCCACGCCCAACAGAGATCTCATTGGTTGTACGCGCAGGCGGGGCGGACGCGTGGTGACACCAGCCAATGGGAGGCCGGGGTGAGGGGCGGGCGGGGTCGGGGCCGGGCCGGGCTGCGGCTCCGCGGCTCTGCGCGACCGCGCATGCTCGCCGGCGGGGAGGGCTGCGACGTCCGCGCAGGAGGCGCGGCGCGTCGGCGAGTTTAGGACGGTTATCCGGCTGGTTGACCTCGGCACCGCGGGATGCCTGACCACTTGAGATAGTACTGGAAACGCGTGGTGGGGGGCTCGAACTCCCAGACGTATCGCCCAGCTCTTTGAACACTGGAGGTTGTCTTTTAAAAGTAAATAAAGTCAGTCGGGGTCAGACTCCCGCTCACTGGAGACTGCGGTGTCGCTGCGGGGGCGCCCCGCCCGTGGGCCCAGCGAAGGCCGGGGACCACCCAGCGGCGAGCCACGAAACGGCACGCTGCCGTTACAAGCAGCGCGTGAGCCCGGGGCCACTAACCGGGCGACGGTTAGCGGGCCCCTGTGGCCGCGAGGACGCGCAGGTGTGTGCGGGGCAGCGGCGGCACACGCCGGGGGCGTAGTCTGCACACAGTGCAGGCGTGCTCAGGCATTTGGCCGAGTCGGTCCAGAAGACAGAACCGCCCGCTCTTGGGAATTGAGCCAAGGAATTCCTCAGCGGCCCGTCCGCCCCCACTCCCAGCCCTGCCTGGACTTTGACCTGTGGACGAGTGGGTGTTTTCAGCTTGTGCTACAGTGCACTTCTTATCCCCTTCTCGGGTCCTCCCGTGAACATTGCTGCAGAGACGGGGGGGGGGAAGGACTCTCGGCTTGGTTCACTTGGGGGGCCCCAATGAGACCCCCTCCCACCCAGGCTTGCCCAAGGGCAGAGCTGGGGCCCTTGGCCTTGCGCCACGCTTACAGGTAGAAGCGCAATGAAATGAGGAAGCCCATTCCAACGGCCAGGCCCTGTCTTGCACAATGGCCTTCACACGGCCGCCTCCCTCCAGTGCGGCTACCAGAGGCCCACTTGTCTGAGTCACCTCCTGGAAGAGAGCCCCCATAGTCCCACCTGGGCAGCCTCACTTCTCAAGAAGGAGCACCCCCCCCCCCCGCACGTGCCGCCCATATTGCTTCCCCCCTGGAACCGCGGGGTGTCACGGCCACATTGGGGAAGGAGCCTGTCTGGCCCTGGGGGGAAGACTGCTGTTTTCACTTTTGCCGCAGTTGTGACCTATAACTTTGTCATAAAGATGGCCCCCGAGGCTGTTGGTTATTGCAGGATGGGCCAGAAAAACAGCTCAGGGAAACGCCCTTGTGCCCACCCCGCAGGAGGAGAGAGGTGGAGCGAGCTGGCAGCACCCATGTCCTGAGGTGGCCAGAGGCGAAGACAACAACCCATGTGGAGGCCAGCCGGAGGTGCGGCTGCCGCCGGGGCGTCCGGGCTTCACGGCTTCTGCCGGAGACACTCCGTCTCACAGAGGGGGCCGTGGAGTCTTGGGACGGTCTCAAGGCTCCAGGAAGGCTTCCCTGTGGTGGCCTAAGTTCCTGTGTGTCCCCAGTGAGGGGGCTCAGCTGGCCACTGGCGAGAGGCCTTTTCAAAGTGGAAAGTTTTTCTAATTGAGATAAAATTCACATAACATAAAATCCACTATTTTAGCCATTTTGAAGTGCACACTTTTTTAAGATATTTAAAATGTACAACCATCTCCGCTAGGTAATTCCAGAACATCCCATCACCCCAAAGGAAACCCAGTCCCCATCATCAGTCACTCCCTGTCCCCTCCCCCAGCCCCCGGCCCCCATGAGCGAGCCCCTTCCTGTCCGTGGAAGAGCCTGTTCTGGAAGTTTCACACACGTGGATTCACACTCCGTGTGGCGTCTCGTGTCGGGTTCCCTCCCTGAGCGTCGTGTGTTCGGGGTCCGTCTGTGGGGCGGCGGGGGTGGGCGCCTCGCTCCTGCTCTGCTCGTGGCCAAGTAATGTTCCCATGCGTGGTGGACAGTGTGTTTACCTGTTCATATATTGATGGAATTTGGTTGTTTTGAACTTTTGCCTTTGTAACGCTGTACAAGTGTTTGTATGGGCATACATTTTCATTTTTTTAATTAAAAAAAAATTTTTTTTTCTTTAATTTACATCCAAATTAGCATATAGCGCAACAATGATTTCCAGGAGTAGATTCCTTAATGCCCCTTTCCCATTTAGCCCATGCCCCCTCCCACAGCCCCTCCAGCAAGCCTCTGTTTGTTCCCCATATTTAGGAGTCTCTTCTGTTTTGTCCCCCTCCCTCTTTTCGTACATTTTCATTTCTCCTTGGTATGCACCTAGGAGTGGAATTGCCGGGTCAGATGCTAAGCCTCGTTTAACCTCGTGAGCAGCTGCCGGACTGTTTTCCATCCACTCCATTTTATATCCCCACCCAGGAGCATGTGGATGGCGGCCAGAGTTCTGGACTCAGCCTCGGCCATGTGATACAGCATGGCGAGAGGTGCGAAGGAGCAGCTTGCCACTCTGTGTCTCTGTGTCCTGGCGCTGAGGGCACAGTCACTGGACTCTGAATCATCAGAATGATGCTCAGGCCTTGGCAGCCTCTCTGGGGTCCTGAGGCCCACCTGGCCCTGTGAGCCCTTTCTCCTGTCTCTTCTGTGCCCTGTGGAACAGCAGGACTGCCTAACATCTACACACCCACTACTGTATTCACCTGCCACCCATGCCTGGGCCCTCTTGGGGTACTATCCGGGCCACCTTTCCTTGGAGCCGGCCTCCCCCCGCCCCCAGGTTCCAACAGTCCTGCCTTCTCCCCTTGCCAGATCTGCCTTCACGCCAGCAACCTAGACAGATGCCTTTTCTCCCATCTTAAAACCGCTCCTAGCTCCCTCTCCTTCCACCCTTGGCCCCCCTCCCCTTGGCATTCGCGTCCACATCTCCAACTCCTTTCCTCTCATCCATCCCACCCTGGCCAGGCCCCCTCCTGATCTGCCCTCCTTGGGGTCACCAAGCTCCCGTCTAATCTTCACATCTGCTCAGACTCAAACTGCCGTTTCGTGGCCGTGATGGTTGGTCTCTCCCTCCTCCTTCTCCAGACGCTTTCTTCACCTGGTTCCAGGGCACCTGGCAACCTCCTACCGCCCTTTATTCTACCAAGGAGCACTCATGTAACACTGCTGGTGCCAGGCACTGCCATCGTTAATCAAGCGCCCTGAGAAGCGGGTGCTGTTTTTGTCCCTGTTCTACGAGGCAGGGGGAAGGGAGACATTTAGGTACAAAATTGGTAAGGGATGTGCCTCGGTTCACACAGCCAGGACTGGAGGCCAGGCCACTGCTTCAGGATCTGTGCCCCGCTCTGTGCCCTTCCGCTGCTTCTTCCCTCTCCTCGGCCTCCACATCTTGGCAAGGCTCCAGTCCTGGTCTCGGATCTGTTCGGTGACCGCGCCCAGCCTCCGATCTCCATTGACTCCCACAAGTCTGCTGCACCCCCCCCCCCCCCCCCGCCTCCCAACCTTGGACTTTGCCCTGGATTCCACTCATATCCCAAGGTCTCCTTGATCTCTCTCCTTGGGCCGCAAGGAGATCATTTCTTCTTTCTTTTCTTTCTTTTTTCTTTATTCTTATTTTTTAAGTAATCTCTATGCCCAATGTGGAGCGTGAACTTCTCCTCCACCAACTGAGCCAGCCAGGTGCCCCCAGAGCCCCTTTCTTTCTTTTTTTAAATTTTTAAATTATTCAATTTATTTTTGGGAGACAGAGAGAGACAGAGCATGAACAGGGGAGGGGCAGAGAGAGAGGGAGACACAGAATCTGAAGCAGGTTCCGGGCTCCGAGCTGTCAGCACAGAGCCCCACATGGGGCCCGAACCCACAAACCGCAAGATCATGACCTGAGCTGAAGTCACACGCTCAACCGACTGGGCCACTCCCAGTGGCGCCCCTCCAGAGCCCCTTTCTAATCTGTCACCCACACCTGTCTCTCCCTGGCCTGTTGGCCCCAGTCAGGGCTGCCCTGTTCTCCCTCCTCCCTCTCTGTCTCTCTCTTCTCCGTGTCCCGTCCATCTGCAAATCTGTGGGCTCCACCTTCAGAATACCAGGACTCTGCCCACTGCTCTGCCCAGGTCATCCTCTCCACCCCTCCTTGGTCTCCCTGCTCAAACACTGAGAGTGACTGACAAAGTTAACCCAAGCTTTTTAACCCAAGCAACAAGGCCTCCCAGGGTTTGCCTCACTGCACTCTTTAACCTCCTGTCCTCCCCTCCCCCCACAGGCCTCCTTGCTGCCAACTCACCAGGCAAAGTGCGGCCTCAGGGCCTTTGCACACGCTGTACCTTTTGATAGACCTTTCTATAGACATTCCCACAACTTCCTCCTTCTATTTGGGCTTTTGCCAGAGTCTCTCTCGCTCCTTGCCTTCCCTGACCACCTCCCCATTTGACACTGAAAGTCTCCCACGTTGCTTAGCGTGGTCTACCTTTTCTTCCATAGCATTGTCACCTTGTAACATTATCGTCTGTTGTGCTCACCGTTTCTGTCCTGTGTCTCCCTGGAATGTCTGTCTCTGTGAACGTATCGCTCAATGAGAAGCTCCTGATGCGCCTCCAATGGGGCGAGCGCTGAGCTGGGGGCAGGGGTGGATGCGCAGTGGGGGCTGCGGGGAGACACAGGTGGGAGCACCTCATGAGCCCAGGAGCTATGCCAGGCTCCTCCCAAGCACAGCCGTCCCTTTAGACTCTCACCTAACCCTCTAAAACGGGGACACTTTATTTCCATTGCACAGAACGGAACACCAAGGCTCATGGGCATTAAGTTGGACGCGGCCCGCAGCACCTGGATGCATATTTACAAAGGGCCTACAAAGTTGCCCGGCCCTCTCTGGGAAGCGAGGAGACTGCTGCCTCCGTCCGGCCTCAGTTTCCCCTCCCGTAGCTCGCCTCCGCCTCCCACGATTCTAAATCTAACGCAGAGACCAGCGTTGAGCGGAAACCACAACTCCCGAGAGGCCCTGCGGCCAAGGCCACGCGAGAACTGCCGAGGCGAGAGTGGGCGGTTCCGTTCGCACGCCTCTCGCGCAGCCAACCGCCGCTCTCAGAAGGCCCGGGCTGCCCTTGGCGCTGCCTCTCCCGAAGTTGTCTGGATTCAGGCGTTCGCTGTCGACAGCCCTCCACGAGACGGACTGGGGGCTTGACAATGGCTCGGCGCAGGCGCAGTCGGTGAGGGTACTGCCGGGCTGGGGCGCGTTGACGCGGAGCGGCGGCGGCCATGGACGACGAGGAGGAGACGTACCGGCTGTGGAAGATCCGCAAGACCATCATGCAGGTGAGCCTGCTCGGCTAACGCGGCGAGGTCGGACCAGGACGAGGTCCCTGCGGCGCGCAGCGGGGCCGGGGCGCGTGGAGGACGGAGGGGCCGACGGCCTGTGGCCGAGCCGGGAG
This sequence comes from Panthera pardus, assembly GCF_024362965.1. Classification (NCBI taxonomy): domain Eukaryota; kingdom Metazoa; phylum Chordata; class Mammalia; order Carnivora; family Felidae; genus Panthera; species Panthera pardus. Next base: position 556,107 of record NW_026527013.1, on the reverse strand, counting down.
TCCGGCGGTCCCGGGGAGGGGCGGGGGGTGGGGGTGGGGAGGAGGGGGTCTCCCTCGAGCTGGAGAGAGACGGCGGACCCCTGTTCTCCCATTTGGGCCTGTTCCTGGAAGGCTTGGGCTCTAGCCCGGGTGCCTGACAGAATCCCAGAATCGGGGCTTGGGGGGAGCCCTGCTGGTCAGTGAGGGCGTCTGACTGATGTTTCTGTTCGGCGGCTACTTCACGGCCTCGGCCGCCACCTTTGAGCTCCTCGCGTTGTTCGGGACAACTATCAGCAACAGTCTGGCTGAGCGTTCGCTGCAAGGCGTGCGGTTTAGCCGCCCGGTGGGAGGGGACCCGTGCGATCCCAGGCCTGGGAGAAATCCCGCCGGAACTAAGCCCAGGCGGCCGCATTCAGCCTCTTCTTACCGCTTTGCAAAGCTGCTCTAAGGCAGGGACCAGAGCAGCCGTGCCCAGGGGCTGCGCTGGGGGCCCTGCAGGCTCTGGAGGGACAATCAGGCCAGGGGGCTCATGGAGAAAAGGGGTGGGCGCAGGGCCGGGTAGCAGCTCTGACCTTCCCTCTCTCCGTCTGGATCCTCTTCACCCACTGGAGGAGCCCTGGCCAGCCCAGCAGTGCCCCTCCCACCCAGACCCCAGGGCCATAGCTCTGCCCCACCGCTTCCCGGTCACGGCCTGTCCCCGAGGCTCAGGATAAGGTGACAGTTGCGTGTGTGGCAGCTGGTTGTCTGGAGCAGCGCAGGGGCTCTCTTGGGGCGTGCCCTGGTCTGTGTCCCCACCTGCCCATTTCCGTCTGACGTCTACACGCACCTGTCGCATCAGGCCCCCAAACCCCGTGTCCTTCTCTGCAGTGGCCTCATCTGGCCCGAGCGCTTCCCGCCAGCTCTCTCTGCCCTGAGGTCACTGGGCTAGCTCTCTCTCTCTCTCTCTCTCTCTCTCTCTCTCTCTGCAGCTCTGCCATGACCGTGGCTACCTGGTGACCCAGGATGAGCTGGACCAGACACTGGAAGAGTTCAAGGCCCAGTTTGGGGACAAGCCGAGTGAAGGGCGGCCACGGCGCACAGACCTCACGGTGCTGGTGGCCCACAACGACGACCCCACTGACCAGATGTTCGTCTTCTTTCCAGGTGAGGGCCTTGCTGGTCCTTGGCTGTGTGTGTCCTGGGGGTCACGGTCCTAGTAGAGCCATCCGAGGGCCTGCTCGGGGTCACATGGTCGCAGCTGCATGCTGTGTGACCAGTGTCTACACTGACCCTTTTTACTCTTCCCAGCCTGGAAAGAGAGCACACACCCCCCCTGCCGCGCCCCCCCCCCCCCCCCCCCCGCCCTTTCGCTGCAGACGATGATATTGATCTCTGACTTCTCTGAGCACTTTTTCCAGCTTCCTTCTCCTCGATCCCCTTCCCCAGTTTTTCTTCCTTGGCTGTGTTCTCCACCAGGACCGTCACAGGCCTCCCAGGGGGGCCCCCGGACCCCTCATGACCTGAGACTCACCTGTGTCCTCTCTGGCCCCCCCCCCCCCCGCCCATCAGCCCAGCCTCCAGTCTCCAAGCCTCCCGTTCCCTGCAGCCCCTTCCTGTGCTGCTGGAGGGTTCTGGCCCCGTCCTGGGCCCTGTCCATGCCCCTCACCGAGCTCGGGTGCCACCCCTTCCAGGTCGAGCGAAGAGCCCACCGAGGGGTGTCCCGGGCCCCCTGTGTCCCTCTGTCTTAGCACCTGCTCCACTGAGGCAGCCCGACTCTGAGGCCCATAAGGGTCGGGAGGCTGTGCTGTGGGGTGAGCACTTGGGGGCCCAGCCCACTGCCTGGAATCAAGGGGGGTGGCACACGTTTACACAATGGACCCAGCTGGTGCTTTCACAGGAAGCGTCCCCGTGTGTGAGGCGTGCTTGTTGGAGGCATTGGTGCTTAGCCGCCTGCGTCCCTGTGGCGCTGTCTCAGCCTCCCGAGAGTGGGGGCGTCCGTGTTCTCCCGCGGGCCATAGCTCAGGACTGGGGTTCCTGCCGTGTTAGTCCACACAGCACCCCCGACCTGGCGGCTTGAGCGTCTGCGACCGCTCCGCTCCCAGCGCCGGAGGCACGAAGTCTGACGCCAGGTATCAGCAGGGCTGGCCTTCGCCCTGTGTCCTCACATGGCCGCTCGCTCTTTGCGTCTCTGTCTTCGTGTCCTAGAAGGACAGCAGTCGGTTGGATTCGGGTCTGCCCCGATGACCTCGCGTAAATTTAGCGTTGTTTCCAAATGCAGTCGTGTTCGAGGTATTGGGGGTTGGGACTCTAACGTAAGGGCTTTGGGGGGGACACGACTCAGCCCACGATACTGCCCGTCGGTGGAGCGAGGGTCTCAGGAGGGTGCCGTGACGGAGCAGCGGGCAGGGGCCTGGCCGGGAGCCCCGCGTGGGTCCTGGCACCAGGGGCTGCCCGTCTGCTGGGCTCCTGGAGTCCAGAGGTCCCATCGTGCCAGGCTCTGGGCCTGTGCGCCGTGGTGACCTGGCACCCCACCGGCAGTGCAGGGACGGGAGGTAGTCTCCGTGGTGGGACCTCGGGCTCCCGTAGACTAGACGAAGCGCTTGATGTGGGCGTTCCCAAACCCTGGCACCACTGAGGCCCCGGACCACATGCGTCCCAGATCCTACTTCCAGGAAGGGGTCCAGTAAGTCCGGGCTGCCAGGCACCTTTCAGCTCCCCAGGTGACGTGGAGGCGGCCAGCCCCCTGGTCTGGGAGCCAGCAGCCAGGTTCCTGTCGTGTGTGTGGGGAAGCTGAGGCCTCAGAGAGAAGGGGCCGTTCCGGAGTGGCACAGGGGCCCCTCGGCACAGCAGAGCTAGCGCCCAGGTGCCCGAGAGGGCGAGGGAGCCAGGCCCGCACGGCGAGAGGGGCCCCGGCAGTGCAGACCGCCGTGCGTTCTGTCCGCAGAGGAGCCCAAGGTCGGCATCAAGACGATCAAGGTGTACTGCCAGCGGATGCAGGAAGAGAACATCACCCGCGCCCTCATCGTGGTGCAGCAGGGCATGACCCCCTCCGCCAAGCAGGTGGGTGGGGGCCCTGCCCAGGTGCTGAGCCCCGCTGTCTCTCATTCGGCCCTGAGCACCTCGCTTCCCTTCCTGCCACAGCTCCTCACGGGGCCCTTCGCCCATCCCGAGGGGACCCCCGGGGACTGGGATCTGAGAAGGAGCGGTTGTCCCTCGCTGAGGGGCAGGGCCAGAGTGGCAGGGCGGTCGGCGCCCCGTCTGTGACAGGACGGGACGGAGGACCAGTAAGCACTCTTCGTCCTGTGCTTGGGGGCTGCAGGACACTCCCAGCCCCATCGGCTCGAGGACGAGCCCCGGGAGCATTTTGTCAGATGGAAACACGCGAGCATCACCTGGTTGTCACCGTGACACCGGGCCGAGGCCCCTGTTGGGTGGGCGGGCTCTCCCTGCGGAGGAGCCCGGCTGCCTGGTGGTGGGTTTTGCTGAATTGCAATGCTTGGCGGTTTATTGGGGTGTGAAAGCAAACCCTCTCTGGCTTCCCGCCCCCGCCAGCCTCCAGGGAGCCAACGGTGGGGTGGTCCTGGCTCTTGGCTGTGCCTGAGGGCGGTCTCTCTTCCAGTCGCTGGTTGACATGGCCCCCAAGTACGTCCTGGAGCAGTTTTTGCAACAGGAGCTGCTCATCAACATCACAGAGCACGAGGTGGGGGCCTCAGGTGGGGGCTGCGGGGAATGGGCCCTCCTCCCCAGCGGGGGCTAGCGAGGGACGAAGGGAGGCTGGGAAGGCAGTGCCGGGCCCCACGGTCCCTCACCCGCTGGGGGATGGCAGAGATGTGGGCATTTGCCTGACAGTAGGAAGACAGTGGGGACGCGTCCCCGGGGCTGGATGCTCCCGCTTTGCGGAGAGCCGGTCTGGTGATGGAAGTAGGGCAGGGGTCCCTGAGTGTGGTCCCGGACGGGCCGCAGCAACATCACCCAGGAACATAACCAGGAATGCAGATCCCCAGGCCTGCTTGGCCTGCACAGTCAGGAAGCCCCGGGGGGTGGGGGCGGGACCCCAGGGCTGGTCTGCAGAAGGCGCAGTCTGGGAACCCCCGTCCACACATGGAGGCGGGAGCAGGATGGGGCTGTGCCAGGACATCTGTAAACCCCGGCCCCTCTGGTTAACGTGGCGCGACAAGGCAGCTGGCCAGGGCCCGCCCCGCACCCCTTCTCTGTGTGGGGAATCAGCGGGGCCTGTCCTCGGCTCCTCCTCTTGGCAGCTGGTCCCGGAGCACGTCGTCATGACCAAGGAGGAGGTGACCGAGCTCCTGGCCCGGTAGTATCCTTTCGGCCCCCTCCCCTGGGCCCCCGCACCCCAGTCACCCCCACCCCCGTCAGCTGAGCCTGGCTTTTTCCCTGACTGAACTGCTCAGTAAACTCCGAGAGAACCAGCTGCCCAGGATCCAGGCCGGAGACCCGGTGGCCCGCTACTTTGGGATAAAGCGAGGGCAGGTGAGGACTCGCGCCGCCCCCCCCCCCCCCCACCTGGGGCTCCCCCAAGGGCAGGTGAGGAGTCCCGCCCACCCCCCCGTCACCCAGGGCCCCCCCCACCCCAGATCCGGGGTGGGCTGTGACTTCAGCCTGTGGGGAGGCCCCAGCCCCTGTTCTGCTTTGGCACCTGCGCAGGTGGTGAAGATCATCCGGCCCAGCGAGACCGCGGGCAGGTACATCACCTACCGGCTGGTGCAGTAGCCGCCCTGCTTGCAGGTGAGATGGCACCTCTCGGGGGTGCTGAGCGGGAGGGCCTGTCCGTCTCCGGCCCGGGAGGGAGCGCATCGTTCCCGCCCACCGCGTTGTGGCCGGAGAGCCCCTTCTCCCCGCTGCCCACGGTCCTTCGTGTGTCATCCACTTGTCGCCGGGCTTGGAGGCAGCTGGCTCAGGCTCGCAGGACCGACTAACACGCCTTCGTCCTTCCTCTCGTCCAGCGGCCCGGAGTCCCTCACCCAGGCTGAGGGCGGCAGCCGGCCTGCCCTGTGGGAACAGTCACCCCAGGAACCTCCTCACTGCTGCTTCTCCACACCCCTGGGCTGAAGGTCTGTGTGTGGCCTCACCTGGGCCCCGCGTGGGGGCGCCTCCGGAGGGAACGGGACGGCGCAGGGAGGCCCTCCGGCGCCCGGTGACAAACTGCAGTCCTGGGTCCAAGTCTCTGGCCCCCAGCTCCTTGCTGTCGCCGTGTCCTATAGGGTGGCCCCGGGGACATCTGTGAGCCGCGTCCGTGGCGGCAGAGAGCCAGTCGCTACTTGCTGCCGGGTGTTTTTAAGAATTAGAAGTATTGGAGTCAATAAAGCGGCTTGTCTGGAAGGCAGAACGACCGGTTTGCGACGAGTGGCCTTGCTCGAGGCTGTAGCCCCTAGGCCCCACTGGGGGGACTCAGCCCCCTTGTTCTGTGGCGCCTGCTGCCCCGGAGGGTGGCCGTCCTCTCCCGTCCCTGTACCGAGCCTGCGGGGGGGTGGACGGCGGGCATCGGGCCCTGTCCACGTGCGCGAGGCAGGCAGCGCTGCCGTGTTGCTTCGACTTGGTTTCCTGCTGCTTTTCTCGCGCAGAAGTTTGCAGTGAGATCACCCAGCTTCCTCCCGTTACCGTCTGATTTCAGGAAGTCTTCCCCCGGTTTGCTTTTCTTTCTGTTTTAGTAACTGCTTTATTGGGATATAACTTTTGTGCCACACAAGCCGCCCATTCGCGGCACACCGTTCAGTGGGTTTTAGTGTTGTCACTGTTAGAACTTGTCACCCCAGAGGAAACCCCGTCCCCATCACCACTCATTCCTCCCCACCACCACCCTGGCCCCCATGAGCCCCCTTCCCGTCCGTGGATGAGCCTGTTCTGGACATTTCACGCACATGGATTCACACCTCGCGTGGCCTCTCGTGTCTGGTTCCCTCCCTGAGCATCGTGTGTTCGGGGACCGACCGTGGGGCGGCGGGGGCGGGCGCCTCACTCCTCGCGGTCAAGGGATGTGCGCGTGCGCTGTGGACGTGTGTATCCATTTGCTTGCCATTGGACAGCGAGTTCTTCCACGTTTTGGCAGTTACGAATAATGTTGCTGTGGGCCTTCACCACAAGTTTCGCGTGGACGTGTGTTTTCATTTTTCTCGGGCGTGTATCTGGGAGTAGAATTGCCGGGTCGCCTGGAGGCTGGTTGCCCGTTGGAGGAACCACCCGGCGGTCAGCACCGCAGCCGCCCCACGTCTCGTCCGCACACCCCTGCCCTCTGCGGCTCTCCTGGCGGGGCGGGCTGCGTCCTCGCCGTCGCCCGGGCTGCTTTTCCCTGACGCCTGGCCACGCTGAGCAGCGTTTGTGTGCCTACTGGCCACTTCAGCGTCATCTTTGGAGGGAGGTCTGTTCAGAGCCTTCGTCCGTGGCGGGATCGGGCTGGCTGGCTGTCTGTCCGACCAGGCTGCAGGTGCTGTCGGTTCCCGTGTGCAGGTGTGTTATATACGCTTAACACGCACAAGTCCCTGGTCAGTTACACAGTTTGCGAGAGCTTTTTCCGTTTTTTGTTTTTGCAAACGTCTGTTCCTAACGTTGGTATGTTTACACGTGGCCTTGACTTCTGGGATTTGCTCCTGGGCTTGGTATGACTTAGGGATGTATCTTTTCTCCCTGGGACAGATGGTGCTCTTGATACTGTGAATGCCTAGCGGGTCCTTACTGCCCGAATTGCCACACTCCTCGGGATTCCCAGGTGGACATGGGTCTGTTTCCAGCTCCTCTTGTCTGTGGATCAGTCCTGGTTTTCCAAGTGACAGCTTTGTAGCATGTCTAACGGTGGTACACGTCTCCCCTGCCCCTGCAAACGTACGTACGTTGTTTGCCAAAGGAAGCCAGGCACAGAAGGTCACGTCCATGTGACTCCACTCACGGGGGGTCTCTAGAGGAGTCCCGTCCACAGAGACAGTGGATGGTGGGAGTGGGGGGTGTGGTAGGGGGGCGGGGAGTCAGTGCTTCATGGGGACAGAGTCTCAGTTTCGGGAGATGGAAAGTTCTAGAGACGGATGGAGGGGGTGGCTGCATGACTGTGAGTGTGCTTGCCGCCCGTGAGCTGTGCACTTAGATGTGGTGGGTATTCCGTATATTTTAACCACAGTAAAAAAAACAGAAAACGACTTGGTTATTGTGTCCTTCCCCCCACAGTGGGGTTTTGTGTTTTGTTTCGGTTTATTGATACTTAGTTTGTGTGTTTTGTTTTGGGGGGAGGCATAGCTAGTTACTGAGGGGTAGCTGACAGGGTGTCACTGGTTGCACCTGAAATTAACGTGACTCTTGGCTGTTCTTGAACATGGACTTCGTACAAGAACAGGGGTGCCTGGGGGGCTCCGTTGGTTAAGTGTCCGACTCTTGATTTCGGCTCAGGTCACAGTCTCACGGTCCCGGGAGAATCGGGCTCTGCGCCGTGGGATTCTGTTTCTCTCTGTTTGCCCCTCCCCTTCTCATGCCGCGCTTTCTCAAAATAAATGAACTTAAAACGAATATGTAAACAATCCTTTTGCTTTTGGTTGAGTTTGCTTGGTCTCTGAACCCAGGTGCAAACCTCTGGCTCAGCTGCACACGAAGGACTTTGAACAACTTTGAAGCTCCGTTCGAAGTCGGCAGAGTTTCGGGCGTAGAGGCCACGGACGTTCCTGTCGTTCTGGTGCAGGGGGTTTTTTGTTGCCTCAACCTCCATGCCCTCCTTCCAGCGGCACCTGGCCTTCCTTTGAGAATTCATCCCTTTTGGGGACCAGATCCTGCCTATGCCATTGAGTATAACCTCCCTAAGATTGGTTCAGGTTGGGCTGTTGCTCAGACACCTGCCTCAGGCCTCATGGAAGAGGTGCCCCCTCCTTGGATACGGGTGGATTGAGGAGGGGGGCCCCAGGCCCCTGTGACGTGCTGTGAGCTGGGTCAAGCCTGGCCTGAAGCTGGCCCTGAACCAGTAAATTAGCAGGCACCTCATGAACGGCATCCAGAGGCCTTCGTTTACAGGCCTGGCCAGACTTCAGGGGGAGGCTTTTCATGACCCTTGCTGTTTGAATAATGCCCGTAAGTGGAAAGGTGCCGTCTGGCTGAACACGGAATACAGTTAAATGGTCTTAACTGAGTTTTTTTTTTTTTTTTTTTTTTTTTTTTATTTTGAGAGAGAGCCCACGAGCTGGGAAGGGCAGAGAGGGGGAGAGAGAATCCCAACCAGACCCTGTCAGCGTGGAGCTTGACGTGGTGCTCGATCCCATGAACCAGGAGATCGTGACCTGAGCAGAAATCAAGAGTCTAAAGTTTATTTTGAGAGAGCAGGCAGGGAAGGGGCAGTGAGAGAGAGAGAATCCCAAGCAGGCTCCACACTGTCAGCCCAGAGCCCAACTCAGGGCTCAGTCTCACAAACTGAGATCATGACCTGAGCCCAAATCAAGAGTCAGACGCTTACCCAACTGAGCCAGCCAGGCGCCCCTCTTCTGACCCTCTTAAAGCATGTATCGGGTGGGCGTGCTCTTTCCGTGAAGAGCCAGACCATAGGTATTCTCGGCCCCGGGCCAGACGGCCCCTGGGTGCTTCCTCGGCTCTGCGGGGACATGGGCAGCGCGTGACGAGGTTTGGCTGCGTGCAGTTCCGCGTTGGGCTGTTGGCCGGCCCGGTGATCTCCTCTTCCAGATCTTTCTTAGCTGCTGCCGGGGAGGGCCGGGCAGGCTGTTGCAGAGCATTCTGACCGGCACCGCTGCTGCTTTCTAAGCCTGGGGTGCGCAGCAGCTTCCGGGGGGCTGCTCTGTGTCAGGAGGGGAAGGCCCCTCCTGCCACTTGCGTGTCTTGATGGGCGCGAATTCCGTCTGCTTTTCCGCTGCGTGTGAAGAGTTGGGATCTTCCCAGCGCTCCGACCGTCCCCGGCCCTCCGGCATGAACCCAGCTTGGGGGGTGGTCTCTGAGCCGGGTGGGGGGTCAGTAACAGGAATTGGGGGCAGGGGTCCTCTTCTGCTCCGGGCTGAGGGTTCACTGCCGTCTCCGAAGGTGGCCACAGAATTTAAACTGTTCCTCAGGCACACTGGCCCCGTTTCCAGGGCTCGTGGCTGCCACACTGGACGGTGAACGGACAGCATTTCTTTCATCTGGAAGGTTCTACCGAACGGTGCTGGGCTAGAAGTTTTTATGAAGTGGTTGTTTGAGGTTGTGTCTGCACAGCTGGTCTCAAAGGCCACTGGAGCTCACACAGCTGTAGTGGAACTTCTGTGTCCTCTGTGTCCCTACCCCCAGCCTGCCACCACCAGAGAAGATAGGCTCCGATTTTAAACTTTATTTTAAGCAGAGTAAATGTGCATGTGAAAGACGTACATCGTGACCAAGATGGAGCTCACCACGCGCCTAAACCCCACGTGTCCCGACTCGGTTTTCCAGGAAAGCGAGGGCGTGGTGCTGCCACTGGCCGCTGCTGTCTGGCTTTCGGAGTGGCCTTCGGTGGTGGCCCAGCGGTGAGAGGTCAAGGCAGAGCTTGTAGGCCCACGGGGCAGCTGGCCCCGGGGGCAGGGCCGTGCGGCAGGGACGTCCGAGGCTTCTCTGAGCACACGGTCAGTCCCCGGACGACTGGACAGCAGGATCTCCCAGCGTGGCTGGGTCGGGTCACCAGGGCACACAGGCAGACGGAGCGGGCTTCGGCCTCACCCAGTGCCCCGGAAGCTTGTGGAAGAGGCAGCCGGCAGTGCCCTCACCGGTATGGGCTTGAAGGAAGAGGCCAGGCCTCCCGTGGCCTCCCGGTAACTGGACACCCACAGAGATGGGAGCCAGGAACACACGGCGTGCCCCACGCCCCGCGCCCCAGCTACACAAACTCGGGCTGCCTCTCGTGGCCGGTGCCCGCTGCGATCTGCCCATCGTGGAGCCACGTGACGGGCAGTCCGACCTCGGCCACATTGTTGCACTGATTGGTGTTGAACTCGGAAAGCTGCTCTGCCGGGCCTTCCCCGGCCCCGGCCCCCAGCTGCTCCTCGCTGCCGCTGCCGCTGCCCTGGGCCTCCTCCACGCTGGCCTCGCTGCCCTGCTTCTCCAGGAAGCTGAGGCGGTACGCGCCACTGCCCGCCGGGGACGGCAACTCCGAGGCCTCCTCCCCCTCGGAGTCGGAGTCGTTGGAGGCCACTTGGGATTCTGCGAAGCCAAGGAAGGTGGGGTGGGGGCAGAGAGGCCAGTTGCGCCGTGACCAGGAGGGACCTGGGGTCCACCGCCTGACCTGCTGTCCTCTCGCCCGGCCCGCTCCCCGCCCTGGGACCACCCACCCGCAGGCCGAGGTGCGGGCTCAAGGCCCAGGGCACCCACGTCGGTATCTACAGAACACCTCAAAAAGGCGTCTCTTTGCTGGCATTTGCAACAAATTAAGAGTTGATATAGGAGATGTCCCTGCCCATGGGGCGTGTGGCCTCCAAAGCCCCTGACGTGGCCCCCTAACACCACATGGTCTGCCAGCGGGCATCCAGGCTGCCCCGCTCACCTGGACCCCCGTCTGCAGGCTCCTCCCGCAGCGGGAGGGCAGCCCCTGCACCCGCCTCCGGGCATGGCGCCTGTACCCCATCCTCAGCCCGCCGGTCATCCGCGTCCTCCTGTGGGCGGCAGAATGTGGTCAGCCGGGGTCCGGGATTCTGGCCCCTCCCAGGCTCTGTTCTCCGTCTGGTTAACTAAACACCCGGCGCGCGGATGGCCTGATGCCACTGTGCCCGGTGTCGCTAAGCAGGTGCGACTCGCCCACCTGGGGCAGAAGGCCGCGGCCGGCAAGGCCGAGGTCCCGTGTGGACGCCAGTGTGCCCTGCCGCCCCGAACACACACCCCCTGGAAGAGGGCCTTCCACGGGGACGGGAGCACGAGGCTCGAGAACAGAGCAGACGGGGCTGGCGGACAGGAGAACGGCGGCACGAGATTAAAACCCAGCAGCCAGCTGAGCTGGCAGGTTGGACCCAGCTGGGCAGCACGTGAGCGTGAGGATGTGCTGTAGGCGGCACGGAGACGGGAGACCCACGGGGCCGGGCCGAACGCGAGGTCCGCGGTGGGCTCTGGGGGGGGGGGGGGGGGGGGGGGCACGGCCACAGGGCCTTTGCACCAACAGTGGCTCTCCCTCAAGGGTCGAGCCCTTCCTCCATCAGTTCTTTGCTTAAAAGATGCCTCCAAGGCCACTTCTGACCACCCGGCCCAAAGCAAGCGCGTCAGTCATTCTGCCTCCGGCCCGGCCCCCTGCTCAGAGCCGGCAGCCCTGCGGTCTGCCAACACCCTCCCCTGGCCCCCAGGCACCTCGGGCTCCTCCTCGAAGACCAGGTCGTAGTGGGCGATGAGGGTCTCCACGATGCGGGCCTGGTGGGGGTAGTCCACCAGGGAGGACAGGGACACGGTGGCCTCGGTGGGCCTTGGCCGCAGCAGCGTGGGTCCAAACACGATGCCCAGGTTCCCCGGGGTCATCTTGTTGTCCTGCTCCACCTCCACGATCCTGGGGGCCACGCGGGCGCGGGAGCAGGTGTGAATGGCTCCCCCAGGTCCCCCACAACCCGGACCCCTGCCAGGCCGGCCCTCACCTGCGCAGGTGTCGCAGCAGGTACCGCAGTGTGGCCCTGTTCTCGGGCGGCAGGCCCTGCAGGCGCTCCCGCAGCCGGCCCGCCATGGCCACGGCTGCAGCCTCGCTCTCGGCGGCGTCGGGCCGGCCCCGTGACGCCGCCTTGGCCTCGGCCTCCGCCTTCAGACTGTCCTTGGCCAGCCCCACGAGCTCGTGGTAGAGGCGGAAGGAGATGAGCGGTTCGGGCAGCTGTGGGTGACGGGTCGGACGGGGTCAGAGGCCCCCAGCCCGCCAGTCCTCCCCCCGCCCACCCCCGGTCCCGGCTCAGCGGGCACTCGGCCCCACCTGGCGCAGGTAGAGTTTGAGGACGTTGCTGACGTCGTGGGGCGAGGCCTGGGACAGTTCCACCAGCTCCTTGCCGTTCTCGAAGTCCTGGCACAGCTTCTCCACGCGCGTTTTCACCCCGTTGACCCGGTAGATGCCCTGTGGGGGCCGCGGTCAGCACGGCCCCCGCCCGCCGCGCCTCCGCCCCCCCCCCCAGGACGAACCCCCCGCTGCTGCCCCGGGGCTGGTCACCTTGGTGTGCAGCGCCCGCCGCTCGATCTCACAGATGCACTTCTTGACGATGAAGGGCACGCCGTCGGGCGTGCCACGGGCCGCCTGGCCGAAGTCCTGGCCGAAGAGCTGCAGGCGGCCTTGGAGCTTCTTGTGGCCGCACTGGATGGCCAGCGTCTCCAGGCACTTCTTGTGGCAGGCCAGGCAGCACTGCGGCGGGCGGCGTGTCAGCGGCCCCCCTCCCAGCGCCCTCCCGACCCTCACTCCCTCGTGGCGTCTCCGGAAGCGCCACCGCCCCCGGCTCACTCTGTCTCCTCGGCTGGGGGGACACGCCTGTGCCTGCCACCCCAGCTCCTTCCTTCCAGACGCCTCGCTTTTCCTGCCGACAGCCCGGCGGTCCTGCCTCCGGGCCTTGGGCGCTCCCCCGGGGCCCTGCGGTCTCCAGATGCTCCCCTCTGCTCCCAGCTGAGCGGACCCCCCCGAGCACGTAGCCCCAGCCGTCCCCCGAGCTCGACCCACCTCCTCGCACTCGGCGCCCTGGAAGTAGACGTAGCTGTTGCACTCCCTGCACTTGGCTGGCGTGCGCAGCTTCCGCAGCCGGTGCGTTCGCGCCGCCTTGGACAGCCCCACGTGGCGGAAGGGCCCGCTGGGCACGGCCACCGGCAGCTCGGGGGCCATGCCGTTGAGGTCGGCTGCAGGGCGGGGCCAGCAGTCAGCCTCGAGGCCGCAGGCCAGCACCGGGCCCACCGGCCTCCCCCTGACACCGGGCCCGGGGGCCCCTCACCCTGCTCGAAGGCTGATGCCCCTGCGCTGCCGTCCTGGTCCGCCAGCTCCTCGCCGGATGACATCCGCTGCAGCTTCTTAAAGTCCCCTGCACGGGAGACCGGCGTCGGGCACCCCGAGCCACGAGGGACCCTCCCCAGAGGGCTCACGGCCGCCACAGCGTCCCATCACACCCCCCCCCCCCCCTTCCGGCTGCCCCAGACGCCCGGCAGGCGGGGGCCTCTTCACCTGAGCCAGGGCCGGGGTCCAGGCTGCCGTCGGAGTCTGCGGTGCTGCTGGGCCACGACTTGTGCACCTGGTGGCCACACCCACCTGCAGAAGGAGGCGTGTCTCCAGTGGGGGGGGGGGGGCGGGCGCGGGGAAGCCACACCCACCCCGCACTGCGCCAGGCGCTCACCCCTGCGGTCCTTGGCCAGCGCCCCCTCGGTGGGCCCGCTTTCCTCCTCGGGACCGCCAGCGGCCTCTGTCCCCACGGCGTCGCTGACGTTGAGGCTACCCTTCCGGGTGCGCATGACCGGAGACCTGGTGGACGGAGCCAGAGGGAGGGGACGGGCCGGGGGTCACAGAGGCGCTGCAGGCCGGCGGGAAGCCCGGCCCCCGCGGGGCCCGTGCCGCTGGCCGTACCAGGTGTTGGTGGAGACGTAGGGCTCGAAGTCGTAGCGCACGTCGGGCTCATCGCCCCGCTGCAGCTGGCACACGTGGGAGGCGTACTGCTGGCCGGGGTCGTACAGCTTGCTGCTCTCGCACAGCATCTGGAAGTGCACGGGCAGCGGGGCCGTCTGCATGTGCATCATCTGGTAGTAGGAGATGGTGGCCTGCGGGCGGGCGGGCGGGCGGGCAGGCGGGTGGGTAGGCCGCACCGACCGGGCCCAGGGCCCCCCTGCCCCCCGCCCGTGGCCAGAGCGCGGGGCCGCACCGACTTGATGGTCTGGTCGCTCTGCCGGATGACCTCCTGGATCTGCCGCAGCACCGTCACCTTGGCGTCCTCCAGCTCCTGCTTCTGCGTCTTGGCATCGGCCACACACGTGCGGTAGGTGGCCATGGCCTCCTCCGCCTGCATGGGGGCAGAGGGGTGCCCGGAGATGCCTCAGCCCGGCCTCGGCCCCCGGGACGTCGCCAGGCCGGCCGCAGGAACCGAGGCGGCAGAACGGGCTGGGACGCGTTCCCACGGGACACGCAGCCTGGGCCGGTGCCGCGGGGTTCTGCCGCCGGGGCCCCCTCCTTGTCTGCGCTCACCTTGTTCTTGGCCTCCTCCTCCAGACGCCTCCGCTTGTCCAGGGTCTTGGAGGCCGCGGCCCCGGGCCCCGTGCCTGCCTGCTCCTCCTCGGCCTTGGCCGCCAGGAAGCGGGCCTTGCTGTGGTCCTCACAGCGCTGCCCGTAGCCCTGCTTGGCCTTGCGAAGGTTGGACTCGGCCTCTTGCTGCGGGCAGGAGGGTGAGGGCGCCAGTCCAGAGCCGGGCTCCAGCTGGGCTCCGCCTCCCGGCCCCTGTCCCCAACCACCGCCATCAGCCACCCACACGTCTTGTGCCCACGGCCCTGCGGGGCAGACAGAGGCCCTACCCAAGAGTGGACAGGAGAACAGGAGGGGACGCCTGCCTACGGACCCTGGGAGGAACGGGCGTCCGGTGTGCCCACATCACAGCCCCCGCAGCTGAGACCTCCACCCGCCCCCGCCAGAGTGGTGGCCACCCTCCCGTCTCTCACTTCCCCTCCTACGCAGGAGAGGTGTAAGCCGCCCCGGCAGGAAGCCGGGCGCCCTGAGGGTTGGTCAGAAACATGGCGAGTCTTCTGGGGGCCACGCCCCAGCCTGCGCCGTCAGAGGCTTAAACGTACAGAAACTAGCTTGTGCAAATACCAGGGGAAACGTGGAGAGGGTCTGAAAACCATTTCGCTGTGGGAAGGCCTTGAACATGGGACACAGACCCAGAAACCACACAAGAAAAGGCTACCGCTGACACGCTCAGGCTTCTGGCTGGCAAAACAGGGCCAAAGGTAGAGTCAAAAGCCAAAGACGATAAACCGGGGCGGGGGGGGGGGGGGGCCGTAACTCACATCAGCAAGGGCTGAGATCTCTAGTACGTCAAGAGCTCTGACAAATCAGTAAGAAAGAAAGAAAGAAAGAAGGCATCATCCAGCCCAAGATGAACAAAGGGCAGGAAACAAGTGTTTCGAGGAGGGAAGCAGAGGGAGCTCAGGAGAGGCTCACACGTTCACACCCGCCCCCAGCCGTCCTGCTTTGGGCACCCGTCGGAGATAAATGTCCGGTCGCAGGTCCGAGAGACGGACGCAAGGTGTCACAGCGCTGGTGCCTGAAACGCCAACAGCCCAGCGGTGACGGGAAGGTAGCAGTAGGATTTAGTGAACTAAGTCCGGTGGCCTCCACAGCTGAGCACCTGGAGCGGAAGATGCCCCCCCTCCCCGCCCCCCCCCCCCCCCCCCCCCCAGATTGAGGTGCCCAAGCCTCCGGCCACGGGGACGGGGTGTAAAGGGCCAGGAGCAGAAGAGCCAACCCGACACGCTGGCGAGCATACGGAAGGGGAGGGGCACTTGCTGGAAGGGGGGGCGGGGAGGTTTTCACTGAAGGCCCCGTTAACGTAGCTGGGAAACACACGGATGCTTCCCGCTTTGGAAAAGTCTAAAACCAAACTGGGGAAAAGAGACACAAAGGAGGCTGGTGCTCACACCAGACCCGCTGCGCCTGCGCGGGGGGCGCACGGGCTCCCCACTCCTCTCTGCACCGCCGCGGGTGGCAGCCCGGGATCTGTCCCACGCAGGGCCCGCGCCCCCCTCGGGCGCCACTGCCAGCCTCCTGCGGGCACAGGAGGCCACAGCGCCGGGCCCCTCCCACCACCCCGTCCCCGCTGGCCTACCAGCTTCCTCTGGGCACGGTGCCATGACTCCTTAATCTCCTTCCTGCGCTTCTCATGCTCAAGCCGCCTCAGGCTCAGGGGCTGGTGGGGGGCACAGACCGTGAGCGAGGGGGGGCCCTGGCACACCCCCGGCCTGCCCGCCCGCCCGCCCGGCCGCCCGCCAGGCCCACCTGGATGAAGGTCTGGTTCTGCAGCGTGCCCACCGCCTGCACCATGTTGTGGCCGAACTCCAGCTCCTGCTCTAGCGCCAGGGAGTAGATGGACAGGAGGGGCATGTGCGGCTGCGGGGTGGGGGCGGCGGTCACGGAGGAGGGCCCGGGCGGCCCCCCTTCCCTGTGGCCCCTCTGGGGGGTGTGGAGACTCACAGCCAGGCCCCAGGGACCCCACCTCCTGCATGACGCTCTGTCTGCAGTTATGCACGATTTTCTGCAGGCCTTTGGCGAAGTCCATCTCTGCGGGCGGGGGCGGCGTGAGTGCGGGGCTGCGGGGGCGGCGCCTTCCCCCGGCCCCGCACCCCGGGCCGCTCTTACCCAGCATCGTCCGCTTCTCCAGGTAGCCGATGAGGTCCTTCATGTACTTGGCCATGTTCTTGGCATACAGCAGCGCAGCATCCACACCGCCTTCGCAGCGCTGCAGCAACATGTCCACCTCCTCGGGGGGCAGGCAGCCTGCGGGGCGCCCGCTTAGCCCGGCCCGACGCCCCCCTCCCTCCCTCCCCGCCCGCCGGGCCAGCGCCCGCCCGCCCGTCGTGTCTCACCGTCACAGTCCTCGGTGCTGGGGGTGGAGCCCTCGCTCCCCTGCGAGTACAGGCTCTCCATGGTCTGTGTGGGCGGGGGACGCGGGTGAGTCGCCCCCCTCCCACCCCCCGGCAGAGAGGGACGGCCCCCAGAGGACACGGGAGTGACTCACCCCACCCTGCTCACCTGGCTGGGGTCCCCAGGGGGCACCGACAGGAGGGTGCTGCTGTCCACTTCCCCCATGAGGAACTCGGACACGCTGCAGGGCAGGGCAGGGCAGGGCAGGGCAGGGCAGGGTGAGGGCCGAGACACATGCGGCCCCGGGCTCCCCAGCCTCGCCCCAGCAGCCCCACGGCACTCACGTGCTACTGAAGGAGACTGCGATGGTCTCCAGGGCCTTCTCAAACTCCCGCTTGTCAGACTCATTGTTGCACTCGTAATGGAAGGCTGGCGGGCAGAGACAAGGACGAGGCGGCTGACCCACCTCTGGAGGTGACCGCCCCTGCCTGCGGCCACCTGAAGGGAGCTCCCAGACCAGGGGAGCAGGAGGGCGGCCGTGCCTGTCAAACTGCCATGCGCCCTTCACAACCCGCTTCGAACGCCCCCTCCCCCGGGCAGCCCTCCCCGGAGCCCTCGCCACCCTGCCCCGGCTGGCTGACCTCTGATCTTGGCAATGAGGGTGCCCGCGGCAGTGAGCGTCTCCACGGTGTTGAGCAGCGGGAACCTGGAGATGATCTGTCGCATCACACGAAGGGCCTCCCCCAGGCACTCGTGGGCCAGGGGCCGGCGGGCCTCCAGCAGGTCTGTGGGGCACGGTGGGTGTGAGCAGGGAGGAGGCGCCTGGCCCCAGGAGAGCCAGGGGCCTGCCCCCTCCTCAGGGCTCCTGTCCCAGGATGGGGAGACTGAGGCAGAGGTGGGGAGGGCAGAGCTCACTGTGGGGCCTCAGGTGAGGCACAGCCCCTCTGGGCTGCGGGCCAGGGCCACAAAGGCCAGACCACGGCTCAGGCAGTCCCTTCTCAGAACTTTCTCTTCATGTCCTTCAAGAGACCAAACTCCTGCTCGTCCTTCAAGCTGCAGGCCTGGTGCCCCCTCCTCCGTGCAGCCCACCGGTCCCCTTTCCTGCCACAAGCTCACAGGGCTGCTCAAGTTGCTGTCCAGCTCTGGACCCGCCCTGCCTCCTGCCACGATCTGCTCTCCCCTGCCAACCACCCCGTGAGGCAGGTGCGGTCATCATCCCCATTCTGTAGATGAGGAAGCTGAGGCACAGAGAGGGGCAGGGCGTTCTCAAGGATGATGGAGCTTTTCTGTGTTCACTACCCCTGCAGGTATGAGAACTCCACACAGGAGGACCCCAGGTGGCCTTATCTCCAGGGCAATGGGGAGCCATAGAAGGTGCTAGAGCAAAGCAGGGCAAGATCAGATCTGTGTTTTGGAACGTGCCTTTAAGTGCCCTCCATGAACGGTTTTGTTTTGTTTTTTTAAGATTTTAGTTTTAAGTTATCTCTGTACCCAACCTGGAGCTTGAACTCACAACCCCAAGATCAAGAGGCACACACTCTGGGCACCTGGGTGGCTCAGTCGGTTAAGCATCCAGTTTTGGCTCAGGTCACGATCTCGTGGTTCGTGGGTTCAAGCCCTAGGTGGGGCTCCCTGCTGTCAGCACCGAGCCTGTTCGGGGTCCTCTGTCCCCCTTTCTCTCTGCCCCTCCCTTGCTCGTGCGCACACACTCTCAAAAATAAAAATAATTTTTTAAATGTTTTTTAAAAAAAATCACTAAAAAAAAAAAGTCACGGGGCGCTTGGGTGGCTCGGTCGCCGGAGTGTCCGACTTCAGCTCAGGATATGATCTCGTGGTTCGTGGGTTCAAGCCCCACATCAGGCTCTGTCTGCCTGGAGCCTACATTGGATTCTGTGTCTCCCTCTCTCTCTAACCCTGCCCTGCTCACTCTGTCTCTGTCTCTTAAAAATAAACATAAAAAAAAAAAAATACAAAAAAGCCACATGTCTACGGACGGAGCCAGCCAGGCGCTCCCCCACAGTCTTCGTTACCGTGTGTGCAGACGACACTGTGTGCAAAACACACGCCATTAAAACCACAGGAGTCAGTGGAAGGAGAAGGGCCGACTGCAGACACGAGACACGGAGGCAGCCTCACCTCCTGTGGCCCCCGCACCCCGACTCCGAGCCTGGCAGACGACGTTCAAGACACCAGGTAGAGCCTCGTGGGCACTGAGGACCCCACTGAAAGCCACCTCCGGGGAGACCCCAGCACCTCACGCCCAAGCACACGCTCGCTGCCTAAGATGACTTGGGGGGGGGGGGAGCTTCAGGAAGCCAGGGAAGCCAGCCATGGGGGGCGGGGGTCACAGGCACACCCCTTCCCGAGAAGGTCCTTCCCCACACCTGCACCTGCCCCGGCCCCGCAAAGCCCAGGTGCCCCGGACGTGCTGCCAGCCGGACCAGGGGACCCTGCACTGTCCCCTCACTTGGGGCTCCACCCAGAGTGGGTCTTACTGTCCTCACAACCATCACAGCATGCCGAGGACATCTGACCCCCGCCGGCTACCCCGCAGGCCCCGTCGTGGCCCCATTTCACAGAAGAGACACCTGAGCTCAGAGGAGGAGGCCCAGCAGGGGAAGGGCCCAGACTCAACCCACATCCTCTCTCGCAGGTGCCCAAAGCGGGTAGAAGGGCGCCCTGCCCCGGGCCCAACCTCCCTCAGGACGCAGCCTGGCTCGGCCCCGCCCAGGCCCGGCCTCCAAGGAAGCACAGGGATCCGATCGAGAGAAACCAGGAACTGAGATTAGAGAGTTTCCCCAGGAAACAGCTCCGGCCCCCGCCTGGACCAGATAACCCTGGGGGGCTCCCACCTCCCGACCAGCAGGGCCAGGCCTCCGCTGCTGGGAAGGTCGGATCCCAGCTCCCGCCCCTCCTTGGCTGGAAGAGCCCGGGGGGTCAGGGCCCGACGAGGGGCCTCTGTTTCCTCATCTGTAAAGCAGGCGCCTGGGGGAGCGGGTCAGAGCACTTGGCACGGTCCCGGCACTGCGGTTTCTGGGAGGAGCGGGCAGGGCCACGGGCTGCGCACGAGGTGCCAGGGACAAACAGGAAGCGGATGAAAATAACTCGGCAGGAAGCTGGGCCGTCAGCGCCGCACGCAGGAGAAAACGGAACTGCCATCCCGCAGGCCACTGGCTCCCCCCCTCGTCCCCCCGAATCTGTCCCCGGCCAGACCTCAGCCCACCTCCAGTCCACACGGGTTCCAACCTGCAGGGCGGACCTTGTCCAGCCCCGGCTCTGACATTTCCTGTGGTCCCCCATTGCCCGCAGGATCACGTCTGGGGTCCTTCACCACACGCTTCACACGCCCCGAAACCTGTTCCCCTAAGCACATCTCCATCTTGGGTCTGAGCTTGCACACGTGACGTTCCCTCTGCCCCGGTGCCATTCTCTCCTGGTGGCCACCCAACTCCTACACACCCCTCGGAGCCCTAGCTGCGGTGGCATCGCCTTCTGAGCCTCGCTGACCCCCCACCCAGCCCCCCGGGGCCCCTGCCGCTTCTCACCGTCATGCAGAACGCACTCCTTGAGCTTCTCCAAGCCTTCGGCAAAGCGGCCCACGTCGGCCAGCAGGTGGGAGATGTCCTCCACGGTGTCGGGGCACGGCCCCTCGGGGGGCAGCTCGGCAGGGCTGGTGGTGGTCAGAGGGCTGCGGTGGCCCCGGCCTAGCGTCCAGGTGCTGGATCCGGACAGCGGGAAGCCAGCAGCGCTGGCGTGGCGGCTCAGGCTGGTGGGCCGCTTGAGTGTACCCGTGGCCTTGGCATTTGAGGCTGCGCCTGGTGGCTCCAGGCTGGGTCCGAGGGACACATCAGCCCCGTCTTTCCTGGGCAGCTCCTGGGAGGGCGGGGGAGGAGGGTGACGCAGGTGCTCCGGCCCAGGCACCGCCTCGGTTTCCCCAGAAGTACAGCGGGGCTCCGGAGGGTCTTCGGCCTGACCCCTCGGGGATCAGAGGCCAGAGGTCAGAGGGCTGAGATTTGGTGCCCTGCTCCGCCCACACCTGTTACCCAACATCCTCTTCCCCAGCTCTTTCACAAACAACCGTCTTTGCCCAAACCACAGCCAGGGGTGGGGCCTGTGAGGGCGTGGGGGAGGGGCACCCCACTTCCTGGTGGGGCAGGGAGGGCCGGGAGGGGGTCCTCAGCCCCTGCAGCCCCCTCTGGCTGCTGCACACACACCTCCTCCCTGGTGGAGACACCTCTGTCGATTCCTGTAGACCCCCAAGCCCCACGGACACGCCCAGGCCTTGTAGAGTGTCCCCAAACTTCGTGGCTCTCCAGACCCGAGGGAGGCACCCCCCGGCCCTGTTTTGTGCTCTGCACCTCTAACCCTTGGGCGCAGTGGTTGTGCTATGGCTCTCAAACCCCGACGGCACCACTGCCCCCAGGTTCCCTGACCACCGCCCTGCGGAGCCCCAGGCCCAATGCCGCCCCGACCCGGGCACCCTCCCACCTACTCCCCGGGCCCCACGGCCGGCCCTGGTCCAAGCAGAGGGATGTGGGGGTCAACCCAACGCGCTCCTACCGTGAGCTGAACGCCAGGGTCCCGGCCTTTCCTGCGTGGCCCATGCAGTCCAGCCCGGTGGGGGCTGTAGCTGGCGTGAGTCCCCCGCCTGCCCAGCATGGAGCTGCTGGGCCCCCAGCACAAGGCACGCGCCCCTGGGCCCCTGCCGCCTGGGTGTTACTCCAAGGCCCCCGCCCGCTCTGCGCTCCCCACAGAGGCTCACTCACCCCCAAGGGCTGTGGGCTGGGGCTTCCCGCCCGGTTCTTTTTGGAGATGGAAGGGGTTTTCATAAGCTCCCGCTTCTTCCTGGAGAACATGGTGGGACCTGGGCCCAGTGGCCCAAGACAGGCGGGCCGGGGTCACGCAGGCTGGGGGGTCTCAACGCTGCAGCTCTCCCTCCTGGCTGCCTCGGGGCCACATTGCCGCCGGCCACCCCCTCCCCAGCTGTCAGGCCCACGTGACAGGCCCAGCCCTCATTGGCGGGCCCTCCCCCCGACAGGAAAAGGCCTCCGGAGGCGGTGAGTGACAGAGACGCAGACCTGCCCCCCACCCTCCCTGGCCTCAGCCTGGCCCTCCTCACAGTGGGCTTGAAGGTGGGGTCCCGGGTCCCACCCCCAGCTTCCGCTTTCGGGAGCTCTGCGCATGTGCTGGCCAGGGTGCCTGCGCCCTGCACTGATGCCCCGGTGTGTGGCGAGGGCACACGCAGACGCCCAGGCGCGGCCAGGAGTACGCACACACGCGTGCACAGGGACACGTGCTCGGACGTCATGAAGCCCGCACGTGGAATGGACAGGCCAGGGCTTCCCTCTCAGACCCTGAGCTTGGACACACGCTATCCAGGCCCCCCGTCCTCCCTCCTCTGGCCACCGGGCAGCACAGGGCACAGCAGGCCACTGTCCCCAGCCCTATTCCCACAGTCCAGGGACACACACAGACCATCACACTTGCCAAGCAGCAGCGCTGACGAGGCGTCTTTGGAAACAAGCCTGAGGCTACCCAGCCACGAGACCAGCCACGTGTAGGGACCCCCGCTCCCCTCCTCCAACCACCTCTTCTCTTGAAGACCCCTCACCAGTCAGAGGCTTCTCCCCTCCCCCATTCTTCTCACTTCTGGAGTCCCACCCCATCCCCAAACCCCAACAACCCCTTTTCCCTCCCCAACACTGACCCCACTGACCTCTGGTGGGAGGGGCAGGTCTACAGGGCACAGGGCCCGCAGACCACAGCCTCTGGTGCCAAACCCGCCTCTCCAGGCCCGGGTCCATCCACAAACCCAGCTGGGAAGCCCCTTGAGGATCCTAGCACCCATTGCTCTGGGGCCTAGTTTCAGGGGTGAGGGCTGGCTGGCAGACGTCTGGCCTGGTCAGGACACCTGAGGTCTGGGCGACCCCCAATGGGCTTTTCCAAGTCTTCTGGAACATTCCCCAGCCTTGGCCTCCTCCTCCCCACCAGGCTCTCCTAGGTACTGCCCTCAGCCGCCAGGCCCACATGGGCACGTGAGGGCCAGTGACCAGTGTCCAGGCTCTATGGAAGGCCACCCTTGCACGTGAGACCCCCAGTCCCCAGTCCACCAGAGGCCCCCAGAGCTGGGGGTCCAGTCGGCCACAGCCAGACTCTCACATGTACCCTACAAAATTGCATCAGTGTCGGGGGACACGTGCGGGACACTCGGGGAACAGGGGCCAGTGTCCAGACGCATATGGAGAGCCGCGTTTGGACTGACCTGCAGCCTGTGCGCGCGCGGGTACGTGCGGGCGCGCGCACACACACACACACACACACACACACACACACACACACGGTTTCACCCCATGAATTCTCTATTTCCTCCAGGGCGATGGATCCTCTGAGAGCCTGCGACTGGGCTGCCGGAGTCTCCCAGCAACCCCACACAGGAGGTGCTGGGGTCCTCGAGGAGCCCAGTGAGGAGTCGGGGTGCTGTGGGCGTGGCACGAGGCCTGCCCCCACTCCCGCCTCCTACCCGTCCCCCCCCTCTTCCCCCTGGTCCTTGGAGAAGTACAGGAGCACCCGGGGGAGGGCGGCCGGAGGGGCGGTCAGCCCCCGGCCCGGCCCCCAGCCCCACCTTATCCTCAGCCCCGTCCAGGCGCGGCGGGCGCCCGCGCCAACGTGGTCTGGCTCCCTGAGAAGTGCACGCCGCGCCCCTCCCCGCGCCGCGCCAGCTCTCCGAAGACGCGAGCCAGGGCGCAGCGCCCTCCCGGCGGCACCTGGAAGCGCGGGCGGCCCCCGGGAACGCGGCCGCCTCGAAGGCCTCCGCCAACTCGGACCGCGCTGCGGGCCCCGCAGGGTCAGCGTGTGGCCGGCGCCAAACCCGGGTGGGTGGGTGGGTGGGCGGGGCCGGGGGCTGCTGGACACGCCCGAGGCCCGCCCACACCACCCTCCGGCTCACTCTGGCCCTGCCCCCCGAGACCTGGCCCCCCCGGACGCCCCCCTCCTCCTGCCGGGCCTCGCCCGCCTGTAGGCCCATCCCTTCCCTAGCCCCGCCCCCTCGGGCCGCGCCCGCTCCAGGCCCCGCCCTCTTCCCTCCAGGGCCCGCCCCTTCCCCGGACCCACCTGCTGCTCGTCCGGCAGCCCCGGGACCCGTCCCGGTTCCGTTCGGCCCCGCCGCCAGCCCTCGAGCCTCGCCTCCGCTCAGGGTAGAGCCAGGTGGGCGTCGCGTGGCCGTGTCCGCGCTCCTGTGGCCCCGCTCACCTGCTCTCGAGGGGCTGCGCGCCGCCCGGACAGCGGACCCGCCCGTCACCGTGATGGCCGGGCGCGTGCAGAGCGCCACACACTCTCCCTTGCAGCCCGGGGCCCGGCGCCGTCAGCTCCCGCCAGGCTGGGGCCACCTGGGCCCGACCCCTCCTGCCCCCCCTGCCCCCCCCCCACCCCGAGCCCAGCCCGCTCGGGCCCTCGGGACCGGGTATCACCGTCCCCGGCGTGCCCTCCTCCCAAAGGTCGGGGCCCTCCAGCTCTGGCGGCCTCCTGCTGGGGCCTGACCCACCTTGACCCTGGGCCCCGGGCGCTGGGGACCCACCTGTGTGCGGTAAGCACCACGGAGCGGCCCTCCCGCGCCACGGCCGGGAGGGAGGCTACTCCAGAGAAAGCGCCGGGAGCGGGGTCCGTGCCCCTGGTGGACTCGTCCTCGGGGGGTTCAGGGGGGGATGCCCTCACCAGCCGAGCCCGAGCCCTCTCCCCCAGGCCCGCCCCCACGCACCAGAAAGACCACAGCCGGGTCCCCCACCAGCGCCACGGCTGTCGCCAGCTTCCTCTTGTTGCCTCCGCTGTAGGTGCCCGCAGGTGGGTCCGCAAACTGCGGGAGTCCCAGGCGCGCCGGGCCCAAGCTCGCTGTCTGTGGGGCGGGGCGGGGCGGGGGGGAGGGGGGGCAGTACACGGGAGCGGGGGGGGGGGGGGGACCAGATAGGGGGCACAGTGAGCGAGGGGGACGGACCAGATGGGGGGGCAGTACACGGGAGGGGGAGGGACCAGATGCGGGTTGGGGGGGACAGTACACGGGACGGGGACTAGGGTAAAAACGGGGGAAGGTAAATAAAGAGGGTGGAGCCAGGGTGAAAGAGGGGGGATGTGACCTGGCCACAAGTTGGGGAAGCCCTCAGTGGGAGGTGGGGTCACGGCCGGGGAAAGTCAGGTGCGGTAGGAAGGGGGCAGGTACAGAGCAGGAGCTGGGGGGCGGCTAGTGGGGAGAGGCGGACCCTGACTCGGTGCAGGGCCAAGGGAGCCAGGGTAGGGCTGTGATCCTGGAAGGAGGGAGGGGGAGGTCACCTGGGGAACCTGAGCTTCGGGCGAAGACTTCCAGGTGCTGGTGGCCGGCCAGCGGCTCGAAGACAGCGTCCGACTGAGGGCACTAGCCCCTGTGGCGGTGCGCAGCGAAGGTTCCCGGCCATGCTGGCAATGGGGGATGGGGGATGGGGGACAGGGGCCGGGGGGCTCAGGGACTTGGCTAGGCCCTGGCCGCTCGGGGGAGGGGGGGCAAACAGGGGCCTCAAGGCTCCCCCATCCTGGAGCACCATGGTAAGAGACGGGTGGGGGGCGTCTCAGGGCCCGGTCCACATGCGGGGGTGTGGGCGGTCGTGCCCGGGAGAGCGCCGCGTGGGGACGCACACAGGCTTGGGGGCCCGAGCCCGCTCACCTGTAGCCAGCCGGCACAGCCTCGCCACCACCGGGCAGCGCGTCCCCCGCCAGCATGCGAAACGTGGACGTCTTCCCTGCTCCCTTCACTCCCACCGGCCCGAAACACCGCGGGTGCCCCGCCGACGGCACTCGGCAAGGTCTCAGCTCCCTGCCCCGCTGTCCCTAATCCCGGGGTGGGGTTCCAAGTTTCTGCAGGACGGCCGTGGCAAGGGGGCTCCCCGGGGGCAGATCCCGAGGCCGAGCAGGTGAACACGGCTGGTGGCACGCGGGATGAGTTTAAACAATTCCGGCGGCGGCAGGTACCCTGTCAAGCGCTCCGTAAATAGCGGAACGGCTCCCGACGGACAGACACCCAGCGAGTGCGGAATGACTGCGACCGACACCGACGCTCCACGCTGGCTTCCAGCCGCGTCGGTCCCCCGCGCGTGACCGATACTAGCACTCAGCACGTGGGCTTGCACAAGCAGCTGCGTGGATGTGAACTGGTGCAAAGCGCTGTGCTCGATAAATGCCGGCTGTGAGCACTACTCGGGTCACACACACACACACACACACACACACACACACACTCACACACCTCAGACTCAGCAGTGCCACTCGTTCTCAAACGTAGTGCGTGTTCGGTTAACGTTGCGGCCACTGTGTGGGCACCCCACCCCATAGGTGCTCGATAATCATCTGCTTGGTCTCCGTAGGGCCCAAGACCTTACTACACACAGTAGGACTCGGTAAGTGAAAGCATGCAGTAGGAGCTTAACGAGCGTTTGCTGGCCCGAAACAGGGGCTCAAGCGTTGGCAGTCAGTGGTTGCTCAGCGCGCGGGCGCACAGTAGGGCAGCCCCTCACTGCCCCTGCCTCCGGACCTTCACCCTGGACTCTCACCCCACCAGGGGGGATCGACAGCTGGCGTCCCTCTGCCCACGGCACGCCTGGGAGGTGTTCAGGTCCCTGAGAGGGTGGGTGGGCCAGCGGGAGCCCCCAACCCAGCACTGCGCCCACCTCGGTCAGGTCTCTCGACACCAGCACGTCCCCCTCGGCGGCCCCTTGGGCCACCCGCTCCCGACACGGGCCACATCCTCATCCTCCTGCCCCGGGGCCGGGGGCGGGGGCGGGGGGGGGGGGCAGCGACCTCAGCTGGGGTCTGAGGACAGAGAGGTCAGCGGGCCCAGAGCCAGTCCCGGCCCCTCCCACCCTTACCCAGCCCCCACTGACCGTGGCAGCAGGCGGTCGCCAAGAGCATGAGGAGGAGGGCCCCCTGTACCACCACGGCCAAGAGGTTCTTACCAACCTCCTCCCAGCGCAGGGGGGACTGGAACTGCCCGTCTCCTGTGTTGACAGGAAGGAGGAACTGGGTCACAGGGGGAGGTGCTTGGTTTCTGGGCCCATCCCCACCCAGGTCACCTCGGGCTTTTAAGGGAAAAGACCAAGAACTGAATGGGCCACTCAACCTAGGTCTAACTGGTACAGCCACAGTGGTATTGCCATCTCCTTCGTTAGGACCTCTTGTGACATGACCCAGGACATAAGCAGCTTTTACGACTACTCTGCCGTATCTCTAACTTGGCCCAAACTTGGGGCCACCTAACACCTCTAGTTCTCTTCCTGGGAGCTGCTGTTTGTCCCTACCCTGCGTTATCGACTTGGCTGGCACTCCCCCACCTCGAGGGAAGTTCTCACCTAAGCGCTCGAAGGCGTCAGCCACGGCCTGGTCTCATGCCATGTCAACGCGCCCCCGGCCCAGGCAGAAGCGGGGGAACACCAGGAAGACCCTTTTTCCGGATGCGGCTCATTTCCTGCAGCTTCTGCTCAGGGACAGGAAGAGGGACGTGCGTCCGGAGCTGAGGCCCAGACTTGCAGAGCGCCACCCGACCAGAGAAGTGTTGGAGCACGAGGGTGGCCGTGCCGCCGTTGATGCCGGCGAAGAGGTTGACACAGGTGAGCACCACACAGGCCGTGCCGGGCACACGACTGGCGTGATCGACCAGCTGAGGGGGCAACAGGGGTCACCGGGTAACCACCCAGACAGCAGGCTGAGTAGCCCTAAGAGGGAGTCCTCTGTATCCAGTCGGTTAAGGGTCTAATTCTTGTTTTGGGCTCAGATCACGACCCCGGGGCCGCATGGGGCTCCGCGCTGGCTGCGGAGCCGGAGATTCTCTCCCTCTGCCCCTCTCCCCTGCTTGCGCTCTCTCGCTCTAAAATAAAATTCTTAAAAAACACTTTTAAAAATTAGAAACAAAAGACAAAAGAGTTGTTTTGTTTGTTTTAAAGTCAACTCTAGGGGCGCCTGGGTGGCGCAGTCGGTTAAGCGTCCGACTTCATCCAGGTCACGATCTCGCGGTCTGTGAGTTCGAGCCCCGCGTCAGGCTCTGGGCTGATGGCTCGGAGCCTGGAGCCTGTTTCAGATTCTGTGTCTCCCTCTCTCTCTGCCCCTCCCCCGTTCATGCTCTGTCTCTCTCTGTCCCAAAAATAAATAAAAAACGTTGAAAAAAAAATTAAAAAAAAAAAATAAAGTCAACTCTACCCTTGGGACACCTGGGTGGCTCAGTCAGTTGAGCGTCCGGCTTCGGCTCGGGTCACGATCTCGCAGTTCGTGGGTTCGAGCCCCGCGTCGGGTTCTGTGCTGACAGCTCGGAGCCTGGAGCCTGCTTCGGATTGTGTGTGTGTGTGTGTGTGTGTGTGTGTGCGCTCCTCCCCTGCTTGTGCTCTCTCGAAAATGAATAAACATTAAAAAAAATTTAAAGTAAACTCTACCCTCAACGTAGGGCTTGAACTCACGACCCCAAGGTCAAGAGTCGCACACACTACCCCTTGAGCCAGCCAGGTGCCCCAGGACAAGATGAGCTTTTAAGGCCACCTCAGCCTGTCCTTAAATTAGATTCCACTTGGGAGCACCTCAGATCTCTTCTGTCCTCGGGAGCTGGGACAGAGCCCTGGCTCCCTCGATGGCATCAGGCGTCGGGGTAGGGCAGCAAGAACGGGCTCCGAGGGGGGCGGAGGCCTCACCCCTAGAGCAGTAACAGCAGCAGGAGGGCAGGCAGGTTGGCGGAGCCACATACGCCCTCTGCTGGAAAGCCAGAAAGGTGAGCGCCGCCACGCACGCTGGCACCAGGTAGTTCCACTGCGTCGGAGGCGGAGTTACGCCCATCAGCTTGCAGGTCCCCGGGGCCCCATCCCAACCCCCCGCGTTTCAGGTGGCCGGACCTGCCCCCCACCAGCACTCCCCGCACCACGTCCCAGAGAAAGTTGCTGAGCCAGTGAAGAGTGGGAGGCGGGCCCCCCATAAACTGCAGAGGCCCGGCTCCTCGATGAGAACAAGGGTGACGCTGGCTGGGACGAAAGACACGGCGAAGACCGCGCAGATGGAGACGGGCACGTCCACCGAGGCGGCCGTCCTGCGGGCAAGGGCGCACGTGCGCCTCAGAGGACACCTCTGCCCACGCCGAGGGGACAAGGATCCACACGCTGGTCACCGGGCGGGGAGACGAGCGGGGCCGTGTGGGGCCGGTGGGGGCTGGGCTGCCGGCCGGGCAGACGCGCAGACCGCGCGGTGGGGTCCCAGCGGACATGGTGAGGATGGTGGGCTGCCGGGGGAGCCCGACAACGTCCCGCTGTCCGGGCATGGCGAGCAGAGAGCCGCAGCCACTGTGCACGTACTCAGCAGGGGCGTGGCAGAGCGCAGAAAGGCCGAGGTGGGGGGCAGGGCACGCACCACGGGACACGGGGACTCAGCGCAGCCTCGGACAGCGGCTCCTTGGTGAGGTTCAGGGGGTGGCTGAGCGTGGTGATGCTGTGGGCGTGGCGGGCAGGGCCTGGGGGCAGGTGGGGCGCGTAGGAGCGCGTTGTCGGCCCTGTTGATGAAGGCCACCACTGCGAGCCGGCCCTTGTTGTTGAACCAGATCTGGGGTGGGGGTGGGGGTGGGGTCGGGGCCGAGGGGTCAGAGCGCCGCGGTGAGACCTGCCCTACCAGCCACCTGCCCGCCCCCTCACCCGAGCGCCCACCTTGAGGCTGTCCTTGGTGTCCGGGCCATGAGCCCAGGCTGTGGGGTTGCTCAGGACACCGTCGAGGGGGCCCCGCCGGGTCGGGGGTTCATCAGCACCGGCAGCCCCCACACTGAGTGGCTCACCTCTTGCCCTGAGGGCAGGCCTGGGTCTCGGCCCCCCAGGGAGAAGCCCCCATACCTGCGGGGCAGTGGGCTCAGGGAGGGCGGGCCAGGAAAGCCTCCTAGCGGGTGGGCAGGGGGCGCGGGAACGGCCCTCCTCACCTGACCTCGTTCACCCACTTCTTGGTGTTCAGGCTGCGGGAGATGCAGGGGTGGGGGGTGGGGGGTGGGGGGGCACGGAGAGCCGTCCGGAGCGCCGGCCCCCTCCTCTGGGCAAACTGAACGCGTGCAGGTGGCGGCTGGCCCCTGGCGCACCAGGCGGGGGTGGGTCTTGACCAGGAAGTCGGGACAGGTTCCGGCCCGTCAGGAGGCGTGAGGAGACAGAGCACCGGCACCAGGCCCACAAAGAGGACAGGCAGCACCATCTGCAGGACGGGCCCAGCAGCTGCCCTCCCTGCGCACCCCCTGGGCTGCCCAGGACCCTTCCTGCTCCTGCTCTACAACCATCCGTGGCTCCCCGGTGCTCTCAGTAAAGGTGCTCAGACTGGGGGAGACTTCTCGGGTTCACCGCTGAGTGGGTGACAGGAGTAGAAAACAGGCACCCAGGGCTGCCCGCGCACCCTCCTCTGGCGTCCGCTCCCCCTCACCTGTGTAAACGGGCCACGGCGGCCGCGGCAGGCAAGCAGAAAGCGCTTGAGAAGCAGGGCCCGGAGCTGGTGGCGGGTCAGCGCCCAGCCCTGTCTCCGGCCCGCGGGGTCTGGCCCGAAGCCCTGCAGGACCTGTGTTTCCGGGGCAGCCGTCGCTGTGGGGGATGGGAGGGTCAGTGCGCAGGCTCCGGGGGACAGGGAGGGACCGCAGGCTCGAGGCGGGACAACTCACCTAGCTCCCCGTTCTCCAGGGCCGACTCTTCCGGCAGAACCTTGAGCCGTGAGGTCACGTCTGGGGGAGCGAGGCCTGAGCCCAGGTGCCGCTTGTGGCTGGTGATCTGTGGGGCCATCAGGGGTGCGTTCAGGTTTGAGGGTCGCCGTTCAGCCGAGGGTCTGAGTCAAGGTCCTGGGTCGCAGACAGAGGGGGTCGGGAATCAGGGGTGGAGGTCGAGGCTGCGCCTTGAGACGCAACCAAGGCTGGGGCCTCGCCGTAAAGTCAAGTCTAACTCTGAACCAAGACGCGGGGTCAAGGACAGGGACCTGTGGCCGCGTCCTCTGGGTCCACGTCCGCAGCACAAGCCTCTACCACCTTCGGGAAGACCTGGGGAGACAGAGCGGCGGGGGCTCAGCCCGGGACCCCACAGGAGTCGCCCGCGCCCAAGACGCTGTGGGGCCCTCTGCGTGCGCCCTGCCTCCTCCCCGGGGTGTGCTGCTGGGGGAGACCCGTAGGGCAGCTCCTTCACCAGCCGTGCCCCGGGCACCAGGCACCGCACGAGCGACAGCAGCTGGGCGGGACCTGGGTGGACGGGGGCGCGTCAACCGGGGACGCAGCCGGCTGTCCTCGGGGAAGGGGCTGGAGTGACCCACGGGAGCCTGTCTCTGCAGGCAGAGGAGGTTAGGGTTAAGCACCTGAGGGCAAGAGGTGACCGGAGATCGGGCCCGCAGTCCACATGGGGTCACGGGTCCAGGCTGGAGTTACGGAGCCTGTTGCCCGGAGTCAAGCCCCCCACTGGCCCTTCCCTCAGGCTGTCCCAGCCCGTTCCCACCAGCCGCGCTGCCCTGTTTGGCATCCAACTCCTATTCATCCCTCAAAACCCCACTCCAAGCACTTCTTCGTCAGAAACATTTTCTGGCCGCTGAATCAGAATCTAGGGGATCCTCGTGCCTCCCCCAACTCCTACCTTCTCGGGATTTGAGCAGCAGCTCCCAGATGCTGCAGCGGGAAGCAGGGTCGACACCAGCCGTGGGTTCATCCAGAATGACAACCTGGGAGCCGCCCACAAAGGTGATGGCCACTGAAAGCTTCTGCTGCGTCCCACCTGGGCAGAGGCAGGTGCGGGGGTCCCAGCACCGTCCCCTCGGTCTCGGGCAGGGCTGCGTCCCTTCCCCGTGCCCCCTTTCCCCACCCCCTGGATCTCCGTGCCTAGCCCCTCTGGGCCTCCCGGATCTGGTGTCTCCTTGGGCTTCGCACGGCCCTTGGGGTAAAGTCCCAACCCCCTTCCCAGCACCATTTCCACCGACCCGGATGCTCCTCCCCGGCTGGGCTCACCAGAGAGGCGACGGGTCTGCGCACACCGCGTGGGGACAAGCCCCACGTCCTGCAGTAGACGGGCCTCCTCGGGGCTCACAGCTCCTGCACTCAGGCCCTTCGGCCGCCCAGATGTGCTCCTCCAAGGTCAGCCTGCAGCCACGCGCTGGAACAACGGCCCCGTGGCAGGCAGAGCCCCAAGAACACCCAGCCCCGCCACCCCTGACGCTGCACCCCCGGGCCCACCGAGACGCACGTCAGACAGCACGTTGTATTGCGGGCAGGCGCCCTGGTGGGGCCGGACGGCTTCCATTCTGGACTGGCCATCGTGGCCCAGGATGCGGGCAGAGCCACCAGTGGGTGGAAAGAGGCCACTCGGTAGGGACCTGGGGGTGAAGGGGTCTCAGAGCAGCTGCCCCTTCAGAGGAGGAAACGGAGACCCCCAGAGAAGGAGCAAAAGCACTTAAAAGGCACCTACTGTGTGCCCAGACTCGAGGTGTGTTATGTCCCCGTTCTATAAAGGAGGAAAACTGAGGCTCAGAGAACACGGTTGTCTATCCGCCGTGTACCCCAAGTGGATTGGGGGTCCCGACTTCCCCTGTGGAGACCCCAGACACCTCTCCCATTGAGCAGATGTGCCAGCTGAGGCCGGGGGGAAATTAGGACACTGGCAACCACCCACAGCACGGTGGCCTTGCCGTCTCCGTTGTGGCCCAGCAAGGCGGTGATCTGGCCCTGGCAGAAGTCCAGGCTGAGCCCACGCAGGGCTGGCTGGGGGGTGCCAGGAAAGCGTTTCTCCAGGCCCCGTACGGAGACCCCCGGAATCCAGCCGGGCGGGACCTCTTCTGTCGGCACTGCGGGAGGAGGGCAGGCTCGACCACGGGAGCCCTTTGTAGGGGGTGCTCTGCGGGACCTGGGAGGCCACAAATGCTGGCCCGTGGAGTCAGGGGCCCATCAGGGCTGGGGCCCATCAGGGCTGGGGCCTATGGGCATTAGGGGAGCCTCACGGAGCCTGGGGGGGGGGGTGGAGGTGTGCAGAGGACCGGGCCCTGTAGGAACCTGGGTCTTTGGGGGACATGGGGCATACAGACAGGGAAGCGGCCATCAGGTCTCCTCGTGGCTCACCCTCTGGGTCCTTCGGGGTGGGAGGTGGGGTGGAGCCCTTGGGAGAACAAGGTCCAAACCAATAGCTTCTCCGAAAGGGAAAGTTCCACGGTTTGGGGATCCCATACTGGCCTGGGAGGAGCGGTGCTCTGTTACTCTTGAGCTCATCACCCTGGGGTGTGCCAGCTTCTGACCACGCGCCCGGGATCAGGGCATCCAGGTGGGAGGGCCCGGCCAGGACCCCATCGGCCTGCCTCAGGCCGTCCCTCGAACGCAGCCCCCTGGGCCTAGTTGCCAGGAAGAGCCGCCCAGGACTGCCTCCAGGCACCAAGCGGCCCCTCAGCCCTGCCCCGGCTTGCCAAGGCCCTCAGCCCGGCCGCCCTTCTGCAGGTACGCCCCTGCCCTGTGTCCCTACCCCACCCTCCATCCCCACCCAACCGGGGAGACGGCCTCTAGGTACCAAGTGGCGAGCCCATAGAGCACAGCGTCGAGCAGCAGGATGCCAGAGACCTGGGCAGGGCTGAAGACGCCAGGGGCGGGCCCGGTGCCCGCCCTGTGCCACTGGGCGCCTTCACCCTGCTCCTTCAGCAGCGCCAGGCTCTCGCAGCCGAACCCCGAGGCCACAGGCGACAGAAGACTGCGGTGGGGACAAGGGCGTCAGCGAGCAAACGCAGCTCAGGGCCCCCCCGCACCCGGCCACCCCGGGTCTCACCACAGCCAGAGACCACCCGCAGGCAGCCGGTCTCGCCAGGCCACGCACAGCACGTAGGGCGGACAGAGCACGAAGTAGGCCAGGCCTCCGCACGCGGCCGCCAGGTTGGCGCGGGGGAAGCGGGCGCTCAGAAAGAAGCTCTGGACCACGGTGGCCACGGCGAAAGCCGCCAAGAACAAGAAGACCACGGCCGGGTGGCTATGGGGGAGGATGTCCCCGAGCTGCGAAGGGCGAATACGGCTCCTCAGGCTCCGGGATTTGCCCAGGGGCCCGCGCGCGCACACCCACCCCTCAGCCGGGAAGGCCGAGGCGTGCGCACCTTGGGCACCAGCACGAGCAGCGCCGTGCTGCCGAGGAAGGGCGAGTGGCAGCTGAGGAACCAGCCGAGCCACAGCACCGCGCTGCCGAGCCCCAGGGCCTGCATCGTGTGGCGCAGCCTCCTTTCCTTCCCTCGCACCACGGCCTTCCCCACCGGCGCCACGGAGTGGATCCAGGCGTCAGGAAAAGCGGCAGCGACCGGCTCTGTACACGCAGGACCCTGAGGCAGGGGCGCGGCTGCGGTGGAGGCCGGAGACCCCGCGCAGCCCCCACGGGCACTGGAGATCCAAAGGCGCAGCTGGGCCCCGGATGTCCCCTGACCCCTGTTCCAGCCTTAGGATCCCAGCTGTCCTCACAGGCCGTGTTCTCCCTGCCCCCGGGGACCCCAGCCCCTCCAGGATCCCGGTTCCTCCCGCTACAGGTCACAGGGAGTGGTCCTTCCAAACCAGTGGCTCGCAGCCTCGACCGCATGAATGTTCCAAACGGAGCCCGAGCCGAGATCTGGCAGCGGAAGGGGGGTGGATGAGCAGGGGGGTGGATGAGCAGGGGGGTGGATGAGCAGGGGGGTGGATGAGCAGGGAGGCGGCGCTCATGCATCATCCGCGTAGCACGGGGAGGGCGTCTGCTGCGGGTAGAGGCCTGCACGGTCCTCGGTGCCGCTGAGCCACACCACACATAGCGCAGGTCTGTCAAGGGGTCAGCAGCCGGGCCGGGTCCCAGAACCTGCATGGGGCACGGTGGTGGGCTGCGGGGAGAGGCCGGGGATCCCCACGGCCCGCCCATCACCACCTTAACTCTGGAGCACACACGTCTGTGCCCGCCTGCATCTCGTCCAGGAGCGCGAGGTGCTGCCCCCGCCCCCGAAAGCCCTGGGCCACGCCCCACTGAGACCCCACACACAGTAGACCCCAATTGGCCCAAGGAGTCCTGGGCTCCACCCATCCCAGGCTCCTGTAGGCGGGGATGGCCCCGCCCACCACGCTCGGGTCCACCCCCACCTGTTCCTGATCTTGTTGGTTCTCGCGAAGGCGTCGATGTCCACGCGGATCTTCATGCGCAGGTGACCAGGGCCTGCGAGCTGTGCGGGGTCCAAAGGTCCCTCGGGCCCCAGAAGACGATGCCGGCCCAGAAGTGGTGCTCCGCGAGCAACTCCAGGGCCCGCGCCATCAGGGCTGCCTCTGAGGGTGCCGCCTCCAGCTTGTCCAGGGTCACACACCGAGGAAGGGCCTGGGTGTGGGTCCTGGGTGCCCGGATCCTCCCGGGAACCTCAGGGCCAGGCGGCGCTTCTTCCTCGGGGACCCCAGGGCGCGGCCCAGCTCGGCCATCAGATTTCTGCAGGGCCAAGCTGTGGCCCTCCTCAGGCTTTCCTTGGAATGGGGCACTGCTCCAAGTTGGGTCCCCCTCCCTGAGCTCCCCTGGATTCCACAAGCCGCCTGCACACTCGCCCCCACATCCTGGGCAGGGATGATGGGCCCAGGGAGGCCCTGGATGAACCTGCTGTCCTCCGACCTGGCCTAACCTGCCACATGGCCACGTTTGTACTGTCGTTCAAGTAGTTGAAGAGCTGGGGTCCCAGCACACCCCACGCCTCCTGGAGGCCCTTCAGTAGAGCCAGCTTCTAGAAGGTCCGGTTCCCCCGTGGCAGGTGGGCACCAAGATAAATGCCAGGCCAGCCCTTTCTCGACCCTCCCCTGCTCTGAGGACCCCTGCCCACCTCTCCCGTTTTGCTCCAGCCCGTGGCTCTGAGCACTGGTGCATTCTGTTCCTCTGCCCGCAATCTGGGAAACTCTAACTTCACCTTGAGTCCACCACCCATCTCAGGAAGCCTCCGGGGTCAGGGCCCCCCCCTCTGGCCTGGCACAGCCTCCCTGGGTTAAGGGAGGGACCCAGGACCACTCCTGCCCTTACCTGGGCCGTGAGCCGCCTGGTGAAGCCACTTCCCCCAGGACTAGCAGCTTCAGGCGCCTCCAGAGCAGGAGGGACAGTGGGTGGGTTTCCAGCGACCCCATCAGCTCAGCGCAGGCAGGGCCTGGGATGGGGGCACCGTGAGGCCCTGCCCCCATTCCCACTGCCCCACTTCCCAGACTAGAGGTCAGTCACTCACTCAGGCTGCTGTCGGGCAGGCCCTGGGGCGGGCTCCTGCCCCACCAACTCCTTCAGGTGGGTGGCCTCATACCAGTCGAGGGAGGCCCCCCCTGGGATGCCAGGGCCCTTGGCACCGCAGAGGACTTCCGACACGGCCTCCATGGGCCGGCTAGTCCCTTGAGGTCTCCGCAGCAGCGCCCGCAGCTCCACCAGGCCGGGCAGTGCCAGGAGCTGGGGAGGTCACCAAGGATGCCACCCAGCCTCGACCGGGGAAGGACCCTGCCAGGAGCACCTTCTCCCTTGCCCCTTCTGCCCAAGCCCTCCCAGGACCTCCCCATCCCGGCAGCTTCCCCTCTCGGCCTCCCGGCTGGGGTGGAGGGTGAGTGGGCCGCTTACCTCCTGGGCCACGTTCTCTGCTGCCTCCAGGAAGCTCCTCACGGACTCCTGGGTTTGGTCCAGCCTGGACCCCAGGGATTGCTGGGGAGAAAGCCCACAAGGGCGATAATGACCTCGATGGCATTCTCACCGGGGGTGTAGCAGTTTGCCAAGCTCCCGAAGATCCCGTTTTACAAATAGGGAAACGGAGGCTCCGAGAGGCACGTGGACTCATGCAAGGCCTCACGGGCCGGACACTTCACCGCCATGCTGGACACAGCCCATCTGGGCACCCGTCCCTCGTCCCTCCAGGAGCCAGGGACAGCCCAGGAAAAGGCCTGGAAGCTGGAACCAGAGGCCCCTGGCCAGGATGGGGAAGCCCAGAAGGCCACGGTGGGAGCTGAGCAGAGCACGTGACAGAAGGTCAGGCTGAGGACCCTGAGGGCAGCATCCCAGAGTCACCTGGTCTCGCCCCACCCCATCTCATCTCTCGAAGCAGTGTCCCCAGTAGCTCAGTGGTCAGGGGCAGGCGGTCCCGCAGCCGGTCGCTTGGCTGAGGCCGGGCTGGGAGAGGAACACACAGAAGCACGAGTTTAGGCGAAGCTTGGCAGCTTCCCTAAAGCTCCAAGCTGGAGACAGCTCCCGCCCTGTGCCCATGACCCAGCCGGGCAGGTGGAGGCTCAGAGAGCATCCCTGCCGGCCAAAGGGCCCTGGCCTCCTCACCTGCTCCGCCCGCCGCTCTCAGCATCGGCATTAGCTTTCCCAGGCTGGCCAGCATCCTGTGGGCTCTTGTCCCCCACCCCGAGGAGGGTGTGGGCATCTGCCAGGAGCCAGAGGACGCTGGGGGCAGAGAGAGCACCAGGTGGAGGCTCAGCAGACACCCTCGTGCCTGTGGCTGCCGCACCCACCCCCGCTTGCTCAAGGGTGTCCTTGAAGTTGCTGAGGACACCTGGCTGCTCAGCGGGCGCCGATTGCGGGAAGCAGGTGTCGTTCATGCTGCAGATGAGAGCCTGGAGCCGGGTAGGGTGCCGGCCGAGGGCAGCGGCTTGTTGGGGAAGTGGCCTGTGGGGACGTTGGGCGTGGGGAGCTTCGCCTGCACCCCCATCGTGTCTGCACCCTCGCGGACAGAGTGCTCACTCAGACTCGCGCTCTCTGACGCTCACGGGACCCTGTGGATAGGGTGACCCAGTGCCTCCCCTCTCCCCCGCAAAGGGCCTGGTCCCGGGGTGGGGGGGGGGGGGGCTTACACTCGTGTTGCTCCAGTCGGGGGTGGGAGTGGCATACAGCCACCAGGATGAAGAAGAGAAACAGAGGCCCCAGCAACTCCACCAAGAGCTGGATCTGGGAGAGGGGCAGAAGAGGCGGGGGAGGGGGGGACCGTGGGGGGGGACCGTGGGGGACACCGGGGCCGCCCCGCCCTGGCCCATCTGTCCTGGCATTACCGGCTGTCTCCTGCCATACGGGACATTTTTCCAAAGCAGCAGCATTAGCTGTGTCCAGAAGGCCATGGTGGGAATGCACAGAGCACACGACGGAGGGTCCGGCTGAGACGCACTGTGTGGCTGCGGGCAACCCCCGGCCCTCCCTGAACCTCGTTCCTCTAGCTCGTGGTGCAGGGTTCCTGGAAGCTCTGCTTGGAGCCGAACAGCAGGCACTTATTTAAGGGTCCCTTCTGTCCCCGGAGGGGCGGAGCGGGCCAATGGGAGCCCTGCCCGAAGCCGTCCCCGCACCTGATTGGTTGCCTGGGCTGTCGCTCGCTGCAGGGCTGGGGTCCAAAAGGCTACCAACTAATTCCTGAGGGGGAGGAGCCTCGGGTTGACTCCTCACGACTCCACTTTGAGCCCCTTTGGGGGCTGCCAGGTCCTGGCCCCCAGCCTCATCCCGCGTCCTGGGAAAGATCCCCGCCCCCCAGCCCCAGCTCTAACCCAATGATAACAGCAAAGTGTTCACCGTGCTGAACATTTTACACACCAGGCTCCCAGAGACAGGCAGAGCCACCCCGCGGGAGCAGGGCCCCAGCTCCACCCACCCCTCGTGTATCATTTATCGTTAAGAACCACAAGACGCAGAGAAAGAGTTAGGCGGAGAGGCAGCGCTGCGGCTCCTGGAACCAGCAATTCCTGATCCCCGCTTTGGTTACACCTGTCCAGCTCTGGCCTACTTCATTATTGTGCTGCCGGGGGGCAGGGCGTTGCCACAGGCCCCGGTCGAGGCTGGAACTAGGACCCGGGACCCCCGAACCCCCACTGGAGGACTCTACATCGGGTGGGAGCTGGGGTGGGGGAAGCCTCCGTTTTTCCAGTGGGGCAGAGGGCTTGTCGGAGTTCTAACGCGGAGAGGCGCTGCAGGTGTCTGTCGGCAAACACCCGTCAGGTGAGTCCAATGCCCTGCAGAATTAGTGCCCGGTTCTGCCGCCCTTTGCCGCTCACACCCACCGGGGGCGGGGAGGTGGGGAGGTGTGGACCCCGCCCCCACCCCCTAATTCCCAGGGAACCTGCCTTCCTCCCACCCATCCGCACCCTGGGACCCTCTCACCTTTCCAGCCCGCATCTCTGGCCGCCTTCCCTGCGCCCAAGAGCCCGGGGTCGCGGCCCCTTTAAGAGGCGTCTCCCGCAGCGATCCCTAAACCCCAGCAGTTCACCTCCTGGGCCTGGGAAGCCCGGGGCCGCGCCCGGCCCCGCCCCCGCCCCCGCCTATTGGCTGCCATCCCTGCCACTCACAGGCCGGGCCCGCCCGATCCACGCGCGCCGTGGAAGGAGGCCGCGCAGAGCCGGGTTTCTTAAAGGGGCCGCTCTCCTCTTGCTGCGTCACCTTGGGGCGCTGGGTCGCCGGCTCACCCCGCGCTGGCCGACCCCCCGACAGGCCGGCCGGGCTGTCTCCCCACATTGCGTACCCGCCGGCAGTGCAGCAGCTCCCCGTCTTACGAGGTCCCTTTCTCTCCACTCTATTCTGGGGGACCCCGGCCTAGCCAGACTCCCTTCGTGACCCTGGGACTCCACTTGTCCATCCACAAGGTGGGGGTTCCATTGGTCATCATTTGTCAATCCCACAAACATTCCTTTGGTCCCTACAGTGGGCCCGGCCATGGTGGAAGGGGGAAGGGGGGGCCCAGCATTCCAAGATTAGAGTCCTGGGTCATAACGGTCACTGCATTTTGAGAAATACCTCCGAATCCCTTTCTAGAAGACTGGGTAGATTTCCCAAGACCATGGTGAAGACGAAGCACGTGTATGGACCCACAGCTCTGAAGGCACCGACAGGGGAGCAAGCAGATATACTGGGAGGATCCCTGAGAAAAGGGAGGTGGGCTTGGCGTTGGGGCTTTGAGGATGTGTAGGAGTTTGCCGCTTCCGGAACTGCGGGCCTAGTGAACAGCCCGAGCAACCCCTGGGGGCTGCAGGTGGAGCTGTCTGTGGGCTGGGACATGGGTTGCGGGGCTCACCTTTCTAGCCAGCAGGCAGGCCCGCCTCTTTCCGCCACGCAGGTCCTGACCCGCAAAGCACTTTTTCAACCCACACTCACCAGCGCCCTGGGCCTCCGCTCTTAGCTCCGCTGCGCAGCCCTGAGGACCTCCTTAGATGCTGGTCCAGTGCCCACCCCCAGGGCCCCCCGCCACACCCCCACCCCCAGGTTGCCGCAGACTCCCAACTCTCCCAGTAGTTTCTTCCTAAAAAGAGGTTTTTATTGCCTTTGGTCCACAGTTGACATTTCACATTATCTCTTGGTCCCAGGGCTCCTGGATGGGGGCCAGTCCCCAGGGAGGACCTCCGGGTGGGGATCCCTGTGCAGTACTTGGCAGAGGAATGGGGACAAGTAGGGGAAGGGTGGGGGGCGGGCCTGGCTTTGTGTCAACCAGGCAGAACTCTGTTGTCCTGCCTGGGCCTCAGTTTCTCCGCTAGGCCCTGGGGGAGGGGGGTGGGCTACGGGTGACTGTCTGAGACTGCTAGGTCCTCACAAGACCTAAAATACTTGGGGACTGTGGCCCTGCCCTCTCCCAGGGGACCTGCTTCCTTCTCGGCGGCATCCCCTTCCACCATCTCCAAACCCCGCCCCCGACCCCCCTGCAAAAAATATTATTTTTCTTTCATTAAAACTGCCCGAAGCTTCTGTGGGCACAGAAACCACAAACTGATCGGCAGAGAAAAGGGAAGAGAGGGAAAGGCGACCGGAAACCATTCGGGGCAGGGCCCCTCCCTGCCCAGGTTTCTTCCCCCGACACCTCCACCCCCCAGGCCAGCCCAAAGCCTGCTGGGAAACTCGCTGGCGGGAGGTGCTCTGGCGGACACCCCGCCCACCGATCTACCTCCACCCCTTCCCCACAGACAAGCAGAAACACAAGACGAAAACAGAAAAACGCGAGAAGCAGACAGGGTGAGGTGGGGAGGCGCCCCGCTCCGGCGGCTCAGTGGCCCGCCTCCTCCTGGCGGTAGGGGGCGTATTCCGGGGCCTCCGCTGGGCCGTCGCCTGCAGCCACCGCACCCCCATCGGCCGCCGGGCCCTGCGGGCAGTACTTGGCGTCATAGATCTGCCGGCCCAGGCCGAACACCTGGCCGCTCTGGTTGGCGCCCTGAGTGTAGCCCATCTGCAGGGACAGGGACGAGTTGTCACACTTGTCGGTCCCCAGCTTGGTGTCGTAGATGTGCCGCCGGGTCCCGGGGGCCGTCATGCCCACCTGCACAGGAGGAGAGACAGCTTGAGGGCGGCGGAGGAGGGCCAACGGAGGCCACACCCACCCCTGCCCCCCGCACCAACTCCGTCTGGGTCTGAACGTAGCGCAGGCTCCAGTGGGTCCCCCCCAGCCCTGCCTGGACGCCCTCTCTCGCCCTCTGTGCCGACTGTATGGGCCCGGCTCTCCCTGCCAGCCAGGGAGCTCCCCAGGTGAGGGCCGAGGCGTCCCAAGAACCCAAGACTTCCAAGACCATCGTACTGGCACATGCCAGGTGGCAGGAAAGTAAGAATCAGCAGATCCGAAGATACCAGGGTTGCACGGAGCCCCTGGGCAATCCTGGGGAGGGAGGGGCGGGTGAGGCACAGGGCCGGCTAGTAACTTCCCCGGGACACACAGCAAGCTGGCAGAGAGGTCGGAGGGAACTCCAGAGCGGGACTCTCAGTGACAGACACGCGTGGGGACAAGGATAAGAGCACGCAGGGAGGTGGGGCCCGGGGGGCCCGGGGAGCCCCACCTGGCTGGCACACTTGTTTGTGCCCATCTGGAGGCTGATGGTTGAGTGGTCCATGGGTGGCAGGATGTGGTTCTTCGGGTCATACAGATGCCTTCTCGTCCCATAAGCTGTCATGCCCGACTGGCTGGCACACTTGTTTGTGCCCATCTGCAGGGAGGCGGGCAGGAGAGGTCAGGTGCCCCCGCCAGGCCTCTAGACCCCGCCCTGAACTTGAGGGGACACGGGGCTCATCGGGCCCGGGTCACATTAGAAGCCCCCACCCCACCGGGGCGGGCCAGGGTCAGAGGCACCGGGAGCCCACCTGGAGCCCGATGACGCACTGGCCTGCCTTCATGGTGGCATCATCAAAGTTGCGCTCCTGTTTCTCTGAGTATTTGACGCCAATGTCCACGCCGCTCTGCAGCCCCTTCGTCTTGGCCTGGAGGGGAGGGGTGTTGGGAGCATCAAAGCGGTGGGGGGCAGCGGAGCCCCTTGCACCGGGCCCAGACTGTGCAACTCTGGGGGAGGCACGGGGACGGGCTCCCACCCGCCCCCACCCACCAGCCACCCAGCGCCTCAGCCACCAGCGGTCTGACAGCTCAGGACAAGGACTCGGGGGGCGGGGGGCATCCTCACTGCCCACCCCTCCTACCCGACCCGCCAGCAGCTCGCCGGGCAGGGACACCTGCCCCTCGCTCCTCCCTGGTCACTAGACCCCACACACTGGCCGGATCCTCCTGTGCTCAGGGTGTTTCCCACAACATGTGACGTATTTCTAATCTATCCAGGGTGACTCGGGGATGAACTCTGGCTGACAATGGCGTGTCCACGGAGCTTCACGGATTGTGACAAATGTCCCCTGAGGGACACAGTGCCACCCCATGGGGCGGCCGTGCGCGCGGGGCCAGGAGGCACGCGGCAAATCTCAGCACCTTCCTCTCAACTTTGCTGCGAACCTAAAACTGCTCTCAAATATAAAGTTGGTTTTTTATTTTTTAAGTAAAAGATCTGTTCCTCGTCTCCTCCCTTGAGACCGTGAGTCCGCGACTGGGCGGACCGTGCCTGCCTTGTCCAGCACGCAGTCCGAGGTGGCTGGTGCCGTCTCTGGGCCTCACCTTCCCGGCCAGGGCCAGAAGGGACACCTGCACCTGGGTCATGTTCCCGCTCTCGAACAGGTCGTTGGCCTCGAACAGGTCCACGGGGTTCATGCCGTAGCTGACCATGGCCTTGATGAAGTTCGAGAGGTTTTCCAGCTGGGAGAAGGCGGGAGAAGGAGCGTGAGGCCACCCGGCCCGCCCACCCGCCCGCCACACATGGTGGGTCAGCTGCCCCCTCCTGCCGCCCGCAGGCGCCTCACCTGGTGCCAGTTCTGCATGGAGCGGTTGATCTTGGGCACAGAGCCCGGCTGAAGCTTATTCATGAGTCTGGGGAGGGGGGACAGGACCCTCCGTTAGCGCAGGGGAGCCTCAGAGACCCGAGAAACGAACTGTACTCTTGCCACACTCATGCCTTCCCAAGCAACCTCACTCCAGGCCTCAGTTTCCCCGCCTGGGATGTAATCTTCACCCGCAAGGGAGCAGAGGGCCCGAGTGTGGCAACCACTGTCGTGGGGGGCGAGTCTGCGGACTTGCACGCCCAGGGATGTCCGAAGCCACCCGAGCAGGACGCAGGGAGGAAGGGCCCAGGAACGCGGAGGCTCCCACCCGAGGGCGGGTGTGAGGTGAGAACGTTGGCTGCCAGAGAGCCGCCCCCAAGCGGCCACGCGAGAAGGCGAAAGACAAGCAGGACCCGAGACCCGAGACCCGCCGCGGGGAAAGCCAGCCCTGGGGCCATGGGACCGTGTGACCTCGAAGCGCACACCGTCAGGGCCACCGGCACCTGCCCACCCGCACTCACGTGCACAAGACAACGCCGTCCTTGAGACCCTTCTGGAAGTCGGGCCCAATCGAGAGGCCGGTGAGTCCCTCGATCCAGCTACGGAGCTCGGCCTCCTTCTGGGGGTCATATTTGGACAGGAGCTGGGTGAGCAGAGGACACGGGGTGCGGTCAGCTGGGGAGCTCCGGGAGGGCGGGGCCGCTCCCCCTTCGCAGGCTCAGACACGCCCCCACCTCTGGCGACAAACACCTGCTCTCGGCTCCTTCCGGTCCCGAAACACCTGCTCTCGGCTCCTTCCGGTCCCGCCCCCACGCCCTGGCGGCGCCCTGCTCTCCCCGCACTGGAGAACCCCGCTCTTGTCTGTTGTCTGTCTATTTATTGTTTTAATGGTTATTTTTGAGAGAGAGAGAGAGAGAGACACACACACACACACACACACACACACACACACACACACACACACACAGAATCCGAAGCAGCTCCAGGCTCCGAGCTGTCAGCACAGAGCCCAACGCGGGGCTCGAACCCACAGACCATGAGATCATCACCTGAGCCGAAGTCCGACGCTTACCTGACTGAGCCACCCAGGCGCCCCTA
This sequence comes from Panthera pardus, assembly GCF_024362965.1. Lineage (NCBI taxonomy): Eukaryota > Metazoa > Chordata > Mammalia > Carnivora > Felidae > Panthera > Panthera pardus. The sequence continues at coordinate 512,466 of NW_026527013.1, read as the reverse complement.
TTTTATTTATTAAAAAAACCCTTTTTTGCAAGTAATCTCTACACCCAACGTGGGGCTGGAACTCACGACCCCAAGGTCAAGAGTCACATGCTCTGACTGAGCCGGCCAGACGCCCCTCTGTTGCGGTTTTTAAATTGTGGTGAGAGAACAATAACATAACATTTATCATTTTAACCATGTTTAAGTGAACAGCTCAGGGACGCCTGGGTGGCTCGGTTGAGCATCCGACTCTTGATTTCAGCTCAGGTCATGATCCCGGGGTCGTGAGATCAAGCCCTGAATTAGCCTCTGCGCTGAGTGTGGAGCCTGCTTAACATCGTCTCTCTTTCTCCCTGGCTCGTGAGCATGCTCTCGAAAAAAAAACAGTAAACCATCAGTAGTTTTTAACATACAATATTGTGCAACCACCGCCATAGTCTAATTCCAGAACATTCCATGTCTCCAAAAGAAACCCTGTCCCCAAGAGCAGTCACCCCCCACCCCCTGGCCCCCACGAGCCCCTTCCTGCCCCTGGACGAGCCTGTTCTGGACATTTCACACACGTGGACTCACAGCCCGTGTGGCCTCTCATGTCGGGTTCCCTCCCTGAGCGTCGTGTGTTCAGGGTCCGCCCGCAGGGCGGTGGGTGTGGGCGCCTCACTCCTGTTTACGGCTGAGTAACGTTTCAGTGTGTGGATGGACCCGTTGTATTTACCCATTCATCCATGGATGGACATTTGGGTTGCTTCCACCTTTGACTACAGTGAAGGACATTGCCATGAATATTCACATACGATCCTTTTGGATGTGTCTCTAGGAGTGAAATTGCTGGGTCACATGGTAACCCTATGTTAAACTTACTGAGGAACCACTAAAACTTTCTCTGCTCCTTACACTGACCATACCACTTAATGCCTCAGGACCCTTGCACAAGCTGTCACTTTTGGCTCAGATGTTTGCATGGCTGGGTCCCTCCCTTCAATCTAGTCACCGATCCAGCTTAAAGGTTACCTCCTTGGAGAGGGTTTCCCTGAGTACCCTGGCTAGGAAAGCCCTCCTCATGCCCTTCTTTCCCCCACTCTGCCTTATTTTCCTTCTAGCTTTTACCTTTATACGATATACCTCCTTGCTTATATGATCTACCCCTCAAACTCTGCTGCCCAGCTCAGTGCTGTCTCCACAGTCCCTGGGTAAATGGACAAAAATGTTCACGGTCTCCCATCAGTGCACACCCATTACCCACCAGCTCTCTCTCTCTCTCTCTCTCTCTCACACACACACACACACACACACACACACACACACACACCATGTTTCCCTCGGGGCACCCAAGGCCAAGAAAGCCAGGATAGCTGGGGCCCAGAGAAGCCACAGCAAGTCAGGGGGACCCAAGCCAGTGTGTGGGCAGACACGGACAGCCCCAGGGCGGCTGCTGAGATGCCCGCACACATTTGCCCACACAGATCCCTGCCCTGGACGCTCTCCCTTCCTGTCCTTCCACCCCTACCAGGGGACCAGGACCCCAGAGCCACCCTCTGCAGACCCAACTTCTACTCTCACCTCTGCTCCCAACTCCCTTACGAGCATGGACACAGTTCTCACCCTGTGCCTCAGTTTCCCCAGCTGTGCAGAATTGTTTGCACCAGGGCCTCCTGAACTGGGCCCCACTTCTTGGCTCCTGCATAGAAACCTCACGACATGGGATCAGGGCTGAGCTGACCAGAGCACAGCAGAGACAAAGGCGGGGAGGCTGGCCCGCTAACCCGATCCTCCTGGCCCACCCCCCATCTCCTGGCTCCCACAGCCCCGCGGCCCTGCCCTGAGAAGGAGAAGCTGAGCCTGAGACAGGCCAGCTGGTCTGGACACCGCACGTGCCTGTGGGGCTGGCCCCTGATGGCTCCTGGGGGCCGCGGTCCTGGGCAGAGGCGCCCGGCCAGCCCCACCCGCGGCCGCCGCCTCCCCCCTCCCCCCACTGGACAGCGGCCTTCAGCACATTCCTCCTCACCGCAAACTGCCAGGAATGCAGCCGCTGCCTCCCTGCTAAATCGGGACCAGCTGTTCCCAGAGGTCTAGACCCCCCCCAGCCGGCCGGAAATTGAGTGACTGCTCAGAGGGACGCTGGACATCAGCCTGCCTTCATGCCATCCAGCCAGGGGTAAACTGAGGCACGGGGGGCCAGGCAGAGGTGTCCAGAGGTCTTAACCTCCTCTTAAGTAGCTGGTAAAGTGGACGCGGCGTGGATCGGAAGCCCCAGGAAGCTGGTTTCCCATTCTGGTGCGGCCCCAGCGACCCTGGCGAGCTAGTCACTGCCCTGCCCATTCTCCAGACCTGCAAGCTGAGGGCTGGTCACCGGGCGCCTTCTGACCTCATCCCAGACACTGCAGGTCTCGACCTGCCCCTTCCGTCTGCGGAAACTGCCTGCGCACGGGCTGGGTGCCACGCCCTCACCCACTTCCTGCCGCCCCGGGAGACGCAGGGGGGTGGCCATCAGGCGGCGGGTGCAGCAGGTCTGGGTTCCAGCCCTGGGTCTGCCGCTCGCAGCCGTGTGTGGTTCTGGGCAGCTCGTGTGACATCTCTTGGGAGCCCCACACACAGACCCGGCTCTTAACCTCCCTTGGGGCTGAGTGGGCCACTCACCAGCACCAGCACGGGCGGTGTAACCGGTCACCCCATCCAGCGATTGCTGGAGTGGAGAACGCGGTTTAGCCTGCTCACTGCGCCTTAGTTCCCCAAGGCTCAGCCTCCCTCTGTCCGAGGGGCTGAGGCCAGCTCCTCGGAGCTCAGGAGGCCCACGCGGTCCCCCTCCTGTCCGCGATCCCCGGGCTGCCAGTGGGACAGGTGCCGGTCCCTGGCTGGCAAGGCTATGCCTTCCACATGCCCAGGCAGGCTCCCGGGGGCTGCTGGCTGTGGGGCCACATTCCCAGGTGCCCGGTGGGAGGGACAAGCTCCCCTCCTGCTGGAAGGGCCCAGAGTGACTGGCCCGGGCCAGGGCCATCTCCCTGGGTCAGGGATCACCCGCTGCTCTCCGTTCCGTAGGCTGGACCCCGCTGTGTGGCCCTCCAGAAGTGTCTGCTGCTCTCTGAGCCAGCCAACAAGTGCTTTCTCAAACAGTGTCTCCCCCAGGCCCCATCCCGGGTCTCGGGACCCCCAGCATCCTGAACACGCCTTTGCCACCACCTTAACTTTGCCAGATGGGGACAAAGGGAAGTCAGCAAGAAGCAGCTGAGCAGGGGCACCCCCCCCCCCCCCACCAGGTCCAACTTCCCCCTTGGTCCTGCCCCCCCACCCCAGGTGTTAGAGGTGGGGAAATTCCTGAGGGGGGGCCACACCCTTGGAAAACAACGGGGGACTGGCCCCGTTCCCTTCCCCTTCCCCGCCTGAAGCCCGCGTGGCCGGGGAATGAGGAGGGGGCTGCTGGGGTCCCCTCGGGGCATTCTCGAGCCTGGAAACGCGGGAAGGGCCGTGGGGCTGAGAGTGAGGGAGGGGTTCAGGTGGGGGAGCGCTAGGGGAAGGGGTTAGACCCAAGCACTCCTAGATGCGGGGGGATGCCAGACCGCTCCCCCACATTGGGGCCGGGAGGGGGGCTCGGGAGGGTGCCCCCGGGGACCCCGGGCGGTAGGGGGTCGGAGGGCCACCCTCCTCCCGGGTCTGGGCGCTCGCTGCCCGCCCCACGTTGGGGAGCCCGGCGGGCGCGGAGGGCGCGCCCTCACTCACCCGGTTTTTGACCTCGGCCGAGAGCCCGTACGAGGGCCCCTTGTTGAACTGCGTGGAGCTCATGGCTGGCGGCGGGACGGGCCGGGCCGGGACGGGACGGGACGAGCCCGCGGGGCGGCGGGGGACGCGCGGGGCCCGGCGCCACGCCCCCGCCGCTGATTGGCCCCCGCGCACTTGTCCTTATAAGGCCGGGCCGCGTCGGATTCCTGCGGCCCGACTTCCTGAGCCCCTCGCCGCCCCGACCCCCGCCCCGCCCCCGCCCCGGCGGGGCGCCCCGTCCCCAGGGCTGGAGGGGCCCCCTCGTCCCGTCCGAGCCGCCGGGAAGCGGACGCGGGGAGGGGCAGGGGCTCCGGGCGGCCCAGACGAGGCCCCCCTGCCCTCTCCCTGCTGGAAGACCCCAGGCGGCGCCGGCAGCCTCCCTGCGTCTAAGTTTGCCCCTCTGCGCGAGGACGCGAAGGGGGGCACTGTTGGGTGGGACTCTGGCACCTTGGAGCACGGACGAGGACCCCTCTCTGTCACACTGAGGCGCCTCCCGGTCCACCCGGGTCCTGGGACTCCCACAGCTGGGTGGTGGACAAGGGAACTAGGGCAGGCTCCTCCAAGGAGGGGCCGCTGCGGCTGGGGCTTTGATGGATGAGTAGGAGTTTGCCAGCCCAAAAGGGATAGCGTTCCCGGCAGAACCAAAGGTGCCAAGCCCTGCAGAGACCGTCAGTGCTTGAAAGCACGTGGGGATCAACCCGATGGGCCGGGGAAGGCGAGCAATGACAAGGGGCCTCGAATGTCCCACCGAGGGATGACAGGGAGTGGGGAGACAGTGGGACAGAGACGAGAGGTCGGCATGTCCTGGGGTAGGGCTGAGGCTGCCAAGTTTTCCAGGCCGGGCATGCACGTGGTTCTCGACAGGCCGTGTGCGCTTGTACCAATAGATCAATAAATTCACAAATAGGTGACGGAATGAATGAATTCACTTACTCAGCAGCTCAGTCTCCCTCATTCATCCACTCCTCAAATGCTCCCCAGCCTGGCTTCTGGGCCAGTCCCTTGCTAGGAGATGCTGGCTCACAGGAGACCTTAGCTCTGGTCCAGCCCGTCCCTAGAACGACTGAGCCAGGCCCAGACCCCACCCCTGCCCCTGTGGGCAGGCCCAGACCCCACCCCTGCCCCTGTGGGCAGGTACAGACCCCACCCCTGCCCCTGTGAGCAGGTACAGGACAGAAAGACAAGCCTGAAAGAGGGATGAAAGAAACTGGAGGGAAGTGAAGGCACCAGGAGAGGTGTCAAGGAAAGCTGCATGTAAAAGGGGACATGGGAGACGGGGTTTAAAAGCATGAGTAGGAGTTTGGCACACGTGACAAGCAGCTGGTTGGGCTCTGCGAGGGCTCAGAGGTGACTCACCCCTACCCCTTCCCTGAGGAGCGCACCTCCCTGGCCCCACTTCCTGGATATCTGTCAACCCTTCCGATTCCTTCCATCCGAAGGTCCTTTCTTCAGGGTTCAAGTCCTAGCCGGTGGTCTCGGGTGAGTCCCTTCCCTTTTGGGTCTCAGCTTCCCCATCTGTGAAAGGGGGGACCAGTGCATGGCGGGGAGCCAACAACGGGAAGGTGCAGCTCTGAGTGTGGGAGTAATGTGGATTGTTGGTATCGAGGTGGGGTGCTCTGAGGGCGGCAGGGCCCTGGGGGGGCAGCCAGATGGCCCCCCTGCAGGTCCTGCTGGGGCACGGGAATCCGTGGGACCCAGGGCCCTGTGCGGCTGGCGGCGGGAAGGCGGCTCAAGCCGCTCCCCTGGGCCCCTGCCCCGGGCTGCGGTGGTCAGCGGCTGCCAGCAACGTGCCCAGCCCCCCGGTGCTTGTCCAGGAGCCGCCAGTGACTCTGGGGACCCCACCCTGCCCTGGGAGGCTCTGAGACGGACAAGATGGACCGGACGCTTGCCTGTGTGTGCAGCCCTAACGTCCACGCCGTGCCCGCTCGGGCAAGTTCTCGGGGCGAGTGAGCGCTCGAGGCAGGGCCCCCCACCCCCCGGCAACCAGGGAGCAGAGGCTTCGTCCTAGATTTTAATTCATCCTGACTTAAAAGTAAATTCCATTTGGGGAAAACATCTGAGGAGATTTGAAACAACCCGGGAACATACGCGCTTTCCTGTTAGGTGTAAGTTTTGCACACCCCAGCTACGCGTGAGTGTTTCCACGCTATGTCAGCGTGGGAAGTGAGGCGTGCTGGGCATGGGAAGCCCAGCCCGGATTTGGAAAAGGGTGTAAATTAACACCTCGGGAATTTTTCACATACGTTGCATGTTGAAATGGTAATATTTTCAAGATAACGAGTTATGTGAAACGTATTACTAACACCGTTCTGTTTTAGTTCTTTTAATGTGGCTTCGAATTTAAAACCATGGGTCCGGTTGGTCTTATAAATTTCTATCGGCCAGCACTGTTCTGGACCCGGGGCCACATCCAGATCCCAGATTTGTGTATTCATTTTTTTGGTCTGGCCCTTGAGATAACGATGTTTTCTCACATTCTTAACCATCATTTTTTTTAAATGTTTATTTATCTTTGAGAGGGAGAGAGACAGAGTGTGAGCAGGGGAGGGGCAGAGAGAGAGGGAGACACAGAATCTGAAGCAGGCTCTGGCCTCCGAGCCGGCAGCCCAGAGCCCGACGCGGGGCTCGAACTCACGGACCGCGAGATCACGACCTGAGCTGAAGTCGGATGCTTAACCGACTGAGCCCCCCAGGTGCCCCTCCAACATTTTTAAGTGGGTGAAAGGAATGGTACTCTGCAACACGTGGGAATCATATAATTTTAAAATGTGTGTCGCACAAAAGTTTTATTGGCACTCAGCTGTGCCCACTTGTCTCCAGCTGCCGTTGTGTCACACGGTGAGCTAAGGGCTCTGTCCGCCGCGAGGCTGAGAACATTGGCTTCTGGCCCTTCACAGAAGGTAGTTTGCTGACCTGGGTGCTAGGCACTCAACCTCCCGGAACCCAAGACATCCAGACTCAGACACCCCAAAATTCAACACCTCAGGTTTATGGAATTGTATAATTCTGTATAATTCCTTGGCCTCGGCGCCCCCACTTGGAGCCTGGGTTCAAATCCCGACTCCCCGCTTGGCCACGTGATTTTATGCGGCAATCACAGCTGGCCTCTCCATGCGTCCGTGTCCCCGTCTGGAAAGCTCCTCACTGCCCTCAGGTTCGCTGTCAGCGTGCAACAGGTTAACATGTACGTGCCTCTGAGCAGCCACAGGGAGCAGCCTGACATAAGGGTAGTTGAGTGAACACGAGTCAGTATCTTAGGAATGTTGGCGTCCATCAGGAACCTGGCAAAGAGGTCTGGGGCCCCTGCAGCTGTCCTCTGCCCTTGACTCCCTGGCACTCACTCGTTTTCCAGGACCCACCCCTGGGGAGAATGCAGGGGATGAGTAATGATGAAGGGCTCACAGGGCAGGGCAGCTCCAGGTACCCTGGGGTGGGACCTCGGTGATGCCGGTGGGACGGGGACCACAGCTGGAGGACCTGGGGCTGCAGGGGCCCCTTCAGGTTCTGGGCTGAGGGCTCGGGCCCTGGGGTGTCGGTGGGCCGGGCATGGGGGCTGCAGGTGCGGCAGGGGCCCCGGGCCCTTTCCCCACAGCCACCTCTTGGGCCACCCCATCCCCTCAGTGCCTGAGCTCTCTGAGTGGGACCCCGGGGCGTCAGGGCAGGACCCCGGGTCGGGCCCCTCTGTGGGGTCGGTGGGCGCCTTCTGGGTGGGTTTCCCCTTGCTCTCGGCAAACAATCACTTCAGTCTTGTTGCCTGTGTTGGTCCTGGCCGGCGGGATGCAGACAGAACGTACTGTGACCAAACAGTAACAGTAACAACAGCATCTCAAAGCAGGGAGTGGGGGGGACCTGTTAACTCAGGTCAGGAGCCTCCCTTGCTCAAAATCTGCCATGGCTCCCCACTGCCCCCTCAGCCAAGATGTCCTCCAGGACCCCACCCCCTGCCGGTGTGAACTCTCCACCAGGCATGCCCTCTCTGTGCCCCCACGTGTTCAGCCCCAGGCCTGTCCTCAGGGCCTTTGCCCTGGCTGTGCTCTCTGCTGATGCTCTGGTCACCTGGCTCGTTCACTGCCCTCCCCTACTTGAGGGTCAGCTCCTCAGGAGCCTCCTCCCTGCGGCCCCCATTTAACTCCCAACCTGCCCCAGCCCCAGCCTCCTGCCCGATACCACCAGCACACCCAGACGAGCAGCGGTGATGCCCACAGCACCCTGGGAGATCCAGCCCGTCTGCTAATTTCCTGGCTGTGCCCAGAAGCATGGGTGTGGTGTTTGGTCCTTCTCTTATCTCCTTGGGTTTAGACCTAGAACTTTCCTTGGCCATTTCTTCTTTCTTTTTCTTCCTTCCTTCTTTCCTTCCTTCCTTCCTTTTCTTTCTTTTTATTTTCATGACCGTGGCTTTCCAGGGATGCTGGTGGCTGTCCAGCGGCTAGCCATACAGTGTGGACGCTGGGTGAAATTGCACTGGCTTTGGTGAGTTTCTAGAACAGGGCAGTAAACTCTAGACTGTACGCGACCTTTTCAATGTAAATTACACTAATAAAAACAAGTTACTACATTTCACATGCTCAGGAGCCCAGTGGGCTGGGGACCTCTGCTGGACACGTGAGAAACTCACAGAGCCTCCCCACAGCCAGGCTGGATTTACTCTCCAGGTCAAAGGGACATCTTTCTGCCTCTCCGCTGGGAAAATTTTTTTTCCCTCCTTTGCAAGTAACAGGTGATTTGAGGGTGAACCCAATAATCTCAAGAGTGTGCATTTCTTGAGCCGTTAGCCAGGCCCTGTGCAGGGCACCCGACGAAACAGGAAGCGAAGGATTTCAGTCTCCTGGGCACGGAGGGGTAGAACGCCACCCGTCCGTCCCATCTCCTGGGTGTGGTGCACACCTGCCTGCCAGGTGTCTGGGCGGCGCGAGGTGACCGCCCCGAGACACCGGGTTCCCAGAAGGAAGAAATAGTATTGCTGTTAGGGGTACAGCTGTCAGGGGCTGGAACGGGGCTCAGCCTGAGCGCGTCCTGGGGGACAGGAGCGGGGAGGGGCGGTGCAGGATCAGGGGGAAATCCGAGCGGTCGCCGCCTCCTCGGGGAGCTGGGCTTGGTACCAAAATATGGAACGCTTCACGAATTTGCGTGTCATCCTTGCGCAGGGGCCATGCTAATCTTCTCTGTATCGTTCCAATTTTAGTATATGTGCTGCCGAAGCGAGCACGACTAACGGGGCCCCAGCAGGGCTATTTAAAGACCAAAATCAAAATCATTTTACAGTTAGGCTAAACTGAGATAGCCGCATTGAACGAGTTTTCTAGAGCGCCATGCAAATGAATATCTCCTACCATCATGCCTTGCCTTGAGTGTCTGTTATCACGCTAAAACCCTCAGATGTTGACGAATTTAATAGTCCAAATTCCGCCTCGCAGCCGCTGAGGCTTGTGGGGGATAATATGCAAAACACCTGGCCAGACACCACCCCGCCCTGGCGCTCCGGGCCCGGCGACCAGGAGGAGGGAGGGCGGGGCTGCAGTGGGCGGGCCGCCGGCATCCCAGCGTCCTCCGCGAGCGCAGGGAAGCCGCTCTTGCCGGCGCGGCGACTCGCTGGCGTCAGCAGGCCGCGGAGGCGGAAGATGGCGGCGGCGGCGGCGGCCGGGCGTCGGTGAGCAGCGCGGCCGCGGTGAGGGACGGCCGATGGCGGCCGGGAGACGCCCTCGGGGACCCGCGGGCCGTTAGGGCGCGACGCTGGGCGGCATGTCGGAGCACGCGGCGCCGGGGCCCCGGGGCCCGGGCCCAACGGCGGCGGCGGCCCGGTCCCCCGCGCGCGGGCCTCGCACCCCCAACCTCAACCCCAACCCTCTCATCAACGTGCGCGACCGGCTTTTCCACGCGCTCTTCTTCAAGATGGCTGTCACCTACTCGCGGCTCTTCCCGCCCGCCTTCCGACGACTCTTCGAGTTCTTCGTGCTGCTCAAGGTGACCGAGGTCCCGACCCCTGACCCCTTGACCCTAGCGGCCGGACCCTCACCCAGGTCTGCGACCTCTGACCGCGACCCCAGCGGGGCGGCGAACCCCCTGCCTCCGGGCCTCTTAATCTTGCGATCCCAGCCCCCATGCCCGTGCGACTTCTACCCGGGAGGCCCGAGTCTCACTCGCCCCGTTAGCGGCCCCTGATCCCGACTCCGGAAACTCACTGCCAGCTCTGTCCAGACTGCCCCCCACCCCTGGCCCTTCCCTTTCCCAGGACCCTCACCTCGGGAGGCAGGAGCCCGGGAGCCCAGCCCTGTGACCCTGACCGTGCTGCCTGGCCTCCTCCGCTCTGGAGGAGGCTTCCAGACCTGTCCTGGCCCTGACCAAACCCCCAGTCTTGGGCTTCCCCAAACCGGGAGGTTCTGGGCCTCCCTCTCCCAGGACAGGACACAGCCCATGCCCATCTTCCTGCACTGGAAGCCACACCCCATTTCCATCTCCCTCTGAGCCTCTCCGGGGAATGTGACCTAGCCAGGACATAGCCCAGGACATGTCGCCGGGGTTAGTGGCAAAGTTATGACTTAGCAAGGGGCCATGCGCGAACCCCCTTCCCCTCCTCCCTCGGGTGGCACAGAGGTTTTCAGCCATGGGCACAGCTCAGTGGGGACTGGCACTGGCCTAGGTCCTTCTACGACAGGATCTCCGATGGCAGCTGGCAGCCCTTCAGAGAAGGTTCCGGGTTCCTGCGCAGCGTGGTGGTCCCGGTTGGGCAGATGGCCATTTCGTTTCCCATCAGCATGCTGCCCACTGGGGGCGGGGTGTGTAGCATCCCCAAGTGAGCTCTGGGCTCCTTGTCTGCAGAGAGGGGGCTGGTGCTAGCATTCGAGGCTCTTGGGGTGCAGACCAGACCAGGTGGGTCAGGAGATGACAGCACTTTGGGCTTTGGTGGGAGGAGTGCAGTCATAGCTGCCCAACAGACCCGGGTGCTGGTTCTGGCCTGCCAGTGTCTCCGGGGAGTCCCCCCCCCCCCCGAGTCCCCCTGTCCCTTGTCTTTGGGAGTGCCTGATGGCGCGAGGAGGCGGTCTTCCTCCTCCTCTCTCCCCAGAGCCCCCCCAGAACATCACGGGTCCCCTGTGGAGGATTCCTGAATTGGGGTTCCTTTATTGGGCTCCTGAGTGTGTGTGGGTGTGATTTCCCTGCGGGGAGGAAGTGCTGCTTGCCCCAGGTGGTCAGTCGGAGCTCAGCCTTCCCGGAGCAGGTCCTGGTCGCGTCAGTTCTGTCCCGCCACTTCCTGACACGGGAGCAGGACAGCCCGGCATACAGGTGTCCCTGGAGTAGGTGGTCAGGTGTCCCGGGGGGTTCTGACTCCTGAGTTCTCCTCTCTGGGTCGTGCTGCTGGGCCCGAGAGATCTCTGGGCCAAAGCCTGGAGGCCCCACGGACCTCTCGAATCTGCCCGACCCCTGGTTCCTTTTGTTTCCCTCATCTGCTCAGTGAGGGCTGGGACTGGCTGGTTTGTGCGGCTGCTGCAAGTTCCAGAAAGCTCCGTGCCTTTACTTCCTGCCTGCCCAGCTTCCGGCACTCTGGCTGCAGATACGGAGGTCCCTTAGTGACTTCCTCAGAGCTGCGTCTTTTTGTGGCTCACAGCCAGGAGCCAGCCCAGACCACCTGATTCCCCACCGGGCCAGCCTTTGGGGGATGAGAGGCAGTGGCCGGGCCCGCGTTCCGGCAGCCTTGGCTCCCACCTCTGCCGGTTTTCCTGGCATCGAGGCCCAGACTGGGACCTCAGAGTCCTGGAGCGGTGGGCACTAGGTGCCCCAGCCTGTCTCTGAACCTGGGGCAGCCTGACCGTGCAGCCACCGAGCGATGCTGGCAGGGTAGGCAGGGCTCTGGCATTCGGTGTTTCTGCCGGTCTTTCCCTCTGAAAAACGGAGGTGACCTCCTGGGGTCGTTGTGACGTGCGATAATGTGGAGTGCCGCCAGGGTCCTTGCTGTGAATGGGAGTCCCTGAACACGCCTCTGTGCCGCCTCCTGCCTGGTTCGGGGACCCAGCAAACGAAGAGGGCGGAGCAGGAGGGAGGGGGAGAGACCAGGACATGGGGGTGCAGCGGTGGCCCAGCAGGGTCTGTGTGACGTTAGGCAGACTCAGGCCTGCTGCCCCCGGCAGAGGCCCCGGCTCCGCTCGTAGCTTCCACGCCTGTCTGCGGTGACCTGGACACGGGGGCTCTGCATCCGTGTCAACGCCGCCCGCGTCACCGTCTCCCAGGGGCACTGCAGGCCAAGGAGGCCACGGTCCGCGTTGGGCCCAACAGGGGTGGCGCGGATAACACGTCTGAGGGGTCTGGGCTGGCTCCCAGCTTCATGCGTACCTGGGCCCAGGTCGCAGCAGCACGCTTGGACGCTGGGCTCCTCCCATCCCCTGGCTCTGCGCGCCCTCAGGTCACGGCCCCCGTGGCCCGGCGGGGATGGGAGTGTGTGGCCCCTCTGCCCATCCGCAGGGCTGGCTCCGGCGGGGAGGTCAGGCGGTCCGTGGCTGGCACTGGCAGCATGTGCGGGGCTCGTGGAGAGCGTGGGAGGGACGAGGTCCTGGTGGCCCTGCCCGTGGCCCTGTAGCCACGGGTAGCGGGCGTGTAAAGTGCGCACCGGCTCCTCCGAGGAAACACCTTGTCTTTGCCGAGCAGCCCCTGGGCTCGCCGGCTCCTGGACGGCCTCTTTTTCCAGAACAGCGCTGGGCGTCCCATCGGGCCAGCTGGACCCTTTCCCTGGGGGCTGGGGCAGTGGGTGATACATGGGAGTGAAGCCCCAGACGCAGCGCCCAGTCTGGGGGTGACCCGTGGCCAAAGGCCCCTGAGAAACTCGGCCGTCAGACAGTGAGATGGGCTCTCAGGGAGGGGGGCGGCCCTCTTGACGCTCCTCCAAGCTGGGTAAAAGGTGCTGCTGGTGAGGTGCCGTGGGGCAGAGGTCCCCCTCTCACCCTGGCGGCAAGGGGCAGGTCGTTTTCTGTGGTGGAGGCCGTTCTGGGTGCTGTGGGGGTGGAGCAGCCCCCTTTTCCCCACCCGGCCATGCCAGGAGTGCCCACCTTAGCCAGTCCCAGACGCTGCCCAGTGTTCTCCGCGGGCAAGATCGCCCTGGGAGAGGCTGCACCGTCCCCACGAGCTGGCCCTGCCAGCCCAGGAGCGGTGCGGAGGGCGCGGCCGGTGAGGTCAGGGGTTGCCCTGAGGACAAGGCAGAGCGCGGGGCTGCCCTGTGGGCCTCCAGGCGGGGGCGGTCACCGGTGTCACCATGTGCTCTGCGGGGTCCTCTGTCAGGTGGGCCCAGGCCCAGTGTGCCCTGTCCCCCGGGGGAGGGTCCTGCAGTGTCTGAGGAGGGCATCCCTGCTTCCCTGGGCCGTCACGGGACTTGCCCACGTCCCTGGGACTTCTTCCTCCCCCGGAGCCAGCTCAGCACAGCCCCTGCCCGGGAGGGGCCCCCGAGTGCCGGGGGCTCCCGCACTGACCGCCCTCCCTCCCACAGGCCCTGTTTGTGCTCTTTGTCCTGGCCTACATCCACATCGTCTTCTCCCGCTCGCCCATCAACTGCCTGGAGCACGTGCGGGACAAGTGGCCTCGGGAGGGCATCTTTGCGCGTGGAGGTCCAGCACAACTCGAGCCGCGCACCCGTCTTCCTGCAGTTTTTGTGATGGTGGCCGCCGCGGCAGCTTCCCTGGCCTGGCCGTGGAGCCGGGCAGCTTGGAGCTGGAGGAGGAGGAGGAGGAGCTGGCCGTGGAGATGTTTGGGAACACCTCCGTCAAGGTGAGCTGGCCGGGAGGGGCCTGCACGGGAACCAGTGATTCGTCTGGTGGCAGGCCCAGCGCTTGACCTGGTGCGCTCCTGTAGGTGCGGCCCTTCGGGGCAGGGACTGTGCTGGGAGGTTCGGGGCCCTGGGCCGTTTCCCAGCCCTTACTTGGAAAGGATTGGTCTGATTCTGGGGGCACCAAGGGCAGACAGACACAGCTGACAAGGAGCCCCCTGGAAACGCTGGGCCCAGTGCTCAAAAGGCCGGTCCCGGCTGTCCTAGGTGGAGTGGCCGTCTGTGGGGTGGTGAGCGCCGTCACTGGAGACGTGCAGGGGCCCCCAGCACCTGCGGGGGTGGGGTGGATGTGTGGGGCCCACAGCCTGGAAGGAAGGACACGCTCAAGCAAGTTCGAGGCCAGAGTCCCACAGTTGAGGGGCTGGCGCCCGTGGGGCGTGGGTGCCTACCTTGCCAGGCGGCCCCATCCCGCTGATCCTGCCCCTGTCCCCGGCTTCAGAGTGCAGGACCCTCACCCGAGGTGGCCGCTCGGGGGGGGGGGGGGGGGCTCGGTGTTGGGGGTCTTTGGTGGGTTACAGGGCAGAGGCTGGCGGTCACGGCAGCCGGGGTGGAGTCTCCGTCTTTCAGTCAGCAGGGGAAAGGGGCCTCTGGGCCGGGCCGCTGACCCCTGTCCTTGGCGCTCCACAGTTCGAGTTGGACATTGAGCCCAAAGTGTTGAAGCCACCGGGTGGTGCCGAGGCCCTGAATGACAGCCAGGAGTCCCCCTTCCCAGAGACGCCCTCTAAAGGTACATGCCCCGGGGCGCCCGGCCGGCTCAGTCCCGAGAGCGCATCTCTCTCCATCTCAGGGTTGTGAGTTCCGGCCCCACGTTGGGTGTAGAGATGACTTAAGAAATAAAACCTAAAAAAAGTACAAAAAAGTACACCCCGCGTGGGCTGCCGAGGTGTGCTTGGCGCCTCAGGACAGCAGGTCACCGTCTAGGGCTGCACCCCTGCGCAGAGGGGCTGGGGGTCTGAGCAGCCAGATGGGTACTGGAGAATGGCCACTCTGTGCCTCAGTTTCTCCCTCTGTCGGCAGCGTGTGGGACTCCTTCTCTGGCGGCCCCGAAGGCCCCATGGGGGGTGTGGTGCAAAGCAGCTCTACCGGCGACCTCCTCCCTGGAGGCTGGCCTGCCCCTTCCCCCTTGCCCCACCCCCCCAGCCCTCCAGGGGCGCCCCCCCGGAGGCTCACTGAGCTTGCCCCGGCAGCATGGCCACAGGATGAATATGTCGTGGAGTACTCGCTGGAGTACGGCTTCCTCCGGCTGTCCCAGGCCACACGACAGCGACTCAGCATCCCTGTCATGGTGGTCACTCTGGGTGAGTGTCCCCCAGGGTGAGGCAGAGGGGATTTGGGGCAGCCCGAAGCCCTTGGGACCCGGGTCGGGGGGGCTGTCTCCACCCTCTGGCAACAAGAAGTCTCCTTCCTCCACGGCATCCTGGGGCGGGAGGGTCACGGTGCTGCCTGGGGCGGGGCCCTGGCCAGACGCGCGCCCCGCCCTGTGCCCGCCCGCAGACCCCTCGCGAGACCAGTGCTTCGGGGACCGCTTCAGCCGCCTGCTGTTGGCCGAGTTCCTGGGCTACGACGACATCCTCATGTCCAGCGTCAAAGGCCTGGCCGAGAACGAGGAGAACAAGGGTGCGGCGGGCGGCAGCAGGTGGGGGCCGGGTGCGGGGCGGTGGGCGGGTGCGCGCTCACGGCTCCCCGCCCCCCCCCTCCACGCAGGCTTCCTGCGGAACGTGGTGTCCGGTGAGCACTACCGTTTCGTGAGCATGTGGATGGCTCGCACGTCCTACCTGGCCGCCTTCGTCATCATGGTCATCTTCGTGAGTGCCTCGGGGGCGGCGGGCGGGGTGGGGGCGGGGCGGGCGTGCGGGCCGCCCCCCCCCCCTGAGGCATCGCGCGGCCCTCGCTTGCAGACCCTCAGCGTCTCCATGCTGCTCCGATACTCCCACCACCAGATTTTTGTCTTCATTGGTGAGTCTCCCTGCTGGGCCAGCCGGGCGGGAGGGGTGGGCTCAGCCCCGTGGCCCCCTGCCCACCCTCCCCGCCCCCGGGCACCTCACCCGGTCTGCCCGCCCGCCGCTCTCTGCCCGCAGTGGACCTGCTGCAGATGCTGGAGATGAATATGGCCATCGCCTTCCCCGCCGCTCCCCTGCTGACCGTCATCCTGGCCCTCGTAGGTGAGGACTCCGCCCTCCCGGCCCCGCCCCCGCCCCGCCCCCCACTCCCGGGGTGCCCCGCCCCCGGCGCCCCGCCCCCAGCCCAGCCGCCGGGCCTTCCCGCAGGGATGGAAGCCATCATGTCCGAGTTCTTCAACGACACCACCACGGCCTTCTACATCATCCTCATCGTCTGGCTGGCCGACCAGTACGACGCCATCTGCTGCCACACCAACACCAGCAAGAGACACTGGCTGCGGTGAGCACGGCGGGTCGGTGGGGGTCCGGGGTGGGCTCGGCGGGCGGCGCCTCACTCTCCTCCCTCCAGGTTCTTCTACCTGTACCACTTCGCCTTCTACGCCTACCACTACCGCTTCAACGGCCAGTACAGCAGCCTGGCCCTGGTCACGTCCTGGCTCTTCATCCAGGTGAGGACTCGCGTCCGAGGCGCCGGCCTCTGCGGGGCCCTGGCTCCCGCGGGGGGGCCCGCCTGACTCCGAGCCCGCCCTCCGCCCTCCAGCATTCCATGATCTACTTCTTCCACCACTACGAGCTGCCCGCCATCCTGCAGCAGATTCGCATCCAGGAAATGCTGCTGCAGACCCCGCCCCTGGGCCCCGGCGCCCCCACGGCCCTTCCGGACGACCTCAACAACAACGGAGGTGCCCCGGCCACCGCGCCTGACCCCGCCGGCCCGGCCCCTGCCCTGGGCCCTGGCTCGCCGGGTGCCAGTGGGGGTCCCGGGCCCGTGCCTGAGGCGCCCAGCTCCCTGGTGGCCGCGGCGGCCTCGGTGGCGGCGGCGGCCAGCGGTGACCTGGGCTGGATGGCAGAGACGGCCGCCATGATCACAGACGCCTCCTTCTTGTCTGGCCTGAGTGCCTCCCTCCTGGAGCGACGGCCCGCTGGCCCACTGAGCCCTGGTGGAGGGCCCCCCCGAGTCCCCCAGGACAGCGCCCCCTCCAGCAACTCCCTGGCGCGTGACGCGGCGCCCCCGGCCGTCGGGGTGAGTGGGCCCAGCCCTGCACCCACAGCCCCAGTGGACCCGCCCCCGGAGGTCGGCTCCTGAGCCTTGGGCAGCTGACCACACCCCCCCCCCCTTCCCGTCCCTGGCCATGCAGGCCCACTGGGCATGACCTGGCCGGAGCCCTCGGGTGTCGGGGAGGATGTCCCGGTGGTTCTTGGGACTGCCCAGCCTGCCTCGGGGTGGTGTCAGGGTCTATTGGGTTCGCCCAGAGGTGGCCGTCTCTTCCCCAGGGTGGGGCCTGCCGGAGGCCTGTCCCTGCTACGTTAGTGGTGGGCCCCCTCAGCCGGCAGATGGAGGCAGGCCGATGAGAGTGGGGTGGGGGCTCCGTGGAAGGTTCTGGAAGGGGCTGGTGAAACGTGTGGAGTGAGCTGTCCCTCAGTAGCAGAGCTGGGCAAGTCTCCGATCAGGTGAATGCCGGCGGGGGCCACCCTCGCTGTCCCGGCCCGCTTGGCTGGTGCTGCATCATGCTCAGTGCCTTCTCCACGGCACCTGACCCCGGGTGTGCGTACCAGGGCTGGGGTCCCAGGAGGGCAGAGTTGGCACCTTGGGGTTGGGGACGCAGACACGGGCGCCCACCTGGAAGGCAGCGGCCGGGCACAGGCGTCCAGCCCTGCTTGGGTGGGAGTGGGACAGGGCTGGAGGCCAAACTGAGTCCCTCGGTGAGGAATGCACAAAGGCGCTCGTTCCATCCTATTTAATTGCAGTGTACAAAATCGTGTTTGTATATAGAATAAACTGTTGACGGCGGCCTGGCGGCGTCTGTGTGTGCGGTCAGGGAGGGGCCTCCGTGCTTCCTCCCGTCGCGCTAGGACGGCTTGTGTGCAGGCTCCGGAGTGGGGGCCGCCCCGTCCAGGCCGGCAGGGGTGGGGGGGGCGTTCCCCGGGATGGGTCACCCGTGGCTTCAGGTGCTTCGGCTGCCTCGGGGCAGGCTTCGGGCAGGTGCAGAGGCCGGTCCCCGGGGCCATCCCCGAGCTGGGCCAGGAGCTCTCGGCGCCGCGCCAGGGCCTGGTGGAGCCGCTTCTGCGCGCTCCTGATGCGCTGCTCCAGCTGCTCCAGCTCGCCGGGGCCTGGGGCGCCCGAGGACCGGCGGCCGTCGGAGCAGAGCCAGACGGGGCCCTCCGGGGGCCCGGCCTCCGAGTCCGGCGCTGCGGCGGCCACACCGGGCTCCAGCAGGAAGCGCACACGACGCTCCCCCGCCGCGGCCCGGCGCACGTGCGTCCAGCCCCCCTTACCTGCAGAGGCCGTGGGCGTGTCCCGCTGCTGCTCGGGAGCCCTGGGGACATGGGGGGGGGGGGGGGCTGCGCCAGTGTCCTGGCGCTCTGCCCCTGGGGTCAGGGTCCCCGTCGGTGTGGGGCTTCCTTGTCCTTCCGGGGAGGGCCGAGGCGAGAAGCGGTCAGCTTGAGGGTGGGGGTCAGAGCTGGCCGGGGGGGGGGGGGGGGGGGGGGCTTCGGGGCCCCTTACCTTGCCTCTGGCTCCTCGTGACCTTTCGGAGGCTCTGTGTTGAGCGCGCGGTGGATTCTCTGCAAGTCCGGACACGCGCTTTGTCGGGGTCACGGGAGGCCGCCGTCGCCCCGCCCGCGCAGCCCGCGCGTCCGCGCAACCCGCCCCTCACCTGGCTGGTGTGCAGCCAGTACTGCAGCCTGTTGCCTCTTCGCATGCGCGGGAGCACCAGGTGGTAGAAGACGTGCTCCCCCAGAGAGCTGAGCAGGGCGCTGCCGAGGCCCAGGCAGAACAGCACGAAGAGTCCCGAGAAGTGGTAGATGCCCACCTGCAGCGTCTGGGGTGGTGGGCGGGGGGACGACACAGGCACAAACCCTCGCGGGCGAGGCCGGAAGGGGAGCCCTGGCCGAGGCTTCCACGTTCGTGGAGAGGACACCGGAGCTGGGCTTTGGTAGGACACGTAGGAGCGCACACACCTTGGCAACCACCGGGGCGGGGGCCGTGCAGGCTCAGGGTGCGCCCCCGCCTGCCCCCACCCCGTGTCCCCGGGCCCTGCCGCACCTCGGTAACGGCGAAGACGCGCTTCCCACAAGGCACCATCTTGTACCACTTATCGTGCAGCAAGTCGATGAAGCCGGAGGACTTGTAGCGGCTGATGAACTCGGACAGGTTGGAAGTGAGCGGCGAGTTCTGAGGGAGTCCGATGCCGTAGCCTAGGGGAGGCCGGGGGTGGGGTTCGGGCCAGGCTGGACGCAGCCCCAGAGGAGCCGTCCCTGGGGCCACCGTTCCCCGCGGCCCCTCACCCTCCATGGCGAAAGGCTTGCCCACGGTCAGTAGTTTGCAGTCGGCGTCGATGGAGACCTCGTAGTCCAGGAGCGACTTGTCCATGATGAAGGCGTTGAGCTTGGGGGGGTCGCTCCTGCGGGGTGGGGGCAGTGGGGTGAGAGGCCCCGCCCCCGCGGGCTCCGCCCACCCCGGTCCTGCTCCGTTCCCCCCCCCCCGCAGGCCCCGCCCACCCCGGGGTCACGGCTCGCGCCCGCCCCACCCCGATGGTTCGTCCCCGTAGTCGCCGGCCCCGCCCCCGGTGCTCCGCCTCGCCCCTCGGGCCCCGCCCACCCCGGAGTCCCGCTCCGGGCCCCCCCCCCCCACCACCGTCCTGCCCCGTCGCCCCCGCCTCGCGCCCGCCCCCCTCACGGTCCCCGGTGCTCCGCCTCGCCCCGTCAGGTCCCGCCCCCTTGGCTCGACCCAACCCCCGCATGCCCCGCCCCTGCAGGGTCGGGCCCGCCCCCCCGCGGCCTCACGTGAGCATGGAGACGCCGTGGGGCGTGGTGGGCGCGCTGTGGCGCCGCATGTGCGCGTACATATCGGGGAAGCTCTTTTTGATGTAGGCCTCGGCGCTGCTCTCCCACACGGTGCCCACGCGGAAGCCCTGGGACGGGTGGTGCAGCTGCGGGGGCAGCTCGTCAGCCCGGGCCGCTGTCGCCCCGGCCTCCGGCTGCCCCGCGTCCCCAGGGCTCTCGCCCAGCTCCTCCCGCCGCCGCCAGCCGCCGCCGCCCCGACTGGGGCCCCTCTGGGCGCCGAGAGGGGGTCAGCGGCACCCCTGCCCCACCCACTCGGTGCCAGGAGCTCCCCAGTCGTGATGTTCCGCGACATGGCCCTCTCTCTGTCCCTGGGGGGCAGGATCGCCAGGGTGAGGGCCGCTCTCCTCAGTGCCCACTGTCCATCTCCACGCAGACCTGGCCCCGAGCCCGAGCCCCAACCCCAGACCTCCTCCTCCTCTTCTCACCACCTCCTCCGTGGCTGCCCTGGGGGGGGGGGGGGGCCCGCGGGAATCCCTTGGGATCAGGCCCCCCACACCTGTCCTCCCGGCCCTTCCCGCCCCAGTCGGCCCTGTACTGCCTCTTCTCGCCCTGTTTCTCTGGTCTCCACGCCACGTGGGTCTGCAAATCCCGTGGCTCCACTTTCAGAACCACCCGGGACCCCGCAGCCCCGCTGGCCGCTCCTCCCTGTCCTGGCTCCCCAGCGCCGCCCACAGTCTGCAAACTCCTAAGGGATGAGCGAGTGGTGACACTGACCCACGCGTCCTGATGTGGCCACAGCCCTCCGGAAAAGCCGGACCCTTGTCCTGTGGAGCGTCTAGAGCAGTCCTGTCTGGAACCTTCCGACGAGGAGACCCTGTACCTGTGCTGTTCTCGGTGGCTGTTGGGCGCTTACAGTTAATTAGATGTTGAACGTGGCCGCGTGTGAGCGGCTAGCACATCACACAGCGCTGGGCCTAGGCTGTCGTACCAATTTACAAAGATACGGGGCTTAGGGTGCGGCACCCCTCAGGACACAGCCGCATCCGAACAGTGGGAGCTGCCACGGGACAAAAACAATTTCTCCAGCAAACACATTTTTGGACAAGAAATAAGTGGAGAGGAAATGTACCCACAGTGCCTGCGTGTTTAGGACCAGATTCAAACAAGCCATGGGGGGAGAAAAGACAACTGGGAAAAGGGGACCCCGAGGTGTGTGAAAGCTTCCAGAAAACTGGTGAAATGACAGTCCAGTGGCTGGGACTGGCCTGGGTGGCTGGGAGTTGACTTAGGAGCTGGACAATGGGTGCATCCGTGCTGCTCACTGCTCCCTGTTTTTCATTAAAAACAGAGAAATATGTAGACCGGGGCACACCTCTGCTCTGCCCGCAAGCCGCCAGGGCTCCGAGAGAAAGTTCTGTCTCAGAAAGAACTGCTTTAGACACCCTGCAGGACCTGCCCCGGGGCCTTTGCACCTGCTCTGCCTTCTCTCCCATCATTCCTCCCTGATCTCTACATAAAAGTCTCTCGAATGGCACCCCCTCCCAGAGTTATTTCGTCACCCTCGTTTCAGAAAACGCCCCTCCCGGGACTCCCTGTGTTCCCACTCTGCCTCATTTTCCTTCCTGACACTTCATAGCCATCTCACACACCAATCCGGCGTGCTTCTCTTGACCGCGACACCTCTCCCTGGGGCACGGAGACCTTCGCCTGTTTGGTCCCGGCCGGGTCCCCGACGCCTGGCGCACACACCGAGCGCTCGACGCATGTTTTCGGGAGCAGGTGGCCGCCGGCGGCTGGGTCTCGGGGCGGGAACCGGGGGGAGAGGGACACCTCCCGGCCCCACGGCTGCCCACCTTGGGGTCATGGATCCCCGACAGCTCCTCGAAAGTCTTGTCCCCGACCATGACGGCGGCCAGGTTGGCCGTGTAGCTGGACAGCACGAGCAGGCAGAAGATGGCCCACAGGTTCATGAGGAAGCGGCCCGTGGGGCACTTGGGCGTCTTGCTGGAGACCGTGCGTCCGAACAGGATGGCGTAGCAGAGGTTGAGCGCCGAGGAGTAGGAGAACACGGTGGCCCGGTTGCGGCCGCGGGGCGTGAGGCCGTAGGGGCTGCGCCACTCGTACAGCGTGAGGAAGAGCGCGGTGAGGTGCAGGGCCGCGAAGACGCCCAGCCACATGGACCAGTGCAGCGGCCACGTGAAGGCGCCGATGGGCGGAGGCCGTGTCCCGGGCGCGCACCATGATGCCCAGGCTGGTGGAGAAGAAGGGGCTGCTGAAGTCCAGCACCTGGGAGCGCGCCGAGTTGATGCTGAAGCTGGTGACGGCCATGTGCGCCCTGCCGGCCAGCAGGTCGCCCACCAGGCCGGTCCAGCGGCCGTCCCGCGGGGCGCCGTACTTGCCGTCGGCCACGATGTACAGCTCGAAGTCGAAGGGCGCGTCCTCCGCCAGGCGCTCCAGCAGGTCGATGCAGTAGCCGTAGCAACACTTGCGCAGCGCCCGCGGGCGCCGAGCCGTTGGCCAGGGCGGCGAACAGCGCGTCCAGCGCGGCCGAGCCGTTGGTGCCGGGGGCCAGACACAGCCGCCCCGCGGGGCACTGCCCGTCCTCGTCCGGCTCGCGGGCGAACACGAACGGGTGCTCCACCAGCGTCACCACGCGCAGCCGGGGCCGGCCTCCGGCTCCCGGCGCCGGCGGGGGCCGCGCGGCCGCGCCGCCCGGCTCCGACTCCAGCCGCCCGGCCCGCCAGCCGCCCACCGTGGCCCAGGCCGGGGCGCCCCGCGGGTCCTGGCGCAGGCTCCACACTCGGAAGTGCCGCGACACGTGCACCTGGGAGGAGCCCGTCACCCACACGGGCCCCGTGCGGCCCTGGAAGGACGTGTTGGCCAGGAACCTGGCGGGGGGGGGGGGGGGGGGGGGCACCGTCAGGCAGCGGGGCCGGACCCCTTGCCAGCGTGGCACCCGCGCCACGGGGGCGGGGACGGTGCCCCGGCCCGAAAGCGACGACTTCCCGGTTCTCAGGCCCGGCGAGGCCGCCTGGCTGGTTCACTTCCCCTGCCCTGCACGCGGCCCCCAGAGCGCCCCAAGCCCCCGCCTGCCCCTCCCCCTGCCCTGCTTCCACCTTAGGGTCAACACCCGCTTTCTCGGGCGGATACGATGGCCGGTATACGGCACGGACCCAACAATGGTGTCTTTGCAGACTCACAGACGGGACCCGCACACCCCTCACTCACCGTGCCAGCAAGCGGCCCGAGGACAGGGACCCGGGCGGGCGTGGGTCGTGGCAGTCGACCGTGGCGGGGGGCAGGGCGCGCTCCGGTTCCGCGCGGGCCGCGCTACCCAGGGCGCGAGCCACCAGCTCCACGGCGTCATGAATGGCGGCCTCCAGCGGGGGCCGAGCCACCTCGCCCAGCGCCAGCAGCCCGAGGGGCAGGCCGTCCGTGGGCAGTACCTCAGGGGACAGTGGTGTGCCCAGCAGCCAGCGGGGCCCCGGGGGCGCGGCCTGCAGCACCCGGAGGGCGCGGGCCGCGTCACAGCCAAGGAGTGCAGCCACGGGCACTGGGGCCGAGCCCCCCGTCGGGGCCCCCAGGGGGGCCAGGCGTGCCTGCAGCCCCGCGGCACCCGGCTCCGGCCGACCCAGGTCCAGCACAAGCTTTGGGGCCCCGCCGGCCCGGGCGGTCCAGAGGGCCACCAGCCCAGCAGGGTCCCTCACGCGGCAGAGCACCAGGCCGACGTCCTCCCAGGCATGGGCCCGCAGCACAGACACCAGCACGTCGAGCAGCGTCTCCAGGGGGCTGGCCCAGTCCAGCTGCAGGTGGAACGGATTCTGGAAAGGGGGTGGGCACAGTTAGGGCTGGCGACCTGTGACCCACCGCACCCTCCCCAGCCCCACGGGTAGGTGCTCGATAAATAGACGTCCTCTTTAAGGCCGGGCGGCATGCCTGCCTCCGCCAGCCCACCCCTGCTCTAAACCCTCTCTGTCTCCCCACTACCATCAGCACAAAGCCCAGCCTCCTTGGCCTGACACTCAGGGCCTACTCGCTTGGCTCTGGCCACCCTGGTCGCACCCCACTTTGGGGCTTTTCGCATTTCCCAGCTGGAACACCTCTCCTCTCTCTCTCTCTCTCTCTCTGTCTCTCTCTCTCTCCGGCACCCAACTCCTACACATCCTTCAAAACCCAGGTCCATCACCCATCCCCTATTCAGACTTCCCTGGCGAGCCAGGGGCCGAGGGACTCCTCTATGCCCTGTGGCACCCAGAAAGTTCTCCGGGACTTGCTCTTAGCCTGTGAAGGATGAGAGAGAGGGCAATGCCAGACACCTAAGGCGAGCAGGGTGTTGCCCGGGTGAGGACAGGATGCCCAGGGCTGAGGCTGCTGTTCAGTCCCTGGGGGTCCAAGCGAGTCCTCCCAAAAGACCGACGTAAATAGCAGGGGCTCCGGTCCTGGAGGCGGCAGCAGAGGGCGCCACAGGCCTGGCTTTGAGTTCTGTATCTTTCCCACAAGGTCGGCGCAGGGGGGCCGCCTCGAGGCAGGGACAGCGGGGTTGAGGAGACCCCAGGCTTCCTCTACAGTCGAGGTCTCCCCTCCCCGAGGAGAAGGACGGCCTGGAGGGGCTTCAAGCTGCGTTCGGAAGGCGGGAGGCCCCTACCAGTCCCCATATCTCTAGGTTGGGTCCCTCCCTGCTGTCCTTGTAAGGGGGCCTTTCCCAGAGGCACCACGGGGGTCCCCAGAGCCCTCTCAGTCACCCCTCATCCGTATCCCGCTTTCTGCTTCTTCGGGCCCAGATCCAGGCCCAGAGGCGGAATCAAGGAGAGAATAAACTCCAGAGATGCGGAGGGAGGGGTCTGACTGACAGGGAGGGTGGCCCGTCGCGGGGAGGAGGCTGGGGAGACCAGCAGACCCCGGAACTGCACCCCAGAAACGGGCAGAAAGACCCGCTTCCCCTCCCAGCCCGGGGCCCTGCTCGGTGGGGCTGGGGGGCGCCCTCGGACCGGGGAGGGCTTCTGGGGCCCACAAGGGCAGCAGCCACGGTGGGGAGACCCCATCACCAAGGCCCAGGAAGGGGGTCTGCGCAGGAGTTGCGGCCCCGCCGCGCCCCACCGCCCCCCACCGCCCCCCTCCAGGCGGGCCTCGAGTGGCTTTGGCCATCCTGGGTCCAGAAGCATCGCACCGGGTCGGCCGCCGTTTCTGGGTCCCCGCGCCCTAGGGGGCATCCGGGGTCAGGAGTCCACGTCCCGCGAGCCCCGGGGGCTCCTGTGCCAGCGCCCCCCGGCGCCTCTGGCGTCGGACCCCCGGCCCCCGCCCCCCAGGGCGTCCCGGGGCCTCCCTCGTCCGGCCCCCGGGCGTCCCCGCGTACCGGGTCTCCGAGGGGCGCGCGCGCCTCCCACCGCAGCACGCTGAGCACGGGGGTCTCGGCGGCGGCCGCCAGGAAGTGCAGCTGCCGCAGCTCGGGCCGCGCCCCCGGGAATGCGAGCACGGCCCGCACGCCCGGCGCCGCCAGCGCCTGGCACAGGCCGCGGGCCAGTGAGGCGGGGTCGCGGGCAGGGGGCGCGGCGGCCACCAGCTCCAGGCTCAGGTTGTGCGGCAGCCGCGGCGCCCGGGCGGCCCGGGCCAGGGCGGCGCGGACGCGGGCGCGGGCGGCGGGCGCGCGGGGCAGGAGGGCGCCCAGGCGCACCGAGCCCCCCAGGCGCTCCAGGACGCCGCACGGCTGCGGGTGGCCCCCCGCGGGCCCCGGCCCCGGCCCCAGCGCCAGCGCCAGCGCCAGGCCGAGCCACAGCGTCCGCACAAACTCCATCCCAAAGTTGCCGGCCGCGCCGCGGGGCGGAGCCGCCGGGGCCACCGCGCAGGAGGCGGGGTCTGGGGCCCGGCCCCCGCCGCTCGCTGCCCCGCCCCCCGCGGGGCAGGGGCATCCCTCCCCCGCGCGCCCCCGCCCCCCACGCCGCCGGCCGACCTGCGCCCGCCCTCGCTCCGTCCGGCGCCCCAGGGTCGGCAAGCCTCTAGGGAGGAGCGGGACCCACGACCCAGGGCGGGAAACTGAGGCTCAGATGGCCACGCCGCGCGGGGGTGGGGGTGGGGGTGGGGTGTGGTCCCCAACCACCGCTCTTCCCAGCTCCGTGCCAGGTGAGTTATTTCCCCATTCTACAGACGAGGAAACCGAGGCTTGGCACCGGGAAGGGCATTTGTGTCCAAATCTGTCCCCACACTCATCCCCGTTCCACCGCAGAATCGCTCATGCCCCAGCCTGGGAACGCTGCCCGTTGATGTCAGGGGAGCTGAGGCCCAGGAGGGGTCACACAGCAATACTGCCCACCTCCAGCTCTACCTAGACCAGCCCATTCGAGTGCGCTCTGACGTTGTGTGCACCCTGGGGAAACTGAGGCAGATCACGTCTGATAGGAACCTGCAGGGTAGATCTCCTGCCTTCCAGTTGTGGGCAGGCAGGTAACTTGGAGCAGAAAACTCCTCACCCTTCAAGACCCAGTACCAAACGCCCCTGTTCTGAAAAACATTTCTTGCTGGTCACCCAGAAAGATACAGAACTTCCTCCCCACCCCCAGTGAAGCCCCCCCCCCCCCCGCGTCTACGTGATCATATGCCGTCAGACTTTTGTTGGTTTATCTGCTTTATTTAGTGGCCACCTTCCCTGCTCAGCAGTGGGAGGGCAAGAGTGGGTCTGGCTTGCTAATGTGGTCTCTGATGCTCGCACACAGTGGGCACTCTATAATTGATGCTTGAGCTCAGACGGGACAGTTACCTCACCCTCCACTGCTCCAGAAGCTTCCATAGCTCCCTGCCCTCTACCATCCCCCCAGCCTTCTCCCGTGCTGACCAGGTTCTTCCCGTGACCCTGGCAAGCAGCAGGTGCTCAATAAACACTGGCTGACCCAGGCCCACCAGCGCCCTGCACGGAATCCTCTCAGCCCGTCCTCCCCAAGGTGGGGGGGCGGGGGGGGGGGAAGTGTCCCAACACCCCTCAGGGCACAGAACATTCCCGTGCTAATGAGCGAACGGCTGATTCTTCACACACAAAACCATCTCCTTTTGGAGCCAGTGTTACAGAGGCAGGAATAAAACTCCATCAGATAAATAAAAATGCCAAACGGCAGCCAACAGTGTGGATCCAATTTGGAGATGAGCGTCCAGAGCTGCGTGCCTGGGTTCCGGCCGACAAGGCCACCGTGTCCAGCCACTTGGCCAGCCACCCGAGGACAGGGAAGGTCCCAGGTTGCAGGCTCGCGCCCTGACCTGAGTCACCGCTGTCCTGCCAGGGGCCCCTGGCGCCGGGGAGCCCACCCACCTGCCCTGGTCCTGGCTGAGGCACCAGGAGGTGAAGAGCCCGCAGGGACCGCCCGGGCTCTGCCCACCCTGTGGTGAGGTCCCTCTGACAGCACGACTCCTCAGGACGAGGGGCCCGTCCTGGGTAGGGGACGGTCCCTCACCCCAAGCCAGCTCAGCGGATGCCAGCCGGCCGCCCTTGGCCCTCTGAGGGCTCACACACACGGGCGCCCTCTGAAGCTGCCCGTGTCCACTACACTTCTGCCTTTTCTGCATCACGTCCCCCCCGGTCAGGGGCCGGGACAAAGAGCCCAGACTCCGCGGGAATCTAGAACTGCCACGTCCGACCCAGCATCAGCTCCCTGACCACCGTGCCTCAGTTTCCCCATACTTACAAGGCGATACTAGTTCCCACCTCCCGGCTGCCGTGCAGATTCAACAAGTGAACACACGGGAGGTGTTTTTTCCCAATTGTGGTAAAACGCGTAATAAAATTTAACACTTTAACCATTTTTTTTTGGTTTTGTTTTGTTTTTTGAGAGACAGAAGACAAACTGGGAAGGGCAGAGAGAAGGAGTGAGAACCTCAAGCACGCTCCATGGAGCCTGACGCGGGGCTGGACCCCGGGAACCACGAGATCGCGACCTAAGCCAAAAATCAAGTCCACGTTTAACCGACCGAGCCACCCAGGCGCCCCTCGTCGCGACCACTTTCAAGTGCACAGCTCAGGGACATCAGGCGCACTCACGCTGTCGTGCAGCCGCCCCCACCACCCGTCTCCAGAACTTTCCATCTCCCCAGACTGAGACTCTGTCCCCGAGCAGCACGGACTCCCCGCCCCCTGCCCACCCCTGGCTCCCCCAGTCTGCTCCCTGGCTCTGTGGACGCGACTCCTCAGGGGACCCCCCGTGCGTGGGGTCACGCAGGACGTGTCCTTCTGTGTCTGGCTTCTGTCACCAGCGCAGCGTCCTCGGGGTCCATCCCTGTGGTGGCAGGTGGCACTTTCTAAGGCTGGATCACATTCGGGCGTGTGGACGGACCACGGAGTGTCTACCCTTCGTGCGCGGACGGGCACCGGGGGTGTCTGGCGACTAAGGACCATGCTGCTGTGAACGTGGGTGTGCAGGTACCTCTTTGCGCCCCGACGTGCATCTCCTGCGGGTGAGAGGGAGCCCGGACACGGGAGTGTGGTGAGAGCCGGGACACAGGCCTGCCGGAGCACGGGGAGGCCCGATTTCCGAGGACCCTCCAGACCGTTTGCTACGCCAGCACCCGCCCCACGTCCCCACCAGTGCACCCGCGGTTCCCTCCTGGAACACTGCCGGCAGGCACCGGGTGTCGCCGGCCTCTTCCCCTCGGCAGTGACTGCGCAGGATTTGGGGTCAGCTTGTGCTACAGAACGTGCACGTGAACCTCAGCCCGGGCCTGATGCTTCGCCCCGTGCCAGGCACCTGCCGCACGCCAGCTGTGCACAAGCTCTGAGGCCTCCCTGCGGACCCAGAAGGGCCATGTCCCGCTTTACGGATATGGAAACTGAGTCTGGGCCCGAGTGCAGCTTCTCCGAGGCTGCAGTGACCAGATGGAGAGGCCAGCGGGGACCAAGTGTCCCCTGATGCTCTCGGGCCTGAGTCACATCACAGCCCCCCCCCCCACCCCTCAGCCCTGCAGGAACCAGGAAGGTCAGCTGCCTCTGCCCCGGGCCAGAGGGCGGGAGGAGTGACACGGCAGGAGGAAACCCCAGGACCCACGGAGTCAGCAGCTGAGGGTCCAGAGTGGTGCTGGGCGGGGGGGCGGGCGGGGGGGGGCCTCTGACCCTGTGAATCCTTGGGAGGTCAGGGCAGGGGGAACAGCACCCCCGAGGCAAGAATCCAGAGCCAGGAAGGGCGGCCTCCA
Organism: Panthera pardus; assembly: GCF_024362965.1. Taxonomy (NCBI): domain Eukaryota; kingdom Metazoa; phylum Chordata; class Mammalia; order Carnivora; family Felidae; genus Panthera; species Panthera pardus. The sequence goes on along the minus strand of NW_026527013.1, from coordinate 483,861 downwards.
GATGAAGGTCGAAACGCTCAGCCCATCTCGTGGCCACTTGCCAGCTCTCTTCCCAGCACCCGGCCCCCAGAACCAGCAACACATCTCCTTCTGAAACATTTACTCCTGGAACACGTACAGGCAGCCAAGGGCATGGAGGCACAAGGGCACAGGCACCAGGGGCTCCGAGTGACCCTCGCTTGGGTCTGGGCACCAGAGCCTCAGTCAAACCAGATCTTCCAGACTTTCTGGAGACCCGAGGGTGAGGACAGCCTGGGCCCAGCCTACAGATGGGAAAACAGAGACCCCGGCACTCTGGGGAGGGGGCTGGCACCCTTGGGACCCTGGCCAAGCCCCTCCCTGCCCTCCGCTGCCGATGGGAACCCCAGAGGCCCAAGGCCTGCTGTAACCCCATTCTGGCCTCAAGGGGCTGACGGAGCCCAACTGAAAGCTGTGGGGGTGGGGGGCTCACAACGTGGTGTCCCCAGTTGGCCAGCAGGACCCCATCTCATGCCCTATCAGCCGCCGTGTGGCGAGACCCGTGGCCAGGGCGCACAGCCAGAGCAAGGGGCCATCCCTGAGCCCAGGAGCGGGATCCGAGCTGGGACTGCTGGTTCCGGCTCCAGGTTCTCCAGCACCCGCTCAATCACGTGGATTTTCTAGGTCATGAAGCTGAGCTGTCAGAGGTGGGCAGCCTTCCGGGAAGTTCCGAGGCTATGGGGCCCACGTGTCTGAGCCGGGCCCCGGGTGCCGGCTGACCACTGGCCACATCCCCAGGGCAGGTGTCCCTGGCCTCTCTCGGGCCCTTTTAGGCCAAGGGACGTTCTCATCGGGCCGTGTGGGCACACGTCCTTCTGGAGGACTCTGGCCCAGAACCGCCACCCACGTGAGCCAGGCTGGGGGCACCCTTGCTGGGAGGCCATCAAAGGGACGGGACCAGCGGGACCACACTGCGCTCTCTGAACCGTTCCTGCCCGGGGTAACCCCCACCCCGCACCTCAGAAGCCACCCCTGCCCCAGCACACCCCTCCCACCGAGTGTGGCCTGGTCCTCACGGTCGAGCGAAAGCCCCGGGGCAGCCGACCAGTCTCTGAAAAGAACCGTGACTTCTTGACACGGAGTTTTAAAAACCGGACTCAGGGGGCTCTGCTGAAACAGGTCCCGCTAGGAGTCCCGGGGCCACCCCGCGGGACCTGGGGCCACCCCCCCGCCACCGCCAGGGCACACAGAGGGTTGAAGAGAAGAGGCTTTTAGTCCTTTCGTTAAAGACGGAGCGGCACCAGAAGCCACACGGAGGCACCGGTGGCCAACACGTGGTACACAAGGCTCCTCGAGGGGGCAACGCGTCCAGGGGGCCGCCCGGCGGGCGGGGCGCTCACTTGGCCGGACCGCGTGATGATGCGCGTGGAGAAGTCGAACAGGTCGCGGTTGACCTTCCGCAGGTTCCGCACCTCGTCCTCCAGCTCGGCCACGCGGATCCGCAGCTGGTCCTGGCCGCCCAGGACGCTCTGGGGGAGGACAGGGAGCCGGGTCGCCTGCGGGTCCCGGGCGGGGAGGGGGCTCGGGGGCGTCCCCTGCCCGCCCCGTGGCCCCCGGCCCACCTTCTCCATCGTGCCGCTCATCACCGCGTGCAGCTGGTCTGCCCGCTCCAGGTGGCTGGGCTCCGAGCCCTGCAACACAGAAGGGGCCGCGTGGCGCCCAGTCAGCAGGGGCAGCGGCCCTGCCGGGGAGGTGCCTTCCTGACACCCGCTGGCCGAGGGGACGCTGAGGCTTGCGGAAAGGAGCGCCAGACGCCGGGCCGGGGCGCGCGACGTCTCTACTGAGGTCACGGGCTCCGACCCCCCGGCTGGACGCGTGCAATATACTCCCCAACGCGGCCCGGGGGCAGGGACACCCGAGGCCACGCCGTGGGCACAGCGCTGGGGCCCTGACGGTCGTGCAGAGACCAAGGTCAAGGAGGCCCAGGAGACGGGCCGGCCGGTCAGCCGAGGCCTCCAGCCCCGGCACACCGTGGGCTGGACGCCGCGACTGCTGCGGGGAGGCCATCTGTCTCCTGCTGGACGGCGTCCGGGCACGCGGCCCTCGTCGGCACAGCCAGAGGCCAGCTGTCTGCAGGAGGGCTCCGGACACCCCAAGGGGCCTGTGCCGTTCACGGCACAGAACGGTGGGCGGAGCACGGCCCGAGCGTGCCAGGCAAGGACCGGCAGAGCAGGCGGGTGCCCCCGGGCCTGGGGCGGCAGACGGGCCATCCCTGGGGGCTCCCCTCCCCCCCCCGCGGCCCCCCCGTGGAGAAGCGGCCGGACACACGGTGCTTTCAGGCCAAGCTCTGCTCCGCAACGCGCCCTCGTTCCGAACGCCCTGGGTTTCCTGAGCTCCCCTGCCAAACCCCCCGCCTGGGCTCAGTCGCCAGGTCAGAGATGCCCCCTCACCGGGAGCGCCGGTGCCCGAGGCAGGTCACCACCCTGAACCCGACGGAACGTGCAGAGCTGGGCAGAGGAAGGTCCTCCCGAGGCCCAGGGAGGGGACGCCTGTGTGGGGACGGGGACGTACCTGCTGGTGGAGGCCCAGGCGCAGCGTGAAGCCCCCTCGGTGGGGCTCGTCCCCGTGCTCGGCGCCCAGCAGGTGCTTGTTGAAGTGGGCAGGGGCAGGCCCGGCCTGAAGTCCGAGCTCAGCATGCTGAGCGGCGCCAGCATGATGGAGGCGTTGGTCACAGGGCCTGTGGCAGGGCAGGCCGCGGTCCGAAGGCGCCCCAGGCCACGCGGGCGGCTCCCACGGGCCCCCAGTCCTCACCCCCCAGCTGTCCAGGAGCGGCACCGCCCGGACCCCGGGCCTCTCCTCACAGCACAGGCCCCGGGGCGGCCAACTCGCCGGGGAAAAAACCGCGGTGTGGACAAACCGGCGAAGCCGTGCGCCTTCGAGAGCCCCCGGAGGAGCTGGCTGCCCCGTGCCCCCCGCACCCAGGGCGCCTCACCTTTGAGGGTCACCGTCCTGATGCACTGCTTGCTCTGGACGTCCCACAGGCGCACGGTCTCATCGTGGGAGCCGGAGAGCAGCACGCTGCCGTCAGTAGACACGGACAGGCAGGTCACCTGGTTCCTGGGGACGACGAGCCCCACAGAGGGCGGCACAGGTGACCCCAAGCCGAGAGCCCGAGCACGGGGCCCCTCCCGCTCCTGGCCCCGCCCCGCACCTGTGCCCTCTGAACGCCTTCCCGCTGTCCTGCTCCGGCTGGAAGGTCTTCTCTCTCTGCCCAGGCTGTGGAGGCCGAGAGGGCCCGGGGCCGCACCTCAGCCCGGGGGCCCCAGGCAGCGGGGCGGGGGGGGGGGGGAACCTGGGGTCCCACGGCCCACTGAGCACCCCGGCCCGGGCCCAGGCACCCCCTTCCCCCACCTGTCCACTCACCCAGGTGCAAAGGTCGACCTGGAAGATGGAACCGTCGCTGCCGCCACAGAACAGGTGGTGCTCGGCCAGGTCCATGGTCACGGCCACGATGGCCACGTCGAACAGCACAGAGAGCAGGAGCTCGCCCGACGAGACCTCCCACAGCTGGGGGTGTGGGTGCGATAGGAGCTCTGGCCGCTCTGGACCCCCGGGAACCGGGGCCGCAGCCGTGGCCCGGGGGGCGGGGGTGCGGAGAGACCCAGCCTCCCCGGGGGCAGAACTCGCCTCTCAGGCCCATGACCCCCTCCCCCCACCTGCTTTAGCTGCCGCTGGCCCCCGCCCACCGCAAAGCCCGAAGGGCCAGCGTGCCCTCAAATCCCCTGAGGTCTGGCCAGGGAGCCGCCAGGCACAGGCAGCCAACTGGGAATTTCCAAGCCGACGCAGGCCTGGACCGTCCACCCTCTGGCCGTCCTTGAGGCGGGAGGCATCAGGGGGATTAGGAGCTGTCTGGAGCTGCCAGCCTGGGGAAAGGAGGCGACTCACTGGCTCACGCTGGCCAAGAGCCTGCCAGCTGCCAGGACATGACTCACAGATCCACTTGGGGGAGGGGGGTCCCTACCTTCACCGTCTGGTCCAGCGAAGAGGTGGCCACCCGGGCCAGGGGCCCCCCAAAGCCACAGTGCAGGTCTGTGATGGGGAGGGTGTGACGAGACCAGACATGCCGGGGGGCTGGGGTCCTGGAGGGGTCCACCTGCAGCACGCTGTGTGCAAGAAACAGACCTCGGCGAGGGGGGGGCGGGGGCCCACCCCCTGATGCCCCCGCCTGGCTCTCAGCCCCCTCCCACCCTGGGGCCCCGGCACGGCTCTTTCCACGTGCGCTGGGGCCAGACCCGACCCGAGAGGGCCCGAGGCCCCACCTGCACAGGCTCCACACCAGCACCAGGCAGTCTTTGCCCCCCGAGAGGAAGTGGCTGCTGTCCCCAGTGAACCGCAAGCACGACACATCCTGATAGTGGCGGCTCAGGATGACCAGAAGGTTCCCCGTGGAGACCTGTGGAGGGTGCACACAGGTCAGGGCAGGAAACGGGCGCTGCCGCCGCCCCCCGGCTGCCAGGCCACACGGGGGCGCTGGGGGGAGAGCCTGTCCACACTGACTGTCCCAGCGCTCGGGTCAGGGGTTCACGGCCAGGGTGTCTGGGAGGAATACTGAGGCCTGGTGGGAGGCCATGCCTCTTCCCGGCTGTCCTGCCTAGGACATCCCCAAATGGATGATGATCTTGTTGGAGCTCCCACCCCCTCGTCCACAGTCACCCTGACCTCTGAGACCTGTGCGTCAGCTGGCCCGAGGACCCCTGTCCAGTGCGGGACAAGGCCGTCACGTAACCATGGCGTCCGGGGAGGGCAGGGGCTTGTCTGCACGGAGGAGAGTGACAAGGCCACAGAAGAGGCTGGTGAGGCCGTGGGCCCTTCCCTCCAGAACCGGCCAGACCTGGGACCCAGGAGCGGGAAGTCCCCGTCTTCAGACGCCACCACAGGGGGATGGGCCGGTGGCCGGGGGCAAGGGGGAGGCCCCTGGCGGCACGGACAGGTGAGCCTGGGAAGGTGGGGTGGGCTGGGGGGCCAAGACTGTGCTGCGAGTTGACCGGTGTTCCCCTAATACCCAGATTCACGTTCTAACTCCTGAGACCTGAGGCCTTCCTTGAACATGGGGTCTTTACAAGTCTAACCACACACCAGAGGGTGGCCCTGAATCTAACCATTGGTGTCCTTACATAAGGAAAAGCCGGAGAAACACACAGCGTCCCCCTGAGGCCCCTGCTCTGAGCATTTCCAGCTTTCCTCCCCCCTCATCCACACAGACGGAGGGGGGGAAAGGTGGACAGTGGCAGATAACCGGAGTCAGGTCCTCAGGCAGAGTTGCTGCCTTGGGTTGGCTGTGGGGGGCGCCCCCTTGTGTCCATGGCCCGCACCGGTCAAGAATTCTCCCGGAGGGTGAGGGAGCCAGGGTCAGACCACAGAGACCACCAGCTAAGACCCAAGACGTCCCTCATTAGAGAGGGAAAGGGGACATTGATTTCTGCCCACGTTCCCTGCACCAGGGCAAGGATTTCTACCATGATGGGCAACCTTTGAAGAAACCGCCCCCCCCCCGCCCCAGTTTCCCTCCCTGCACCAGAGCAACCGCTTCCTCGTTTTAGAATCATTAAAAATCGTTAAAATCATTAAAAGCCTCTGGGGTGAAATAACTAAGCCCCCTCGTATCTCTGTAGCCCTCAGACCTCTGGGGGAAGTACAAAGGCCGTTTTACAGGTGTAGACAAGGTCAAGAAAGGCAGAGCGTGATTATGTGTCCATCTTCTGGCTCCAAACCCTGTGCTGTCTGTGCAGGAGGTGACGCGGGTGTCCCCCGCCCAAACATAAGCAACTGTTGGTGACAACACGGTCTAATTAACCCAGCGCCCTGAGACCAAATCCCACTACCTTGGTTTTATGCCTGCTCTTACCTCCCACAGGTATATGCTCTCTGCAATCCCTGCCAGGACATACAGGCCATTGGGCGATGTGGTCAGACAGGTGACAGGTCCAGGACACATGATCTTCTGCTGGAGCTGGTCCTAGAGAGACATAAGAAGCCTCTGAGCTTCGCGTGGAACTCGGAAGCTAGGGGACAGTGGGGAGAAAAGTCCGAGAGAGCTAGAAAGAAGGGCAGGAACAGGGGTGATTTGAACTAATCAAGGGTCATCAAGAAGGCACCTGATCCAGCCCAGGCTTTGCAGGCTGGAGGGGGAGGCCTGCAGATTGCTGGATCAAAGCAGAACGGTGCTCACTCTGGGTGGGGGGTAGGGGTGGGCAAGCCACAGAAGGTCCAGGAAGGAGTTGGAGAGCCCAATGGCCAGGCGGCTTGTGCCACAACCCCGCCTTCCCTAACATCCAGCCTGTGATCCTGACGGTCAGTTTTCTCATCTCTTTAAAGGGAAAACTTCCTGAGTATGAGCGGACCACACCAGGTAAAGCCAGAACACAGAGCTTGTCCCGAGAAACTTCAGCTGTCAGAGCCGGACAAAAGGAAACTTCAGTGGCTGCACGTTGGGTGTTTATAAGAAAAGTCCAATGGCCCCTTGGGATGAAGGGTAGTATCTCTTTGGGGGGGGGGGGGAATAAATGCATGACTCTCCTGGGCCTCTGATATTCACCTTCCAAGAACAACAGACCCGTGGAACCCCCACAGAAAATCCTTTTTTCCCCCCTTCTCCTTAAATGAGCAGCAAACAAGTTTATTAGGGTGTTAAGATCAGAAAGCTCTCTTTACAGAAAGGGAGCATTCACGAGCGAACACTCTGAAAGTCCTTTGCTTAAACTTCGCTCCCCAAGCTCCCTCCTACTTCCCCACCCCATCAAGGGTGCCTGCCGCGCAGACGCTCCTCACTGTCCCCAGTGGCCCACCCTCTGCCCAGCGCCAACGATCCCACCCAACCCAGAGCGAGCCTCCCTCCTCGCCAACCGCCCCCAGACCCGCGCATGCGCAGCGCACCCTAACCGAGACCACCCCCCGCCCCGGTTCAGGGACCCCGCGGGCCCCACCGACCCTTCCCCCGACCCCACTCTGGGGCACCCCGCGCACTCTCCGACGAAGCCCGGGCCGGGGCGCGCGCCGCCGCACCTTCCGCTGCAGCTCCCAGGCGCTGATGTAGTTCTTGCCCAGCTGCGCCGCCAGCAGGTACTCGCCATTGAGCAGCGCCAGGCCGCGGGGTCCGGCCTGGCCGCCGCGGTACGTGAGCAAATTGGCGCCCGAATGCAGCTCCCACACGATGCAGCTCCACAGCTGGGCCGCCGAGTCCGTACACACGGCCACTTCCATGGGAGCCGCCATCTTGCCTCCCCCCACCGCCCCCGGAAGTACGTCACGCCAGCGAGACTCCGGCACCTGCGCCGCGGCGGCTAGAGCGGCGCCCACGTCTCCTCGCCCGGGCTGGCGCGTGACCACGTGCTCCAGAGGGGGCTAGATCCCCGCCCCGCGGCCGTGGGGGGCGCGTGCCGTGGAGTTGGTGGCCGTGGGAGGGGACCTCGCCCCCAGATAGGTGGGGAAGGCGGGGCGCAGGGTCTCCTGCGGAGAACTTCAGAGCCCGGAGGTCTCCTGGCCGTCTCCGCTGGGCGCCTTTGACCAAGTGACGCGGTCTCTCGGGTTCCTTTTCTTTTTTTTAATGTGCGAATAGTAAAGTCCCGAGCTCGCAGGCCTCGATAATCATTTGCACGAAAAACGCGCACTGCGTACCTAACCTGTCTAGCTGAACGCCCCCGGGTCCACCGTCCGCTGCCCCCAGACCCCTCTTCTCTGGGGCCACGAAGTGCACCTGTACATTTCAGGAACGTGGTGCAGGCCAAACAAGTCGCGATCTCAGTCTGAGGGGCGCCTACCCTCCACTACAGCTGCCGGCCCCAGGCCGGGTCTCCAAACAGCGCCTTTCAAAAACGTGGAATTAGTTGGAAACCTGTGAAGTCAATCCACTTAGCCGGTGAGGCCTTGGCGTCTATTCCCAGCGACACTGGAGGGTGCCGGATGCCCGGGGTCTGCAACAGTGCCGGAAGCGCCCGCCCCAAGCTGCCGAGGGCGTTATGGGAGCAGGTGTCCTAGAGCAGGGCGGAGACCGTGCGCCCCCAACCCCGCTTCATATCCAGGAGACGATGGGTGGACGGAGGGAGGGAACCGCCTGAGCGAGGAACGGGAGCTCGGGGCGTGGGGTATCCGCGGCTCCAGCCCCGACCGCCAGGTGGCAGGCGCGAGCCTCGGACCGGGAGGCCGGACCCGGAAAGGGCTTTTGCCCACGGCGGCTGCTCCCAGCTCTGGGGCCACAGCAAGAAGCAGTTACGGGGATAGGGCTGCCACGGGGGACCTGCCTAGTTTGGGGGTCTGGAAGAGGGGCTTCCGAGAGCAGGTGTCACTTGAGCAGGGAATTAACAAGTTGGAGGGAAAGGTAGGCAGAGGAACGTGCAAAGGCCCCGAGGCAGACCATGGAGGATAGAGCTGGGCAGTGCAGGGCCTTTCAGCCAGTGGGTAGCCTGGATTTTACTTTATCCTGGAGGGCGAGGATCCATTGGGAACTTAAGGACTCTTGTAAATTGACGTGAGGAGAGCTGAGTGTGCAGGGACCTCCTAGTTCAGACAGGTTGCAAGTGGAACCAGGTCTCCTTGATTTCCACCCTCACAACGAGTTGATGCTCCTAGGTTCCTCAAATTTTTTTTTTTTAATTTAAGAAAAAATTTTAATGTTTATTTTTGAGAGAGAGCTTGTGCAAGCGGGAGAAGGGCAGAGAGAAAGGGTGACACAGGATGAGAAGCAGACTCTGCGCTGACAGGAGAACCGATGCAGGGCTCGAACTTGCAAACTGAGAGATCATGACCTGAGCTGATGTCGGTGCTCAGCTGAGCCACCCACGCGCCCCCTCAGATATTATTTTAAACACTGGGTGGCTCAGTCGGTTAAGCGTCTGTCTTCTGTTCAGGTCATGATCTCCGGTTCATGAGTTCAAGCCCTGCGTCGGGCTCTGTGTCTCCCTCTCTCTCTGCCCCTCCCCCGCTCACACTGTCTCTCTCAAAAATAAATAAACATTAAAAAAAAAAAAAGTGTGAATAAGAAAAACAAAATGCCTGGAATGCTAATTTACACTTTTCAGACATTGGTTTCCCAAAATCAAATCTTTGAATCCCGAGTCCCTGGCGCTCCGTGGAATCTGGTTTGAGAATATGTTTGAGAATGCCACTGTGTGGCGCCCACGAGTGGACCCTGGTGGCCTTTCTTCTAAACATCAGCTCAAGGCTTCAATCTGCACTTTTTTTTCAATTTTTAAAAATTTGAGAGAGAGAGAGAGAAAGACAGTGTGAGCCTGGGAGGGGCCAAGAGAGAGGAGGAGACAACGCAACGCAGGCTCCAGGCTCTGAGCTGTCAGCACAGAGCCCGACATGGGGCTTGAACTCATGAACCGAGAGATTGTCGTGACCTGAGCCATAGTCCTGACACTCGATCGCCACCCAGGCGCCCCTTGAACCTGCACTTCTGAGCTGTGAGGCGAATCACTGTGAAGTTCTGGGCCTCAGTTTCCCCACATGCACAGCTACTGCAGCCACTGTAGTTTCCCGTAGCTATGGGATCTGGGTCCTGGGTCTGCTTCCAGGAAGTCTGGCCTGGAAGTCTCCAGATCCCTGGGATCCAGGACACAGGGGCAGGCCCAGCAGATGTGGGTTGCAGAACGACCAACTGTGCAGACGGGTGCCAGAGTGTGAGGGGGCAGGCTTGATGCCCGGAGGGCGCTGGTTGCTGGCACTCAGGCAGGGGCAGGCCCAGGCGACAGCTGGATCGCAGTCCTGGCCCCTCACAGGCCTCCTTCCCCCTCCTCCCCTCCCAGGAGGTCAGAGGTCACCCCACCCCCAGCCCAGCCAGCGTGGAATGAGGACAGACCAGTTGTGTCAGAAGAGAAACGCTACAGCCACACTTTGGGGGGGGGGGGGGGCGTCCAGGGACCACCCCTGTCGCCAGACCTCCTTGGTGCCAGCTGGATGCCTGGTCCCAAATCCAAGTCTGTAGTGTGTGGCTAGAGGGGCAGAAGCAGGATGGGGGAAACCGAGGCACAGATACGGTTCCCCCACCGCCACCCCAGTAAGCCCTGAATTCTTTTTTGTTTTCGAGAGAAAGAGAGCGCAAGGGAGCGAGGGAGGGGCAGAGGGAGAGAGGGAGAGAATCCCAAGCAGGCTCCACCCTGTCAGCACAGAGCCGGACACGGGGCTCAGTCCCACGAACCGTGAGATCATAACCTGAGTGGAAATCAGGAGCCGGACGCTTAATCGACTGAGCCATGCAGGTGCCCCTAAGCCCCGAGTTCTCATTCGTTATTATTTTTTCATTATTGAGCACCTCCTGTTTGTAGGCAGTGGGTACACACTGAAGAAACAAACCGAACCCCCTTTCTGGCGTCCTGGCCCACAGGCCCCTTCCCAGGGCAGCCCCGTCAGGGCCACGCGTGGTGGGAAGGAAGGCAGAGGACTCGGTGAAAACCCTCTTGCTCAGGCATCCCTTCCGGCACCGGCTCCGAGCCCTGGTGCTTTGCAGGTTCCCTCAGCTCTGCTGGCTGGACGCGGGTCCCCACGTTACCTCCAGGAGCCTCCCCGGCCTCCTCACAGGCGCGGAGCGGGAGGCCAGGGGGACAGAGGCTGCCGGGTTCTGGGAGGCGGGGCGGGCAGTGACGGGGCCTGCCGCCTCCCTGGTCCCCCAGGGGCCGTGTGACCTCAGGGGCCCTTCAGCGGAGGAATGAAGGGGGGCACCGGCTGGGCCAGTTTGCAAGAAGCAGTGTTTTCCCTTTTTCAAGGATTTTTCTTTATCTCTGGTGTGTGAAGGGGAGGGGCCCTAGAGGAAGGTGGGTGACCTGTCCTCCGACCTCTCCTGGCCCCCCAGGTCCACGGAGGCTGGGCCCAGGACGTACAGCTGACTCACTTTCAGCAGGTGCGGAAAGCGCGTGGATAAACCGGGGCAACCGCCAGCTCGGACCGGAGGGGCGGCTGGCTGTCCCCCGTTCCTGGTGCGGCCTTGGGGGGCTGACCCGGGCGGGAGGGGCCGGCCAGGGGGAGGTGGGGCGTGCCCGCTGCGGGCCTCGCTGACCTTGAGCCCGGCACAGCCTGTGCGCGGGTGTCACGAGGGCGAATGGAGCGGACGTCCCAGAAAATCTCTCCCAGACACGAAGCTGCGGAGCCGGTGTGGTTTGGGTTCGGAGGCAGGGCGCCCAGGGGCCCCCTTCCGTCTGTGCGGAGGCCCGACCCCACCCCTGGGGTCTGGTTTCTCAGGCCGCACCCACGAATCCTACAACGTGAAACCTCGGGCCAAAGCACAGAGGGCGGGAAGGCGGGTGGGGGCAGGCTGGGCCCTGCTCCAGTGGGGGTGGGGGACTCCACGCGGGCACCCCACACGCGTCCGGCCAGTCGAGCTGAGGGGCGCCCCGGGTGGCCCAGAAGCAGAGGCAGCAGAAACACAAGGCAGAGTGCTGCGGAAGTTTCCAGACGGATGAGGGACTGGCAGAGAAGGCCGCACCCAGGGGGCCTAGGTCAGAAATCCCACAGTGACAGTGCCCGGGGGCCAAGGAACCCTGCAGGTGGGAGAGCTAGCCTGGGGGGGGGGGGGGGGACACAGGCTGGGAGGCCCGGCCCTGCCACCGAGGTCCCCCCCCCAAATCCCTAAAACAGCCTTTGTACCAGGTCCCCAGGGATGTGCAAATGGCCACACACTCACTCTTAGAAGGGGGATGCTGACGAATGGCTGAGCCGGGCCCGTCCCCTGGACACAGCTGACATTGGGGGGGGGGGGCTCCTGGGCCCCACCCCTTGGTGCCAGGAGCTCCCCAGTGTGACAACCTCTGATGTCCCCCCTCCCCCCCCCCCCCACGAAAAAAACCACCACGGGACACAGTTTCTGTTAAAAGTCAGAAGTGTTTTGTCTTGTTTTAATACCTCATCAGCTTTACAGGGTTACAATTGTCTTAAATATTTTTGAAGTTTAAATACAATCTGCATAATAATGTTATAAAATGTAAACTTTCAGTGTTTTTAAATTTCAAAATCACACACCTTTTTTTTCTTTCTTTCCTTTTTTTTTTTTTTTTTGGTCTTTTATCTTTTTTTTTTTTTTTTTTTTTTTTTTTTCCCTTTTAATACCTGAATGTTCTGCAAACACTGAAGTCTTACCAGGGCGCGACAGGCCGGGCCCGGCCAGAGGTAGAGTCGTTTTAAACCTTTTTTTTTTTTTTTTTTTTTTTTTGGAAGTTTTTTTCACTTTAACCTGAGTCCTGGCGCGGAACCCACGCCGTCTGACAAACCCCAGAGAAACTGAAATTTCTGTCAGGAATGAAAGGCTGAATTCATGTTTGCCAAGAAAAAATGCAGAAGCAAAGTTAAGGGGGAAAAAAGGAGACAGTGGGCAAAAGTGATACAATGAAAGTGGGTTTACAAATGCAGAGGAATGGAGACCACCGCGCCTGCCCGCCCCTGCCCGCCCCCAGACAGCCCAGCCCCCAGCTCGGGGGGTGGGCACACGGAAGATTCTAGAAGCAACACCTCCAGCAAGACAGCCCCAGGGAGCCCCTCTCCGCCCTGAGTCTGGGGTCCACCCGCTCTGGAACGAACAGTGCACCAGCCGGGACACAGCCGCCCCCATCCCCACCCGGGTTTGCGTAAGGGGGTGCCCATCCGCACCCCAGAAAGCCTCCCCTTCCCTAAGCCCAGAGACCGCAGTGGCAGGGGGCTGAACGCGGGCACCTAAGGCGGAGGCAGGGGAGGGCCCCACCGGCTCGCAGGCCCACAGCCGCCCGGCTGTGGCCTGGAGGGTGGGACCCGGCCCCGAGCCCCGCCCAAGCCCCGCCCCCACCTGTCCCTACAGTCACCACTGGAACAGCGGGCCACACCCTGCGTTACATCCGGGAGGCCACACCACCCACAAGACACACGTGGACGCACGGCACACGCACGAACAAAGCGGGCGCACAGGCTTTCCAGGGGGAGGGGCCCCACGGGCGGGGGGGGGGGGGGGGGAGTCGAGGGGACAGGTGCACGTCCCTGCGGAGACCCTGGGCCAGCCGCAGAGGGCCAGGCCCGGGCACGGGTTTTGGCATCAAGAGTCAGACCTGAGGTAGGAAGAAAGCGCTGCAGACACCCCCCCCCCCCCCACGTGGGCCCAGGGCGCCCACGGGGCAGTTCGGGCGGGAGGAGAGAAGGGGCAGGGGCTCCCAGGTTCTCGAGTGGAGCCCGACTGTGCCCGGGGACAAGGGATCCCCCTCCCACAATGATTGTGCTGCTGCAGTGACAGACGGGAAGGGCAGAACCTTCTAGAAGGAAAAGCAGAGAGGAAACCCCACTCCTGCCACCCACTCCTGAAAGGGTGGGGTGTGGGGGTGTCAACGACCCTGAGATATCCCAAAGAAAGGGGTTGCCTTCCAAACACACACCAAAGCCCCACATAACAGAAAACCCAGACCTGGGGGGCTCAGGACCTCCCCCTGCCCCCAGGTCTCCAAGGCTACAGGGTGATGCCTGGGTGGGGGAAGCTGGGAGGCCGCCAGGCTGGCACTGCCCTTCAGCCTCCTGAAGCTGGGCTCCTGAGCCCAAGTAGAGAGTACAGCCTCGCCCCGGGAACAGCCCAGCCACCCCCTCCCCAAACGAAAATCCCGCACCGTGTGAAAACACTAATCAACACCACCGGGTCCACGGGGACACGGGACGACAGGGCAGCCAAGAAAGTCCCCAGACCCGCCTGGGGCAGACACTGCCGCCTCCTGAGGCCCATCACCAGCCACTGCAATAGCCCCCTCCCTCCAGCGGTGCCCCCCTCCCCCCGACACCCACCTTCTAACCAGGAGGACGGGGCGTGTGGGGACCTGGTGTGGTCTCCATTCAGTTACTTTAGTTCCTGCAGGGAGGCGTGGCCCCAAGCAAAAGGGGCCAAGAGAGAAAAAGGCGACAGTTAAGGAGAAGAGAATTGGGGGGGGGGGGGTTCAGGATGCCGTGGCCCCAAAAACCTCGCCCTGAGCTAAGCCCGGCTCACCCCGTCCCCAGTATGGATAATCTCCCAGAGTAGCCCTTTCACACGGGAGCCCCCAGGCCACATTCATCCCTGAGACAGGAGCCGGGGGGCTGGACAGGTGGAGGGAGCCCCCTCCCACGCCGAGGTCCTTCACCCTGCGCTTTCTACTGGAGACTTCCAGCCTCTGCCTGCTGCAGCGCCAGCACGAAAAGCACAGCAAACAAACAGGACCACGGATGTCACGGTCGCCTCGCCGGTCACCGGTCTGAATTCACGCCCGCCCCCACCCCCCCACCCCCCCGTAGCACCTGAGTTCATCACCTCTCCTGGCTCTGGGCCTGCCAGCTGCCCACTGCGCTACAGGAAACGCACAAGGAACCCGAATCAGTTATGGGAAAATAAAAAGGGTATTACTTTTCTTTTCTTTTTTTTTTTTTTTTTGCATTTTCAAGTCCAGTTTCCCTGAATGAACACAAATATATAGATATATATATATATATCCTTTTCCTAAGGTTTGATTCCTCCCCCAAGAATAAAATAGATTATTTACAAAACAAAACCCCGAAACCTCTTAAAAACCCTATAGAGTTTGAGTATCACTGTTTCTTAAAAAAAAAAAAGTTCCCAAAAAGCAATGAGAAAAAAAACTCTACTGATCGTGGCTCAGGGGTTTCATTCAACACAAGGAGCTGGGTGTGGTGTGTGATGAATGGGAGAAAAAAAAAGGCAAAAAAAAAAAAAAAAAAAACCAGACAAAAATGAAAACACACAGTGCAGAGATGTATGAGGTAAACAGGATTGGCCTCCCATGGCAACTGGTCCAAACACACCCCAGACCCCAGACCCCAGTCGGTCGGTCGGTCCGGCAGGGCTGCAGGAAAGCCTAGGAGATATATGCCTCTCTTCCGATTTCCTTTGCTGTTCTCACAATTCGTGTCTCTGAATGTCCGAAACCTGAGTAATTCAAGTGTTCCTTGGTTTTCCCCTGTTTTATTAAATTTTCTTTATATATATATATGTATATATTTTTTTCTTTTCTTTTTGGCGTTAGCTGTGGCTCCTTTGTGGATACCTCCCCTCCCCACCCGTATCTTCCGCCGTCCCGGCCCCTGCGTGGCCCACCTCGACCCCCCACCCAGGCAGGGGCGGGGGGGTGGCAGGTGGGGAGTGGTGCGGTTAAGGCAATGAGTTATTTGAGGTAGAAGACGTGGCAGGTGTGGACAAGCCCGCCGGCCCGGCCTGGCTGCCCGTGCTGCTGCTGCTGCTGCTGCTGGTCCCGCTGGTCCCTCCCCGGCTGCCACCACCACCGCCTTTGCTGGGAGCGGACGGTGGCTGAGCGAACAGCACTCCTAACGCGAGGACAGGAGGAGAAACACGTCACCGAGTCGAAAGGTCCTGAGCACTGACACCCCACAAAGTCACCCACGGGGGCTGTGGGGACAGGGAGGCCACAGGTCCCCCCCTTCTCCGTCCCTGGGAGTCGCCCTCCCTTAGCAGCGGAGCCGCTCGGTGTCCACGGCACCTCCTGGTGGCCCGTGGGAGCTCCTGGCGGACTACTCGGGTTGTTTAGAAGGAACTCGTCAATACCACCTGCCACAGGAAGAGCGCGACAAGGGGTCTGCCTTCCGAGCAGCTGCCGTGTGCCCAACACCGGGCCACGGATGCCGTGCGGACTACCTCGCTGCGGTCTCATATGGGCTCCGGCCGGCCGGCCCGGGGGGTCGGGGCGACCCGGGGCTCCCGAGTTAACGGGGAGACGAGCGCCCAAGGACGGCGTGGGGCCCGGCTGGTCCTACCTGTGTACATGATCCCGTTAATCTCCACCGACATGCTGATGCTGTTGCTGCCGTTGGGGCTGGTCAAGTTCGCAGCCGAGTCCTGGCGGCTCTCGCAGGCTGCGGGAAGAAGAAACACGGCCATCTGTAGTCACACACACGTCTGTGCGAGGACCCGCTTCCGTCACCCCCGCTGGACCTCACGAGTCACCGAGCGCGGACCGGATCTGTCACCGGCACACACAGTAGGCAGTCAATAAATATTTACCGAGGAAGAACGTATCTGCCTAAAACTGGCTTTTCTCACGACGACGGGTCTTAACGGCCACAGAGCCGTCTAGACTTGACTCGTTCCGTCCCCTGCTGATGGACACACGAGTGGCTTCAAGGCTCCACTATCACAAGCAGCATCGCGCCAGTGACCGCAGGGAAGCGCCCTCGGCTACGTGTGCTTCCTGGAGCGTCTGCGGCAGATCCCAGGAGGACCACTGGGTCGCAGGGCAAGAATGTTTTCTATCTTGGAAAGAGGTTGCCCAACTGTCACCTCCTCAGACTCCCACCGGCGAGACCGGGTGGGCCCACGTTCCGGTATCCTGACCGGCATTCGATACCATCAAACTCCGACGGGCGTCTCCTCACTAACGCGCAGATCCCCGAGTCGGCTTTCCACATGAACTTACTACCCGTCACCGCTGCCTGGGTCTTTTATGGGGTTAGCTCTTTTTTCTTTTCCCTTATTGATTTGCAGGCACTCTTTACATATGTTGACTACGAGGCCCTTACTCTGTTACGGGCGCACGCGGCAGGGAGGGTTCGCGCGCCGGGTTGGTACCTTGGCTGTTGATGCGGATGCTCATGGGCAGCTGGGCCGTCATGGCCAAGAAGTTCTGCTGCAGGGCCCGCTGCACCAGCCGCTGCTGCTCCTCAGTCACGAGGGCCATCTTCTTCTCAGGCGGCTCCCCAGACTCCAGCTTCTCCCGAAGCTGCTCCAGGGCGGCCGCCTGGGCCGCCACGGCCGCCTGGGCCGCCGCGGCTTGCACCGCGGCCGCCTGGGCGGCCACCACAGGGTGACCCGCCAGGGAGACCGGCAGGCGGCCGGGCACCGTGATAGGGATGGCCGAGTCCTCCTCTAGACGGGAGAGAAGAAGAGTCGGTGGGCAGGAGGGACCCGCAGCGGCCCGGTGCGGCCCTCCGCCCGCGGCAGGACCGCGCATGCGCCTGGACACCTCCGCCGACGGGGTGCGCACGTCCTCTCCGCGGAAGCAGGCAAGCGCTGCCAGATCTAAGGTCAGCCTGACACCGGGTACCGCCGCGACGGGAACGACAGTGTCACAGTCGCATCCAGCACGGACGTCGCACAGAGACGCTGTCACAGCACTTGCTGCGGACAGCAGCTGGGAAGCGCCACGTGTCTCGTCTGACGCGCTCGGCTCCAACCGCCTCGAGAGGCTGTCTCGACACTCGCGCGCCTGCCTCCACCCTCTTACGGCCGCTTCACGGGGGAGGCAGCTCAGAGGATGTGGAAATGTTGCCAAAGCCACAGGCGGTGGGGTGGGGGGCGCGGAGCTGGGACTCGAACCCAGAACCAGCTGCCAACCATTCAGCTCCTCTGTGGTCGAAGCAAACGTCCCCATCGCGGTTTCTACCCGCTGGTCCCACCGTGACCTGCTGCCTCTTCTTTTCCCGACTCTTCTGCCCATGCCTGTCCCGGCGCTGCCTGCATGCTGGGCGCCCCCCCCCCCCCCCCCCACCTCTGCCAGGGTCTTTGGCACTCTCTCCTTTGTCCCCGTCTTCTGGGCTCACTCAAACACCACCTCAGCCATCAGAAAACCCTCCTCCCTGCCGGCCAGCACCTCCCCAGCTCCCGCATGAGGCCTCACGCCTGGCGGACGTTTATACTGACTCGTGGGCATCACCGGAGCTTCCCAGGGGTGGGGGTAGGTAAACTGAGGTCCACAGAGGGCTGAGTGACGCTAGTGGGACCCCATTCGCCTAGGATCTGACCAGGCCTAAGTCGTGGGGATCACGCTGGATCCCCCGGCCACCCCAGGAGGCAGGGAGTCCCAGCCCAGGTGGCAGGTGAGAGACACGCAGGGGGCTTCGCCTGCTTGAGGCCACACCGCCACGTGTGCCATTGGTGTTTCTGTGCTAGGAAGGATTCAGAGGCTCGCTGGGTGAGAAGGCTGTGATCGGCTGGTGGTGCCTGCCACGAATGGGGGGCTCCCTACCAGGCATTCGAAAACTGGGCCCGCTGCCTGCTGGGGGCCGGACACACCAAAGGCTCTCCTTCCACAAACCCACAAAGAAGGGGTCGCTTTCCCGTTTCCCCAGCAGGAAAGCCGGGCCCAGGAGGGGCCAGTGAGCTGCCCAGACACACCCAGCACTAGATTCGGGGAAGGTTGAAGGGCCAGTGGGATGGGCCCACACCACACCCGTGACGGTCCCTGCTGGACAGTGTTGAGAAGGTCCTGAAGCTCAAAGGGAAAAGAATTCAGCAATCAGCTAGTAAGGTCTGCCGTGGGCAAGGGACCGGAAAAACTCCGGCTGTCAATACTGCCGCCCACAGGCAGAACTCGGGCGAGGCTACAGTAATTTGCTAGTAACACCGGCCAAGGGATTGGGAAGGAACCGGGCGCCCAGTCAGAAACGGGTGCAGCAGCTTGGACTGGGGAAGCGGTGCTCGATTAGTAATGTCTGCCACGGGCACGGGCTGGGAAACTGTTCAAGATCCTGAACGATTAGTGATGTCTGCTTGCCCTGGGGTTGGGAGAAGGGCCCTGCTTAGTCACGCCCACTGGGGGGCGCAGTACCCAGAGGGGGTCAGAAAGCCCCGGCCGGAGCAGAATGGGGTCTGGGCCTCAGGGACGCGCGGCCCTTACCTTTCTTGATCTTGGGGGCCGGGGTGATGGAGCTGCCGTTGGTGCTGGCGGCCAGGCCCAGGGAGGGCACGGGCAGCTTGGGCGAGGACAGCATGCCGTGGGCCCCGCCCGGCGAGTAGGCGAACAGGGAGCCCCCGAAACTCTGGCGCCGGCCCTCCCGCCGGTTGCTGTCGATGGCCGCCTGCAGCTCGTTGGGGTTGCTGAGGCCGCGCTTCTCACACTCGTAGGGATACAAGTACTTCATGTACCTGCGCCAGGGGCAGGGACAGGATGGCGCCGGGGCCCCCCAGGACCGCCCTCGCCAATCCCGCCACCCAGCCGAGTGAGCTCGGGGCGGACCGTCCTCAACCCGCACCCTGACGTCAGGACCGGCTCTCCGCGGCCGCCCCGGCCCCTCCCGCCCCGAGCGCCTCCCCTATGCGGGGCGCCGGCGGGCACTCACTGGGTCCGCAGGGTGAAGGCAGCGCTGGTGATGGACGTGGGCAGGTTGAGGCCTTTGGTGATCTCCCTCCACAGCTTCTTGTTGATGACCTCCACCAGGCCGCCCTTCTCCGTCACCAGCACGTACAGCATGAACAGGTCAAGCACCTGCTTGGCCATGATGGGGATGCGGTTCACGGGCGTCCCTGCAGGGGCGGGGCAGGGAGTGCAGGTTAGCGGAGGGGGGGGGGGGGTGGCAGAGCCACAGGCGCAGCAGACAGCACGTGTACAGCCAACGCGCCTGTCCAGAGAGGTCTCTCCTGTCGCGGGCACACGGGGGCAGGATATCCTCTGCGGGGCCTCAGCAGCTCCCCGGCCCCGCCCCCTCGAGGCCAGGAGCTCTCCAGTCATGACAACCACAGACATCCATGTGTCTCCTGGGGGTAGAATCGCCGGGGGAACCCCCCCTTGAGAGAGCACCAGGAGGCCCGTGTCTCCAGCAGAGGCTCGCCCGGGGGTACAGAGACCCGGGACAGGCTGCGGGGCCAACCCGGAGACGTGTGTGAGAAACATGGCCCTCGTGAGTGTGGCTGCATCAACAGGCACAGTGGCCATAACAACCCGCCTGCGTCCCCGAGGCAGGTGCCCTCCGGGTCCCGGGGTTCCCGGGGGTTTGCAGCCGTGAGGAGGCAGAACTTGGGCTAGTCTACCCTGCAGCTGAGAGAGCGGGGTGGCGGGCTGGTCCCCTTTTCCACCCACACTGACCCTCATAACTGCTGCCGTCCCTGTCCTCCTCACGTGCCCCTGATGCAGAAGCCCGTGGCCCGGCCTGTCTGGCACCTTCTCGGCCGAGGGTGAGAAGCCCCCCGTTTCGACTCTCCCTGCCGCTGAAACTCCTGTACCATCTGGCCCCTGGCTGCTGTCCTGGTCAGCTGGGGTCGCCCGGCTCAGATCCCCTGGAGCCAGTCTGGCACAGGGCGTGGGCTCAGGAAACAACAGTGAGATGTGACCGGCCCGCGTCACAGCCTACAGGGCACGTCGCCGCACCCCAGAGATGGGCCAACGGAGGCCCCGGGCTGTGGCTCCTGGAGAAGGGCCAGCCCAGCTTCACGTGAGGGGCCGGCCGGTCCACACTCCTGGGACCCTGGTTCCTGGGCCCCAGAGCCAGATGCTCTGGGGTCACCTCCTGCCACTTCTGTCCTTTCCAGGTTTCAAAACCCCCACTAACTGAGGACAACCCAGAGAGGGTGGAGAAAGCTGGATCTCAGACTACCCCCCCTCACCCCCCCCCGACCGACCCTACCCAATTCCATTTTTCAGCCCGAGCGGGAGAGAGGAAAAAGCAACAAGTGTCAGGGGCTCACCCAGCCCCGGCCCACCTGGGACATTGGTTCAGGTTCTGCACTGAGAAAGAACAGAAAGAATCACACAAAAGATCCTCTGGGGACCCCGCGCCCTGGCTCTGCACGGGGCCTGGACGGATGTTTACAGAAGGAGCAGGGTGGAGAGCAGAGAGGCACCGGTGGAGGACAGGGGCAGTGGGGGCAGCAGGGAGATAAGGAGGGTGGGGAGGTCTTCAAGGAAACAGCAGGAGGGTGGGGCGCAGCCAGGACCCCTCCCGCATTCCCAGCCCCCAGAGACTTCTCAGAGCCTTCTCCTTTGTGACGTGAAAAAAAATTACTTTCTCTGTGTCTGGAGTGAAGGAGGGCTTGTGGGACGCAGGGCATGGTGTCCGGGGCCCGGGGGGAGGGATTTAACGCACTCTCAGCCCCAAAGCCTGCCAGTTACAGAAGGGGAGGGTCCAAGAAGATGGCAAGGGAAAGGGGCACTTGGGGCTGGGTTCTGAGGGTTGCAGAGGAGTTTGTCGCTCCCTGCCCTCCAGGGGAGCCCGGCTTGGCGGGGATGGCTGAGCTGGACGCCGACCCTCACGGTCCCGTGTAGCCCCCGCCTCACCCATACCCAAGGGCGGCTCACGGTACTTCCCGACCTCCAGGACACCAAGCCCAGTCTCGGGCGGGATGAGTGGGCTCTGGGCCGGGGAGCTCGGGGCCCCACGGCAGGGTGGTGGGGGCAGGGGGGGGGGGGCTCCGGCAGGTGTGGACGGGTCGATAAAGCGAGTGGGGGAGGATCTCTCTGACCACACGGTGGGCAGTGGGCCCTGGATGTGACTGGTCCCAGTGATAACAAGGAGGGGGCCCCCACCCCAGGACCGGGTCTGGATTCCCCCAGCCCCGGCACGGGAGGGGTTAATGCGAAGGCCGCAGCCCCCTGCCCTTCCCTTCCGCTGGGCGGCTGGGCCTGTGTTTACAGAGGCCGTTCGAGAGGGAGGGGCGCAAAGAGGCCCTGGACAAAGCCAGCGGCGGCCAGCCCCTGCGGCGGCCCCAGGTAGACCCTGCAGCACCCCAGCTGGGCCCGCCCCTTCCTGCCTCAGGGCTCGGAGGATGCATCCCCTCCCCGGCCTCAGTTTCCTTCCCTGAACGGCCCACGAGGCGGGCTGTCTTAGCAGGCAGAGGAATGAGCTCCACTGTGCAGTGGGTGCCCTCGGGGCCCCCGGCCGGCCAGGCCTCTCGCCCCGTGGCAGCTCAGAGCCGAGGCCACGGCCATGCGTGGGGGTGCGGGGGACCCCCTGGGGTCTGGGTCTCAGCTTCCCCACCGGGACGTCCACCCAGACCGGTCCCTGCTCCTTGGGCCTTTGCTCCCGGTCATCTTCCTGTTCTCCAGGCCTCGGTCACCAGGCATTTCCCGGCCGGGCCGTGTTCGGCATCCACTGCACCCCAGACCCAGGGGGTGGGACGGGCTGCAGAGGCGGGGGCTCGGCCTGGTACGCTGTTGGCACTTCATAAACGCAGCCCTGTGCTCAGCATGTGTGGGGTGCCGCCACACAGTGGCAACTGTTCCTGGCCCGTCTTACACACGGGGGAACTGAGCCCCCCCCCCCCCGCCCCGCCCCCATAGGCACAGGGGAGGGGCCGGGACTGGCCTTGCACCAGCAGCCATGGAACACCAGTGTCAAGACCACGAAGGCCGGGAAGCCAACCCCAGGAACTTCTATCCTATTGTCCCGGGCCCCAGCTGCCCTCCTGGCCGTCCACCTCTGCTCCCTGGAGGCCGGCTCTGCTGCAGGGGACCCTGGGGGCGGTGGGTGGGGGTCCCTGGGAGCCAGGACTCCATCGCACCACGGGTCTCGGCAGCAAAAAAGGCCTGACCTGATGGTTCTGGGTTGGGGACCAGACACCTCCTACCCAAGGACCTACCCCTTAGACGCTCCCACCTGTGCCTCCCCCATCAGACCCGACTGCCAAGCAGGCGCCAGTCCCCAGGACCCCCGTGGGCGAGCCTCACCTCGCTTCTGCATGAAGCTGAACAAGTCATCCAGGAACTCCTTCCTCTTGGGGTCCCCGTCCAGTTCGTAGAGCTGTGGGGTCAGGGAGGGGAAGGGTCAGCCGGTGTCAGCGCTTGGGCACGGGTGCCACATCCCCACTGAGGGGCGGCCGGCAGAGGCAGGTCCAAGGTCCTGAGGCCCCATGGAGCTTAAAGAGCCCGGCCCCAGTTTCAGATGAAGACACAGGAACCTGCGTGTGTCTCCCACGGCGGTTGGCCCTGCATGCCAAGCCACATGCTGGGCCCAAGCCAGCCACATGCTGGGCCCCTTAGAACAAAGGTTGAGTCTCCTGCAGCCCTGAAGGGCAGCACCCAGACCCAGGGGTCTCCTGAGGCGGGTCCCTCCTGCTGGCCCGCTCCTGGAGCCCCAGGTGTCCCTCCAGCACCTCCACGGGCTCCTCCGTGCACGTGTCGGAACCCTGTTTTGAGGACACCCCCCACTGGATTGGGCCCCCTCGTCTCCCCCTTAACTAACGACACCTGCAAAGACCCTCCTCCCCACAGGAGCTCGTTCTCGGGCCGGGAGCTGGGTCTTGACATGTCATTTGGGAGACACCATTCATCCCAGACAGATAACGCCGGTGCAGACAGCCAGCACGCAGAGGCCACATCCTGGTGCTGCCCCCCGAGAGGCGGCTCTGTTTTGTAGATGAGGAAATTGAGGCCCAGAGGCAGGCGAGAACCCAGGGCCCGGGAACGTCAGGGCCCTTCGGCCCAGACTCTGCCCTGGGTTCTCCAGTCATTGGGTGAGGGGCTCGGGGGTCCCCGGCTGCATTGACCACCTGCTCCCAGCGGCCGGCAGCAGAGGTGACTGGAGAGTGGAGTTGGAAGGGGGCGGCGGCAAAGAGCAACCTTCACGTTAAGCCCTGGGGAATGGACCCAGAGGGATCAGGCCTGTGGGGGGCCTTGAAACCACCAATCAGCCCCGGCTGGGACAGTCCATCATTAGGGCCCAAGAACACGCCAACGCCCAGCGCCTGCCGCCTGCCACGTCCCCGGGGGCTTCGGAGGCAGAGTCCCTGGGGCTGGCCGCCCCTCAGCCTCCCTCCCCTCTCTGGGGTTTGGTTCCCCCATCGGTGGAACAGAGACAACAACGCGGGGCCTCCGGGCACAGGCCAGGGTGGTCCGGGCTGAGTCTTTGTCTCTGCCCTGCCCCAGCCAGGCTGGCCAGCTACATTCCTGTGCTGATTTATGGTGGTCAGGGAGGCCCCACGCCTCCCCCTGCCTGAGGGTGTGTGGCCTGCAGGTGGCCATCGTCCCCTGCCCCGTCCCCGCCTCTCCCGCCCACACACCCTGCCACGCACACCCCCCTCCCGGGACCTCACACCCACTCTCCTCCCTGACCCTTCCTGCACCACGCCCCGTGGGACTACACGCTGGTCGGGTCTCCTGTCGGCCCGCTCGTGTGGGATGTGGGGGCTTCGTGTGGTTTGTCACTAGTGTCTAGGTGGGGTCAAGCACACAGCAGTCGGTGAATAAATGGTCGTTCGGTGATCCCTGACTTGCCTCAGTGTGGGCCAGCCTGGGCAGAGGGGCATCACCACGTTTTGGAGTCTCGCTGGAGACAGCAGGTGTCCCCAGGTTCACCTCCACCCGAACCCCCACCTGTGCGATCTTATCTGGAAACGGGGTCGCGGAGGATGTGGTCAGTTAAGCTGAGGTCGTACTCGGGATAGGGTGGCCCTAATCCCACAACACGTGTCCTTCTAGGAGAAGAGACACAGCCACAGACAAGGCCGTGTGAGGACGAGGCCACAACTGAGGGACGCCAGGGGCCGCCGGCCACACCAGAGGCGGCAAGAGGCAGGAAAGACCCTGCTTGGAGCCGCGGGGGCGCATGGCCCTGCCCCACCTGGATCTCGCACATCTGGCTCCAGAATTCGGGAAAACAAATTCTCGCTGTTTTCAGTCGCGCAGTCTGTGGTCATTGCTACGGCCGCGCACACAGGCCCCTCCTGATAGGCGGCAACATCTGTGAGATCCTGACCTGGGGCGGGGGGAGGGGGGGCGTCCACCCTGCCTGAACCTCCCTGGACCCGGTCCCGAGAGACCTCAGTGCCCCTCCTGCCTCAGTCCTCCCATTCGCGAGGACAGCTCACCGTAAACACGACAGCTTCACCCGGAGCTCCAGGAACCGTCGTGACCCCTGTATCCCAGGCGGGGAAACTGAGGCTCAGGATGGAGACCAGCTACCCCGAGACCTGGCAGCTGGCTAGGTGGGGGAGCTGTTAGCCCCCAGGCCAAATGGCGGGTGGACAGGCCTGTGGCAGGGCCCAGTCAGACCCCCGTGGGGCCAGGGTATTGTTCGAGGCCGTAAAGGGGGATGTGCAGGGCCCCCGGCTGCCGGGGGGAGGCCGCTTTAACGGCTGGTGCTGTGGGCAGCCGACAACAAAGGCAGGCAGTAAAGGCCACCCCAGCTTTATGGGGCTCAGGCCCCAAGTTCCGCTCCCCTGCTGCCCCGGCCGGGCCGGAGGGACGGGGGCATGGGGGGCGGTGTCCGGGCCCCACTGCAGGCCGGCACGCCCACCGCCTGTCCTCACGAGGCTCCAACTCATACCGCGGGGACACAACACATCCCGCGCTCGGCCCAGGCCTCTGCCCCGCTTGAGGTGGGCCAGGCGGCACTGAAACCAGTCGCCTGCCACGGCCGCAAACCCAGGCTGGACACCCGCGAAGCCGCGGGAGCCCCTCCCTCGGGCCGAGGGCTGAGACAGACGACCCACGCCGGTCTCGGGCTCTCGCCCTGGCCCCGCCTGACCTAGTGGCACCAGCCACCCCCCAACGGCCCTGCAGCCCACGAGGGCCCCGGGGACCCCCCCGCCCCCCCCCCCCCCACTTCCTCCAGCTTCCAAACCAGTCCCACGTCTGCGCCTTTGCCCCAGCAGCGCCTCCCGCCTGGACCGCCCCCGCTGGCTTCTCGAGTCCCGCTCTCTCCTCAAACCCGCCCCCCCCCCCATGGGGCCCCCGCCCCCCGGGGTCACGGCTGCTGCCCCGTCTCCGTGGCACATGCTCTGCTCCCACTGGAACATGTTTACTGACCGTGGGCGACTTTCTCGTTTACTGACGCTCTTCCCCTGCCCTCCCACTGCCCGAGCCACGTGGATTTACACGCGGGGCTGGCCACAGGCCCGTGTGCCCCAGCAGAAGGTCACATAGACCCTGTCTGCTTCGTCCCCAATGTCTACAACCGGGTACCAGGCGGCTGCCTAACACTCGGGCCTTGATTTCTCAGTGTGCCACGGGATGGGGCCGCTAACCCTTTTCCAGATCTGTTATGTGCCCCACAAGGCTCATGCTGTGGGCGAGTGACATCCTACGCTGGGCAGACGGGCAGCTGGGGACCCCAGCTTTCCGCCAGGGAAAGGGGCAGCCATGCCCCTCCCTGGGCCCCAGCCGGCCGCGTCAGGGGGGTACACCCAGCCCCCCACGGGCCCCCTGCCTGTCTCTCGGCTGTGGCGGAGGGTGATGGAGGCCGGGGGACCCCTTGTTGCCAAGTGGTCTTCCCCACCCCAGCCCCACCCACTTCACAGAAAAGGAAACTGAGGCACAGAGCGGGTAGGGCCAAGCCTCCCTGGTCACCCCACGCAGCAGCCAGAGGGCTTTCTCCCGGCAGTCTGAGCATGAGCTCCCGTCCCATCCCGTGTCCCCCACCCGAGACCTGGCTTCGCACCCTGGCCGCCCCTCCTGCCCTCACCCCTTCCCGAGTGCTCTCACTGAGGGGCAGCCGTGTGGGAGGCCCAGGTAGTGGCAAAAACAAGGTAAGCGCTCCCCACCCCCAAGCGTAGGATGGGCAAACAGGAAATTCTTGTTTGTGGTTAAGGAGCATTGTCTGTGCGAGGAGACTCCTTGTTGGTCAGCGGGTCATACCGCTGACCAGGTCAAGTTGTGTATCTGGGAGCTGGGGGGGGGCCTTCAGCTGCCCTGCAGAGGCCAGGGAGCTCACCCTCGGCGGGGGACCCCTCCCCAGCCTGTCAGCATTGAAGGAGTGAGGAGGAGCCCCCCCCCCCCCCGCCCTTGGCCACCAAGCCCGTAAAGCGAGGGGCCTGGCCTGGGGACGTGCTTGTGCGGGGAGGGCACCACCAGGACCCAGCACACAAGTGGCCCCCTCCCCAGGCATGACGCTCTGACAAGATCACATCCCCAGGAGGCCCCACCTGGGCAACCCCGAGCCAGTTCCCAGCCCACCACGGGGACCCGGGGGGCGGCGTCCAGCCCAAGGCCGAGGGGCCCAGGCTGTAAAGCAACGGCCGCCTGCAGGGCCCCTGGGAGGACCTTTGCCCCTTTAACGGTGTCTGCTCAGGCCCCCTCCTGCCACCCAGGCGGCTCCAAAGTCCGCAGGGCTCCACCTGAGGAGGAGGCTGCTGGGCCCGCAGGGAGACCCGGCGGGGGGGGGGGGGGGGGGGGTGTGTGTGGAGGCCGCCGCTGTCCTTACAAGGCAGAGAGAGGAACCAAAATTAGGAAACATCAAGAAAGCCCAGTGCCTGCCGTTCCGGGGCCCGTGAGCCCCAAGCCGCCAAGGAAGGGAAGGCAGAGCAATGCCAAGGACAGGAAGCCTGTTAGAAAGGCTTGCTGTTGCAGCGCCCAACACGGCTTACAGGACACCAGGAGTGTGTCCTCCTCCACGGCCCGGAACCAGGGTCGGTGGGTGGCAGCGTCACAGGCAGGGCCGGGGGGCCCGGGACGCTAAGTGTGTAACCTCACCTACTTGTCTCTAAACCTGGAGAAAAAGGGTCCACGGGAGTGAGTTCCACATCACACAGAATTCACCATCTCGAAATTTCGGCCGCACCGAGCGTGTTCACGGAGTTACGCAACCACCATCTCTATGTAATTCCAGAACGTTCCATCTTCCCAAACCCAACCCGGTCAGCCAGGCCCCGCCCCCACGAGCCCCCTTCCCGCCTGCGGACGCGCCTGCTGGAGGCGAGTGGCATTCCCGCGCATGTGGGTGGACGGGCTGATCGTCCGTCACCCGCCGGTGGGCACAGGGCTGTCCTTACGGGCCTGCTGCTAACGCACATCGGTATACCCTCGCCTGTCTTTACATCCTCAGGGTTTGGGAGAAGGATTTATTCACCGTAACTCCCGAGGCAAAGTGAAACAGCAGAGAAGGTGGCAACACTGTTTTTTATCCCCCGCACCCCCCCACCCCGGAGACTGACCAGGACAGTAAACCAGATGCAGGCTCCCAGGGGCAGAGGGTCCAAGGACCTTTCATCTCTACAGACAGATGCCATCGGGTCTCCTCTGCTCCAAAGCCGACCATGGCTCCCTATCGCTGTCAGGATAAAGCCCAGGCTTCCTGCTTTCCAGGCCCAGCAGCTGCTCCCCGAGGCACCTCTGCCCCACCACACCGGCCCCTCTGCAGTATAACGCCAGGTCCAGCTGGAGCCCTCCTCCCACCGAAGCCTCTGCTCCCGCGGCCGGGTCTGATCCCCAGGCCGGGGCAGCACGGCCAGTGAGGCTCCGCACCCCCACCGCCCCCAGCGTCTGTCACCAGGCATATGACTGTGCTCGTTCGGCGAAGGGCTCCCCCACACCCAGACGAGAGCCCCCAAGGGCAGGTCTGGGGGCTGCGGGTGCTGGGCTCGGCGCCCGCTAATGAAGGAAGGAAGGAGGCTCACTGAGGCTCTCGGCCCTGGGCCCCCTCCCATCCCCCGCACAAAGCCTCTCCCCACCGACCGAGATGACTCAGCACGTCCAGCCTTGTTGCCGGGGCCCCAGGTGGGCCGGGAACAGAGTCCCTGGGGGCCGCCCCAGCCTCCCCCATTCACAGACAGAGCCGCAGGTGCTGGGGCCGGGCAGGCAGGGCGGCAACCACTGGGCCTCCCCACCACTCCCCCGGGCCACTGTGCACCTGGGGAAACTGAGGTGGGCAGAGGGCAGGTCTCCTGGCAGCACCTGTGGACCGCCAACAGCTCGCCTCGTCCAAGGTGGCACGGCCCCAACGTGGCAAAGCTCGGGCCCCACCCCTCGCGACAGGGACCCCGGAGCAACGTGGCGAACGAAGACAGGATGGAGCTCAGCGGGCACCTGGCGGGGAGGTGGGTCGGGGTGCAAGAACCCAGAGTGGGGGACCCTCCCTGTCTGTGCTCCGAGCCCCAGTCCACCCATCGCAGGGGGCAGGGATGACGTGACCAGGAAGCCGGTGCCCCGTCCCCTGCGCTGCAAGCTCGCAGGCCAGCGGACGGCCCGGCCGGGCTCCCGGGGAGTTTTGCACCTGAGGGAAAATTCTGCCGTGGAAACTCCCACGACACCTCTCAGAAGAGGTGGACGCCGAGCGGGAGCTGTGTCAGCCCACAGGCGTCGGCCGAGACGACCGTTTTGCAGCCACGCTGAGCACCTTCTGTACGTCAAGGCTGCTGCCGGACGCTGCCCAAGAGAACCGCAGGCCAGTGGGGGACACGGCAGGATCCGAGGGAGGCGCAGTGGCCCCGGGGACGGGGGTCACCGGCTGCCGCACGCAGCAGGGCCTTAGGCGACGTCCGGGCGGCCTCGCGCCCTTCCCGTGAGCCGCCCTCCTGGTGCACCTGACCCCTGGGGCACCCGCCTGGGCGACCAGGCCGCCTTTCGTTTCCCGTCAGCGCCGGCTCAGCCTCCTCCACACAGATGTGGTGAGCCCACGGGGCTCGCAGGAGATTGAGGAAGTGATTCTGGGCAGGGCACAAACATCTGTCCGCTCGGCCTCGCACCCCCAGCCGGCCATGTGCCCCTCT
Organism: Panthera pardus; assembly: GCF_024362965.1. Lineage (NCBI taxonomy): Eukaryota > Metazoa > Chordata > Mammalia > Carnivora > Felidae > Panthera > Panthera pardus. The sequence continues at coordinate 454,775 of NW_026527013.1, read as the reverse complement.
CTGAAAAGACGGCACCCCACCCATGACAGATATTAATAAAAAGCTCCAGAAACGAGTCATAAGGCTTAACGCGGAGCTGAAGCTTAGGGGCACTTCTTTCTGGATTTCCAGATTGTGCGGGCCGGGCATGCGCCCCGACGCCAAACTGCCGTCCTCTCCCGGTCGGCCTTGTGCACGGCCGGGGCCACCCCGGGGCCTCAGTGAAGTGGGCAGAGGCACCTGCGGCATCGAGGTGGGGACCAGGGGGACCAGGACGTAGCTGGGGGTGGGGGATGGGGGAGGAACCACCTTGACGGCCAGACAAGCTGATCGCCCGCCAGCACCATGCCAAAGCTGGGGAAACTGAGGCCCATGGGGGCACACCCACAGGTCCAGCCCTGAGAACGCACCCTCGATGGAGGACGGCTGAGGAACGATTCTAGGAAGAGGTGGGGAAGCGGCAATTCCTTGCCCCACGCAGCATGCAAATGACAGGCAAATCCCGCCGGCCTCCAGTCCCTGTGGGGGCCCCTCACCCACTGGCCGAGGGGAGCCCACCTGGGACCAGGAAGCAGGGGGGCTGAGAGAAACCTGCAGGGCAGCACGGAACCCAGGGCCTGGCCCTCGGGTGCCCCGGGCCGTGTGGAGCCTCGCAGGGCTGGGGAGAGACCCTGCCCTAAAGCACCTGGCACTCTGGGCAAACGCTTCAGGTCAGAAAGCCAAGAATCCTGAATCTTCTCCCCTCAACCCCAAGCAGTTAGATATCCAATGTCGCACTCGGCCTTGGGGCATTTCGTACAAGGGTCACCAAACAGCCTCGCTGCTCCCGCCTGGCTCCCGGCTCCGAGCGGCCAGGGGTCCAGTGCTGTGGCCAGGGCCCGGCACCCAGGAACTAAAAGTCCCATCGTGGGGTTTTCTCTGAAAGGGAATTTCCTGGTGGCTGGGAAGGCTCAGAAAGATGTCCCTGCCCTGGCTGTGCTGTCCCCGTCCTGCCATCGCCGGCCAGCCTGCGCCCAGTGCAGAGAGCCAGGGGGCTGCCCCCCCGCCTCCCTCCCTCTGCCCAGGAGTCGAGAGGAAGGGGCCCCGGGGTCCCCGCTGGGCACACCCACAGGAGCCTCTGCCAGAACCCGAATGGAGGACACAAGGAAGGATTGGGTCTGCCCCGGGGAGGCCAGCGGCTGAGCGGGACCACCAGAGCTTACCTCCTGGGCATCCCACCTCCGCGTGGGCCACCGTCCTAGGGACAAGAGGAGCCGGACACGGAGGGGCAGCCCCAGGCAGCACGCGGCTGGCGCCCGCCCCGCCCCACCCCTCCTCTGCCAGGACACCCGAGTGCTAATTAACTACAGCAACAGCCAGCACTCACTCTAACGCTGCCCGGTTCACAGACAGGGAAACTGAGGCTCACAGGGGGGGCACAGACAGCAATGGGCCGGTGGCTGGGCCCTCTGGCCCCTTGCGGGGGCCAGAGAGAGATGAGAGGCCTCAAGCCCCACTGTCCTTCCCAGAATCCCGCACCCAGTCAGCGAGTGCGTGGACTGTCCCCAGGCCACCATGGGCAGGGGCCACCTGGGAAAGTGGCAGCTGAGGAGAAAGCATGGGGGGGGGGGAGGGGAGTCTGGGCCGGGGGAGGCAGAGCAACCAGGGACCCGGCTCCAGGCCCAGCTCCCCCAGCAAGAAGCCAGGTGACCCTGGCAGGCCACACTGGTTCCAGCCAGCCCGAATCCTGGGGAAACATCTGTGCATCTGGTCACAAAGTGGGGGGCGATGAAAAACACTAGGAAAGTTAGCAGCCCCCACCTGGCCTGCCACGGGGAGCCCCTGGGGCCGGGGGGCTGGGCAGGTGCCACCGGTGGGGGGGGGGGGGACCCTCAGAGACCCCTCACGAAGCAGACAGGGACACAGCTGGACCAGGAACTAGGGCCCAAGGCCACCCCCCACCACGCCAGCCTGGGCAGATGTGAGACCCACCCCCAGGGGCCACCGCACCTGGACAGGAACCCCGAGACCCACCACCCTGCCCAGACACACCCACAGCCCCCGTACACGGCCCAGGGCGCACACAGACCCACGGCCCTCCCCACGGATCGGCAGGCCACGCCACCCCAACGTGGTCCCTGGCACAGGCACAGACACTCCCTTCCAGCCAGACACACAAACAAGACACGCCCTCACCCTCTCGAAGATAATGGCCCCAGACAGCCCGCCCTTGCCACGGTGCCAGCCCAGCCCGCTGGGCCCCACACCCCCACGCCGCGGGACGGCCTCCTCTGCCTGCTGTGTCCACGGATGCGTCCCCAGGGCCCAGGACGCAGGCTGGTTCGCGGCAGACACCCCGCGCTCTCGTGGAAGGACCAGGCTCAGGCAGGCACACCCGCGGGGGCACAGCCTGGCACTTCCTGCCCGGATCCCGGCCGCGACCCCGCCCCCAACCAATCCCCACGGAGGGTCCACAGAAGGCCGGGCCTCCCGCGGCTGCCTGAGGTCCGCCTGCAAGGCTCGCTTCTTACAGGGACACGGGTCATCGGACTCAGGGCCCACCCCACTCCAGCACAGGCTCATCTCAACTAACGACACCCGAGGAGACCGTTCCCAAACCCACGTCCTGGCGTCCCGGCAGACGTGGAGTCCGGGGCACTGACTACTATCAGCTCACAGCGCGTTTCTTCCTGGAATGTTTTTGTTTGTCCGCTTTCCTTGTCAGGGAGGACCAGAGTGTGGCCCTGAGGTGCCGGGCCTGGTCTGGCTCTGTGCCCCCCCCCCACCCCCCCACAAGACCCCTGCCAGCGGGGCAAGGCCGCGTCCCGTGCTGGGGCCTTCAATAGGCAGACTGGTAACCGTTTAACCCCGTGACCCCCCCAATTGTCCTCAGCCGCGTGCAGCCTGGCCAGCGGAGAAGGGGCGGTCCGTGCCCCGCCCTCCGCGCGTGCCCACCCACCAGCCTGCACCCCCAGCCGCTCCCCTGACCCAGCAGGGCGACAGCGTCTGTAAATGGGGTCACAGGGCGGCTGCAAACAGCCAGGGAGACGCCCCTCCACGTCCCCAGGGGCGATGCCGGCCCCGGGATCTGGAAACTTAGGGACAGGGGGTTTACGACGCAGGCAGGGAAACTAAGGCACAGAGAGGGCAGAGCCCCACCCAGCAGCCCCCCGACGACACCTCTGGGTCAGGGAGAGCTTGTCCCTGCCCAAGATCCCACAGAGCTGAAGAAGGAATTGAACTTGGCAGGCCCCCCCCTCGCCCCCCGCCTCCTGCCCTCAGGCCCTGTTCACACCTCAGGGCTCCCTGGGGAGCATCAGCAGGGGGCAGGCAGGTTCGGAGGTTGAGCTGACCCCAGGGCCAGTTGAAGCCATCACTGACTTGGTCAATGTGACTTTCTGGCTAATGGTTAATGGGTCGCACCTCGACCTCACGCTTCAGGGCCAAGGTGAGCCCGTTGCGGGAGGGGGGGGGGGGGCGTGGGCACACCAGGCTCACACGCACGCGGGCCTCCAGCTCCCTGTATTTGCACACGGCCACGGGGGACGGTCAGCCCATCACACAGGGACCCAGGGGACATGCAATGCACTGGGCTCCCCACACTCTGAAACACATGGGCCCGGCCTTCCACAAGCACGTCCAGACCCCAGGACACACACCAACACGTCCACGAAGGGGAGGGACACGTCACGCGGTGCCCGTGCACGTGCGCACAATCACAGCAGGCGAGGGGACGCACAAACACACCTCCGAGGCGACAGATACGCATAAAAGACGCTGCAGGGGAGTTCGCATGGCTCCAGGGACTTTCAGATGAACACGCAGGAAAGCCTCAGCATCAGCACACGCGTGGGTTACCAACACCCGGAGGGTCCCAGGATGCCCCCGGACCCCCCGCTCCGGTGAACACAGGTGCCAGCAAACACGGGGCCCTTGGAGACTGCCCCCCCCCCCGCCCCCCAGGTCCCGGGGACCCCGCCCCCGCCCCCCCACACCCCCACGTCTGAGGGCTGCACCCTGTGTGGCTCACCCGTGCCCATCCCCTAACCGGACACAGAACGTGGACACTGCCCGCTGGGCACCACTCCCTGCAGTGGCTGCGTGTGTTATTAGAAAGCGTGGGGCGGGCCGGGAGCTTGGCAGCGGCCACTAGGGTGGGGAACGGGTGGTGGGCGTGGGGCCAGGCCCCGGCGGCCGTGACCCCACGGCGGTGACTGGGTGGCTGGTGGCGGCGCAGGGGCCAGATAAGGTTCTTCCGCTGAGTCAGTGCGGTTCCCAGGGCTGGCACGGGCAGGGGCACAGTGCCAGGGGCTGGCGGGCGGGCACCCTCCCCATGCCCGCCACGGCCCGCTGGCTCCGTGCCAGCAGCCACAGCGGCTTTGATGAGGCAGGCGCTGCCCCAGGCGGGGTGGGCCAAGTTCCCAGGGGCTTCTCAACACCCTCCCCGCCCCCAAGCACACGGCCCCGGGCTCCTGGCGCCACAGGAAGAGGCTGGGCATCAGAGACGGGCCCCAGGACACACAGGGCCTGGCCTGCTGCCCACTCTGTTCCAAGCCCGGCAGACGGATGTCGCCAGGTTCAGGACCTACTGTCTGACCTCTAAACCTTTGCCCAGGCTGTGCCCTCTGTTCAGGACACCCTCTTCCACCAGAAACATTTTCATCCTTCGCCCCTGGCCCAGCAGACTGAGCCTCTTCCAGTCCTGTCCGGACCACAGGCCCAGAGGGGTCCACCCGTATCGCTCACTTGCCCCACTCCAGACCCTGCCAAGGCTCCCCTAGAGCCCACCTTTCGTCTGCCCTAATGTCTGCTCACCCTCACCCCTCCTACTGGATGTTCCAGCCACACTGTTCCCAGACGCACACTCTACCCTTCTCTCTCCATCTAGCAAACTCTTACGTATCCCGCAAAGCCCCAGCCCCAGAGCGTCTGGGCAACCTTCTCCTCAACCTTCCCCTGGCCCAGCCCCAATCCCTAAGGGCTCCCTGCAGCCTTGGGGGCTCCCAGGCAAGACAAAGAAAATCTGACAGCTCCTCCCCAAATCCCCACCCCCACCCTATGTTGCCCAGGGCCAAAGATGTTCACGGCAGCATCATTTACAACACGCAAACAGGGAAACAGACACTGTTGTTGTCAGCCCCACGAGGAAACCACAGTAGCTAAGAAGAAGCCAGTGACGGGGAGCGCTGGGATCCACAGAGACACTGAGTGAGGACAGGAGCAGCGGCCAGCCTGGCAGCCCGAGACATGGCACTTTGACACCTTACAGGACACATTTCTGGACAAGAATGGCCAAAGCAAGGCCAGCAAATTCCCTTTCTCCTTCCACGAGAATGGTATCCAGTGCTACTTCTGGAATCAAAAATGGAGTTAAAAAAGCAGCCGTGTATCTTCTGTAACTAGGAAAAAACAAAAACTGAAAAAAAAAAACCTAAGAGGGGCGCCTGGGTGGCTCAGTCGGTTAAGCGTCCGACTTCGGCTCAGGTCACGATCTCACGGTCCGTGAGTTCGAGCCCCGCGTCGGGCTCTGTGCTGACAGCTCAGAGCCTGGAGCCTGTTTCAGATTCTGTGTCTCCCTCTCTCTCTGCCCCTCCCCCCTTCATGCTCTGTCTCTCCCTGTCTCAAAAATAAATGAAACGTTAAAAAAAAAAAAAATTGTTTTTAATTAAAAAAAAAAAACAAAAAACCTAAGAGAGATGAAAGGGCCAGAAAAAAAATGAAATGTGACCCCAGCCTCACTCTGCGTTGGGCCGGGCCTGCTGTAGGGAAGCAGGACACCCACAGGCATAAAATGGATCCCAGGAGGCCTGGGCAGGGTCCCCAGCGAGGACACAGAAGCCCCTGGGGCCTGGAGCCTGAGGCAGCAGGTGGCCCTTCCCACCTAAGTGCCCGTGTGTCCAGGCCCCAGGTCCTGACACCTGATGTGAGGCCCTGGACCCATCGCCTCCACTGCAGACAAAGGGGACAGAGGCCCAGGGGTCCCCAGAGCCCCAAAGCCGAGGTAGGGCTCGCTCCCGGCCCGTCTGTCCACTTCTCCAGCGCACCCTGGAGTCCGGTCCCAGTGCAGACACCTCATCCGTGTCACTGGGCGGTCGACCCAGCCACCCCACGCCAATCTCCGTCAGAACAACCGGTCCAGCACTCAAGTGCCCTCCCCGGCAGGATCCGGGGTGTGTGCAGGGGACCCGGGTGAGAGGCCCATCAGCTTCCTGCACGGTTAGGTGACGTGCCAGCCAGAGCTGTCACCCTACGTGTACAGGGTATGCAGCGAAAGAACATCACCTTGAAAAGCGGGGGGAAGACACCCCTACGTTTACCACCAACCCAAACCACAGTGAGACCTCACCCCACCTTGACTTGGGCGCCAAAGTCGTAATCGCTGGTGATCACAAGCGCTGGTGAGGACGTGGGGAGGCCAGAGCCTCGTGCGGCCATGGGGAGGAAAACGGTGGTGCCGCTGTGGGGAAGCGGTCAACGGGTCCTCGAAAGGTCAGAGTTACCGCCTGACCCAGCGATCCCACTCCTGGGGTTGTGCCCACGAGGGCTGAAAACACACATCCACACAAAACGCGCACACGTGCTCACAGCAGCACGACTCACAAAAGCCCAGGGTGTGAGCAACGCCATCCGCAGGTGAGGGCAGACACACGGTGCACCCACTGCGCACGCGCACACCCACAGACGACCGCGTCCACCGTGCACGCGCACATCTGCAGACGAACGCATCCACGGCGCACGCCACTCCGGTGTGTGCACTGCGCACGCGCACGTCCACAGGAGCCCGTGTCTACCGCGCACAGCGCACACCCCCGGTTGACGGTGTCCACCGTGGGCGTGCACGCCCCTCAGGTGCATCCACCACGCACGCGCACGTCCCTCGGCCGCAGCAGAAGTGAGGCGCGCACACCCGCCGCCCCGCGGTCGGACCCTGAACACGCGATGCTCAGAGAGGGAACCAGACGCGAGAGTCCACACGGGGTGTGGGCCCACGTGTGTGAAACGTCCAGAACAGGCTCATCCAGGCACAGGAAGGGGGCTGGTGGGGGAGGGGCTGGGAGAGGGGGTGGGGGCATAAGAACTAAAAGATGCATTTACAAAAGTTCATTTTTGAGGTGACCAAAATGTTCTAAAATAGACGGGTGATGGACGCATAACTCCGTGAAGACACTAGGAGCCACTGAGTCGCACACTTTGGGTGAATCACGTGCTATGAGACTTGATATCAATAAAGCTGTTGAAAACAGTCCCCACGTTTGAGGAGCTGAGACCAGGGATCCCGATCCTTAAGCAGCCAAAGATCTGAGGTTAAAAGTCTGCTGGAGGGGGGGGCAGGGTTAAAAAAAAAAAAAAAAGTCTGGTTTAAAATCCTGCAATGCCACTTTCTAGAGCCCAGGCACACTGTGTCGGGGACAGGAAGCCACCGGGATGCCACGTGTGATGCCAGGAGCCTAAGATCCTAATGGCTGCTGCAGCTGCCCGATCCTGGCCATGGACTCCAGGCGTGTGGGCCCCGTCCCCGCGTGTTCCCAGGGCCCTACAGCGGGGAGGCCCCAGTGATTCAAGGGAAGGTTCCGTGGCCACGAGCCTGCCGCTCCGGGTCCCTCCCTGCCCTGGCCGCCCCGGGACCCGCAGCCACCCGGAACTTCACGGCTATCGAGGGCTCGTAGGGGAAGTCGGCCCAGGCCCTGCCAAGACTGGGGAGGAAGAGGCAGAGACAGTGCCAAGTGGGCGGCCGGCCGGCCCGGCTGCCACGTGCCAGGAAGGCTGTGGGGCAGGCGCCAGAGTCAACATGGCCCAGGACGGTGCCGACACCGGCGACACAGGTGCTCGGTCAGCCGGACCTGCCGCGGCTGGGCGGGAACGAGTCCCCGTGCCGCAGAGAGGCCCTCCCCTCCCCCCGGCCCGCACCTCCCACAGCCCCATTGCCTGGGGACCTGATTCCGTCTCCTGCGGGGGCCCGGCCTGGCAGCCTCTGGCCTCCACACAGTCAGTCTGGGTCCCGCCTCAGAGCCTTTGCCCGAGCCGTCTTCTCTGCCAGGTGCACCTGACCCTCACAGCACAGCCCGAGAGGCTTCTCCCACCCGGCCCCCCGCGCGTCCCCCCCCCGACCGCCTCAGCAGTGCCAGTGTTTCCTGGTATATGGACCTCCACACCACAGCACGGGGGCTCTACGTCTGTAGGGGCTCAGTATGACCCTGACACTGACCGCATGCACGTGGCTTGGGGTTCCCTGACCCCCTCTGGCTTCAGTTTCCCCACCCCTGGGCATCCCTGAAATATCACCATCGTGTTCCAGACAAGTGCGGGTGGCTACCGTGGCCCTTTGTTCCCGACATGCCCGGGGGCTTTGGGGTCTGAGCCTGTGACCTGCCTCTAGTCAGTGTTGAGCCCCAGGGGCTGAGGCCACTGAGCAGGGGCGGGAGGTTAGGGGTCCTGTCAAACTCTGACCTCACAAGGACTGTGTGGCCTTGAGTCTCCCTTTGGGCCTGGCCATGACCCTGTAATGCTGGGTGCATCTATCCAGCTCTCCGGCCCCCGAGCCTGGAGCTCTCTGTAAATATTCCGTGAACAAATAAATATAGCTTGCCCACACTGTGCCCATTTGTGTTATTTTGGACCCAGAGGACGTTAAGAGCAACACTGTGGCTCAGTTTTCCCATCTGCAAAATGGGACAGGCAGGAACCCAGCCCGCTGGTGTCTCCTTCTGAAGGGGAGAGACACTGAGGCAGGGAGCAGGCTCGGGTCCACACGCAGGGGCGGAGCCTCCAGCAGGAAGGGGGCGTGGGGGGCACCGTCCCCCCTCTACACCCCTCCCCTCCTCATAGCTCCTGGCCTGTCCCCCTCAGCACGTGTCCGATCTCAGGTCCTCTACTTTACGGGTCCTGTCTCTGCCCGAGGCAGGTCTCGGAGGACTGCAGGATGCACACCGCTCTTCCCCAAGAGAGGCTGGAGCCCATGCCCTTGTCCCCGGAGGCCAGTTCCCGGTCCATTCCTCCAGAGCTCCGCCAAGAGGGGCCCACAGCCAATTCTGGGAGGCCACTCGTAGCCACCTCCCAGCTCTCACACGCTGGCCTGTCCAGTGGAGCCCTTCGAGGCTCAGGCCCTGGGCCGGGGCACGCCAGGTCCCCCGCCGGCCACTCCTGGAGGTCGGGGCAGGGCCCAGCTGGCCACGGACTGGAATGTGAGCCCGGCCGGACGCCATCTGGTTTCCATCTGCCCAGCCCAGCTCGGCCCAACTTCAAAGGGTCCCCCGCCCGGCCACTTCCTCTGCCCCGGCCGCCCGCAGGGAAGGCACCAGGACGGCCCGGCTTCCTCCCCGCCCCTCTGTAGCCCCAGGGAGCCGCTCTGCAGTCCACACCGACGTGGCCACCCCCGGCTCAACCAACGGCCGTGGCCTCGACACGCCAGACTCCACGCTGACCGGCAAGGCCTCCGGCCCGTATGCCCCAGCCCCCACCTCTCTGCCCACACGTCCACCCACTGGGCCTTACCCCGAACGCACAGCCCAGGCCGAGCCCGGTCGGGCCGCGTGGCCTCTGCCTGGGCCCCTTTCCTTGCTGTCTCTCTGCGGGTCCTCCTGGTACACGCTCCGTCCCCGAGCAGCCCCCACGCTTCTCTCTCCTGGCTCTGCTCCCTCCCCCACATCCGTGCATTCCACGGCCGGCCGGTCCCACCCACGGGCCCCCATCTCGGCCGGGCGTTCTGCAGGGCTCCCAGCGTGCAGCTGGGTGCCGAGGCCCCCGTCACGACGCGCGGCCCACCTGCTTGAACTGCTCCTCGTACGTCCAGTCCCCGTGGTCCGGCGGCTGCAGCTGGGGCGCCACGTGGGCGGCCCCTCCAGCGTGGGCCAGGCCGGCCCCTGGGCGCTCCTGGCTGCCCAGCACCCGGGGCCCGCCGTCACCCCGGAAAGCCTGGGACGGCGGGGCCCTGCGGGGGATGAGAGCCGCGGGACCCAGGCCGGAAGAGCCCGGGGGCCCCAGCCCCTCCTCGTCCTCGTACTCCGCCTCCTCGTCCTCGTCCTCCTCCTCGTCCTCCTCCTCCTCGTCCTCCTCCTCGTCCAGCTCTTCCTCCAGCTCCTCCTCCTCCTCCTCCTCCTCCTCCTCCCACTTCGGCTTCCTGGGGCAGGCAGAGGGCACAGGTCAGGGGAGATGGCGCCAGCTCACTGCAGCCCCAGGGCAGGGTCTGCTCCTCGCCAGAGCCTCGATTTCCCTCTCTCTGCACAGAAGAGCGGCCGCCACCCCATTGCAGGTGCTGGGAGGGGCGTGGGCCGTAGTCTACGCTGTCTTGTTTCCCGTCGGCACAGAGCCCCACCTGCTAACCCCTCCTGCACTCGCTGCACAGGCTTCCTTGGCGGGCCTGGAGGATCGCCCGGCCAGTTCCTGCCGCAGGGCCTTTGCTCAGGCTGTTCCTTCTGCCAGGCATGCTGTTCCCAGCCCCAGACACCTCTCCCCACCCCCATCCTTCGTCTTCTCGGCACTTGTTATCACAACCCACAATCACCCCGTTTCTCTGCTCGTTAAATGTATTCCCAGAAGGGTCCCGCCGGGGCCCTGCCAGCACTCAGCTCGGGGCCTGCGCACGACCCAGGCGGAACGCACCAGCGGGCCAGCCAGCACCCGTTCTGTGCAGGGTCCCCCCCGGGGCCACTGAACCTGCTGTAGCCTCGCCGGGCACAGGGCTCCTGGCCACACGTGGTCGGTGCCCTTAGATCAAGACGGCATAAAGCTACAAACTCAGGCCCCCCCCCCCCCATTTGAACAGTGGCTCCTATCCTGGTTGGTACGCGTCCACCGTCCTCCAGAAGGTTCTAAGGGACAGCACGGATCTCAGCAGTCGGCAGGACAGCGTCTGGTCCTGCCTGCACAGCTGTGTCCCCAGGGCCCAGAGCTGCCTGGTACGCATCGAACCCTCACCCACCGCTGGCTCGCGGCTGGCCCGCAGACCCCCGACTCACAGGTCACCGTCGGAGCCCACGTCCTCCAAGCGCTCATCACCTTCGGCACGTCCTGGTGCCTCCCGGCCTCGGCCCGGGGGTGCAGGTGAGCCTGGCGCCCCTTCCCGGGCCGTGTCCTCGTCCTCCAGGCCGGGGGGCCCGTCCTCAGAGCCGCCGGGGCTGGGCGGGTGTCCGAGGCCCGCAGCGGCGGCCCGCATGGCGGCCAGCGCGGCCATCTGGGCCCGCTGCATCCGGGCCTTCTCTGGCTCTCTGTCCTCGTCCGGGGCAGCCCTGGCCCGGGCCGGGGGGCCGGCGGGCAGCTCGGGCGGCAGGGGCGGTGGGGGCTGCCGGGCCTCCAGCTCCTGGCGTGCCCGCTGTTGCCGCTGCAGGAGTGTCTCCATCACCGCCTGCAGCTTCATGGCCCTGCGGGCCGGGCCGCCCCGGGCACCAGACGTGGGCGGCAGGGGCGGCCCCTGCGGGGAGGGGGCCTGGCCGCACTGCAGTGTGGGGGCCTCAGGGGAGCCGGGACAGTGCAGGGTGGCGGGGGGCGGGGGCGGGGGCCGCCGGGCTCAGGCTGAGGGCATGCCAGCGGTGCCTCCTTCTCACGCCAGGCACCGGGCAACGGCGGCTGGTGTCTGGCTCATTCACGGGTTTGCAGAGACCTGGGGGCAGCAGGAGAGACCGTCAGACCACACTCCAGGGCTCCTCGGCCCCATCCTCCCGATTGAGGTCAGACCGCAAAGGCCTCTGGGAAAATCTCTCCCCACCATTCCCATCAGGGTGCAGACCTGGAGGCCTCCCTGGAGGTGGTAGATGGTGCTCTCCCCATCCGCCCCCCTCTGTCTGCCCTCCGGGCGGCTGGGAAGCGGGGTCACCCTGCACTGAACTCCTGAGGGTCTGAAGGTGGCCCCCACCAGTCTGGGCCACAAAGAAACGTGCGGTTCCTGACCCCACCTCCTGGGGAAGACCTTGGATTATTGCTTCATAAACACAGCAGGGGGACTGGGCATTCCCGGCCTCCGATTGGCCACAGCCAGCTACCAGGCACCAGAGTCCAGATGGGTTCCGGGTTCTGGTTCCGAGCTCCAGGTGCTGCCTGGACCCCTGCTGGTGCAGCCCCGTCCAGATGGTTCCAGGCGCCACCCCCCTCCACTCAGGCTAACCAAGACCGCGGCTGGCCCAGACCGAGGGCTTCCTGTGTACAGGTCCTGCGATCACCCTCCTCACTCACGCTCCCATCCCATTCCTCAGCCTTGACCTCTCTAGGCCTCAGTTTCCCCATCTGCAAGATGGTGTCCTGACAGCGCCCACCTCTGTGCTCAAGCAGGGACGAAGCAAGTTTGTGACGGTAAAGGCAGGCACACGGCAGGCACCATGTCGTGTTAGGGAAGGAGGCGCTGGATGGTCCCCATGTTACGGATGAGAAAAACTGAGGCCAGGAGATGCCCTGTTGGAGGACACACAGCACGTTCCCGGCAAGGCTGGGATTTGAACCAGGGTCTGAGAGACATCAGAGCCTCCCTCACCACCCCACGTGATCTCTGCAGGGGAGTCCTCCTGCCCTTTGGGACCCCAAATGGGGCCAACGCCCCCAGAAGGCAAGGAACTGCGCCCCAGCCTGGGGTCTCCTCAAACCACCACCAACCCTAATTGCCAAGGTCTCAGGCAGGGACACCCGGAACCTAGCATTGCTAGGCCTCACCAAACAGAAGGACGCAGGTCCCACCCCAGCTCCCCCCCCCACCAAGCCCAGGCCACACCCCCACCCGCCCAGACCGCCAGTAAAACAAACCGGGCAGAAGCCAACAGGCCCAGTAGTGACAACACAGACGATACATCGTGGGGAAGGGGGACGGGAGATGGGGGGAGGGGACAGGAGACTGCCCCCAACCCAGCAAATGAACCCCCAAGCCACTCCTGGGGCAGACAGGGACCCACACACAGGAGGGGCCGGTGGGCAGAGGCTCGTGGTCGCTAGCTAGCTCACACCCATTCCCCAGGATGGCCACCTTCCCAACTCCCATAGTGACCTGCTAACCCGAGCCTGACGCCACTCAGGGGAGTCTTGCAGTATAGACGCCCCCTCAACACACCCAGTCAGGGGAGGGGCCCTGCAGAGCCACAGGGACCCAGTGGCCCTCTGCTTTCTCCCCAGACCCCCTGCTGCTTCCATCTGGATAGGAGAAAGGGCAGTGGGGGGGGGGGGGCGGTGGGTGACCCCCGTGGGAAATGGGAGAGGGTCATGTCCCCAAAGGACCTTGGTTTCCAGTAGGGACGGGGTCTCAGGGCACAAAGACCCTCTCAGAGGCCACAGTGCGAGAGGCTGACCAGTACAGTCTGTCCTTGGGGGCAGTGAAGTAGCACCCAGCCCCCCACTCTCCACCCCTCCCAGGACTGGTGATCACCCCCCCACCAGCCCTAAGAAGTGCTGAGGGGACATTTCACGCCCAGTGTCTAGTCTGGTCCACTACCCCTCCCCCACATTTGACAACTTCAAGACAAGCCCCCCCTCCCTACGGAAACGCTCCGGGCAACACCCCCCTCCTCTTTGGGGGGCAGAAGGAAGAGGCCAGAGGAAGCCACTCCCCCCCCCCCCCAGCCTCCCACCCCCAGGCCTGCCGGGTTTAATGACCCTTCCGGGTCGCCCAGTGGGGGAGGGGAGCAGGGCAGGCCTCCACGTTGGGGTTGGTGGAGGGGGCAGGTGGGAACCCCAGAGCTCCCCTGGGCCTTGCCTGGGGCCCCCATGGCCGCCATTAACCCTAAGCTGGCGACGCCCACCCCCTCCAGACCCCTCCCCCAAGAGCCCTTTGTCCTCAGCCCCTACCCCCCACTTTATGACAACCCTAAGGGAGAGGCATTCCCAGGCAAGGACCAGGCAAGGGTGGGGGTGTGCTGGGTGGTCGCTGGAACCTGACTAGGGGGCCAGAGGGATCCTGGGCCACACCCTCCCCCCAATGCCTCCCGGAGAGAGAGGTCACCCGCTTGGGCCGGGGCCTTGCAAAACACGGTTATTTAAAGAGTTGTGCAAGGCTGGGGCCCGCGGGTGGCGAAAGGGGCCCCTCACTCCACGAAAGGAAGAGGGGGTGGGGTGGGGCAGAAAGCTGGGGAGGGGGCTAGGAGAGTCGGGAGTGGGGCGGCCCGGAGGAAGTGAGAAAAGAAAAACCGAAGAAAGAGAAGAAATAAGACGACAAAAACCCCAGTCCGGATTTCAAAGGCTTCTTGGAAAGCGACCGATTTGCATGGGGGGGGGGGGGCAACCCCTCCGGCCCGGGCGACTAAAAACGGAAGATTATTGACAAATCCGCCGCCTGGGGTCGGACGCCGAACGTTGGAGTTGACAAACGCGCGCTCCCCGCGCTTCCTGCGCCCGCTTTTGTGTCTGGGGGGCACTGACCGAGGCGGGGGGGCTTTTCCCGGGGATCCCCGCCAGAGCGCTGGCTGCCCGGCCGAACCCACGCCCGGGCGCGGGCATGGGGGGGGGTCCCCCTCCAGGGGTCCCTTTCAGCTCCGGAGCCGACACTTTATAAGTAAGCCCTCCAAGCTGGCGAGGGTCGCTAGGGAACTGCCCTCCCCACCCGGCGTTCCCACTCCGCTCGGGGGTCGGGAATAAAGCACCCGATTCCGGGGAGGAAAAAAAAATGAGATAAGAATCCGGAGCGCAGCCCCCCGCGCGCGCCTGGAGACCATTTCCTTCCGCTGGGGGGTGGGGGGCGGCGCTCACTCGGGACCCCCGACGGCCCTAGCGCAATGTGGTAGGGGGTGAGGTCTCCGAGGGGGGTCGCGGAGAAAACCACCCCAACTCGGACCCACCGGAGTCGCCTTCCCGGTCCTGGGCCCCCACCCTTGTCCCTGCCCAACTTTGGAGACCCCCCTCACTGGCTTCCCGGGCGCACTGCGCCCACCCGGGACCGGAACCCGCAACTTAAAAGGCCAGCCTCCCCCCCGCCTCACCGCGCAGGGCCCGCTCGGGGGGCGCATGCCCTGCGCCTGGCGTCCGGCCCTGCCCCGGCCGCGCCTGGCCTCCGGCCCGGGCCGCGAGCTGCGCGCTGCTGGCTCCCGGCCGCCGCCGGGTTTGTGCCGCGCGCCGACTCACCGAGCCGCCCGCCGAGTCCGCGTCTACACCCCCATCCGACCCGATTGGTAAGAGTCTCCCCGCGCGCGGCCTCCCCCGCCCCTCCCCTCCCCCCGCCGGCGCGCTCACCGCCCCGCAGACAAATCACCGGGTGACAAATCGCTCTCAGATGCAAATACCTCGCCGGTGATTCAGCGCTGCGGCCCGGGACGCGGGGAGGGGTCTCGTGAGGCCCCCTCCCCCTTCCCGGACGCCCCCTCGACCCCCGCGCTCGGTCCGAGGACGCACCGCCAGCCCAGGAGTGTTGGGGAGGGGGAGAGAGTGGCCAGAAATTTTCAGGTCACGGCCCCTTTAAATGATAATAAATAATAAAAGGGAAGGGGAACAGCTTCGCGGGAGGCCCCGCCCCCTGCTTAGGGACGGTGGGCAAAGTGCGCGCCGCGGCCCCGAGCGCACAGGACGCCGAGGGCGCGGGAGGGACTGGGAGCATCCGAGGGGGAGGGGAGGGCTTTAGACCTCCACCAGGGCGGGCTGGAGGGACCCGAGCCGGGTCGGGGACCCCTTCATCAGCTCTCCCGGCATCTAGGATGGGCCTGCCCTTCCGGGCTCGGAGTTTCACTCCTGTCCCATAGCCCAGCGACCTGGCGCTAGAGACTTCGCCCCTCCCCCCCACCCCACCCCCAACAGAGCCTCTGTTGCCACATCTGTAAAATGGGGATTAAAGACCCGGTGATGACTGGAGCTACAAGGAAGAGAAATGAGAGCAGGCCGGGGGCTAAGGGAGGAGGACAGGGCTCTCGTCGGGGGTGCTGCAGGGTGGGGAGAGGCCTAGGAGAGGGAAAGCTGCCGCGGGAGGGGGGGGGGGGGCAGCGCTGCTTGGACACAAGCGTGGGGGTGGGGGAGTGCGTGCTGGTCCTCGGGAAGACTCCTTGTGAAATCGTGACGACCCCTGCCCCCGACTGTCACCCTCTAAGAGGAGAGCTAAGATAATCTCCTTGGTAATAATAACTTGGTAATAATTTTCATATTCTGAGCCTCCCCTTGCCCGCCATGTGCCCTATGCATGTTCACATCTCTGTGTAGGAGAGACTCTTAATGTCCTCATTTCAAAGAGAGCGACGCCGAGGCACAGACTAGGGTGCCTCGAAGGTGGGGATGTGGATGTGGGCTCTGCTGGGAGGTCTGAGGTCCAGGGGCCACCCTTGGGACTAATTGCAGGGGCCCGGCTGCAGCCCAGATGTGAACCAAGTGGGAACACGGGTGGGCAGTTGGCCTGGGGGCCACTTGTCCACGGTCCTACCGTGTGGAGCTTGGGCCCCTGGTTTTCAGGGTTGGTTTCATGTACCCTAAGGCTCACGATACTGACATCTTTTCAGGACATCAAGCCTCCAGTGCAAACTGCAGGTTTCCTGCTTCAGGTGGGGGTGGGGGGTGGGATTCCCAAGCCCAGGGGATGAGTGCCTAGAGGCTGCCCTCACCCCAGGGCTGGAGTCCTGCCCACCGCTTTCGGGAACCCAGCCCTCGAGCCCCAGGGCCTCCTGTAGCCTAATGGCAGCAGGTGGTGAGAGGCCTCCACCTTTAGGCTATTAAACACCCAGTCCCAGCTGCCTGCTCGTCCACACCCCCTCCAGTGGGAGGCGCAGAGACATCTGCCCAAAGAGGGGAAGTTTGGAGAGACCCAGGTGAGCTGGGGAGGAAAGCCACCATAAGGGTCCAGGCACCACCCCCCCCCCCCCCAGGAGCCACTTCTCCCAAGTGCTGGAAAGCCTCTTCCCCATCACAGACCCAAGGACATCAGAATGCACTCCCTGCCCCACCCAGGTTAGATTCGTGAGCCTCTCTGCCTCATCTTCCCCTGTAAAAGGAGCCCATGTTTGGTTTGTTTTTGACACTTTATTTTTTTAGAGAGGGAGCGCACGTGTACACAGAGGGGCAGAGGGAGAGAAAGACCATCTTAAGCAGGCTCCACGCTCAGTGGGGAGCCCAACGCAGGGCTGGATCCCATGGCCTCCGCATCATGTAGGACCACAACTTGAGGCAAAATCAAGAGTCCGGACGTTCAAAGGCTGAGCCACCCAGGCACCCCCAAATGAGTCCACGTTAATTCATTCCTTGTATGCTCGTTTTGAGGGTTCCACTTCCTTCTGCTCAAAAGGAGGGGCACGGCGGGGTACTCTCAAGGGCAGGGTGGGGGGGTGCTGCCCTTCCCCCATTTCCCTGGGGAAAGTTGTCCATACATAGCGACTTCCCCAGAGGTGCCCGGTCCTAGAGGGTGAGGGGCTGCAGGATTCCCAGCTGCCTCCAGTGAGGCCATCCTATTTTTAGCCCAGGGAGGGAGCTGGGAATTGATTCACAGACTTGCTGGCTCCACTGGGAGTGGGCAGCAGGCCCTGGTTCCACCTCGGTCCTCCTGGTCCTGCTACGTGATTTCCAGTTGGTGCTGACCCTTCTTTGGTCTCTGTTTTGCAAGCTGGGAAATGGGTACAGAGACCCAAGTCCTATAAGGTTTCCTGTCCAGACCATGTTGCAAGGCCCCTGCGGGTTTGGGACACCCCCCCCCCCCCGGGGAAAAAGTAGCCAGCTCCCCACTCAGGGGTGGGGGAGGGTGGGGGAAGCACCCTCTTAAAAATTCACCCAGATCAAAAAGGAAAGGCGGGGGAGGGCACCTGGGTGGCTCAGTTGGTTAAACATCAGCTTTGGCTCCAGTCATGGTCTCGCGTTTGTGAGTTCGAGCCCCACGTCGGGCTCTGTGGTGACAGCTTAGAGCCTGGAGCCTGCTTGGGATTCTGGGTCTCCCTCTCTCTCTGCCCCTCCCCCGCTCATGCTCCGTCTCTCTCTGTCTCTCAAAAATACATAAATGTACAAAAAAGATTGAAAAAATAGTTTAAACAAAAAATTCACCCAGATCCCAAACAGTCCACCTCCCCGTTTTTCCTCCTCAAACGTGTTCCCACATCTGGGCCTTTGCACTGGCCAGTCCTTCTGTGTGGCGTCCCCTTTCCAGGACACCCCATGGCCCGTGCCCTCTCCTGCTTCACACTGGAGCCTCTGCTCTTCAGAGGGTCCCTCCCTGACCTCTCAGGGTCAGGCGTGACCCCATCATGTCACCCTGTTTTCTCCTCGTCCAGGTGCTTCTGTGTTTGAAACGTCCGGTGTTCACTTCCGGTATTCATTTGACCCAGTCTTCCTTGCTTGAAGCAGGGTTTCCAGGCCTGAGGCTGTGCCTGGCACATAGTAGTTGCTCAATAAATGTTGGTTGAATGAATGAATTCATGTGTTCCCTCCCTCATCCCACAGGATTTTTGGCGTCTGTCTATATAGAGGTGGAGGGGAACAATTCACCGTCTTGATTTCCAAAACAAACAAGCCCGGACAGGGGTGCTGGGCCCGGTGGAAACGACTCAACCCTGTTTTCCGTCACTTGCACCTGGCTCTCGGGTTGCCCTGGCCCTGCAAGCCGGGGTCCACGAAAATGCGATTTTGACAACTTTTTTTTTTTTTTAATTTTTCTTTTAACGTTTTATTTATTTTTGAGACAGAGAGAGACAGAGCATGAACGGGGGAGGGTCAGAGAGAGAGGGAGACACAGAATCTGAAACAGGCTCCAGGTTCTGAGCTGTCAGCACAGAGCCCGACGCGGGGCTCGAACTCCCGGACCGCGAGATCATGATCTGAGCCGAAGTCGGCCGCTTAACCGACTGAGCCACCCAGGCGCCCCTTAACAACTTTTAAAATAAGAGAAAAGCAAATGTACCAATAACGGATGTATATTAATGAATCCAGCCTAAATTATATTAGGTTTTATAAAAACAGTAAAATAATCACGTTTAATATTTTCTCATGGACAAGACCCAGGAGACGAAAGTGCCTGCGACCCGGGAAGTTCATGATGCGGCTCGCTTGACCCATTCCGCATCGGGGAGACGCTGCGCCGGGGTCTGGTATGGGGTTCGCATGAGCGACCGCCCCTTTGCGCTGGCGGCTCCTTTGTGGGGGTCGAGCCGGGAACCTCGGTGGGGTGCGCGCCCCACCTGCCGGGCACGGACGGGACTGCAGTCAGGGGCGGGGCCGGCGCCGGAGGCCGCCAGGTGGCGCCGTGTCCCCTGAAAACGACTTTCCCGGGTCAGACGGGGAAACTGAGGCCCGCGGAGTTATTTTCTCCCCTGTGGCTCCTTCTGAATGTTCTACGGTAGAATTGCCAGATGAATACCGGATTCGCGGTTAAATTTTAAGTGTATCCTAAGTTTTGCCCAGGACCTACTTATACTAAAAAGTTTTTCATTGTTTATCGGAAATTGAAATTAGCCCCTTTCCCTACCCCAGACCCCCAGGGTTTATCCCCATCAGGTGACCCTGGGGCCCATCCCACCCGCTCTCTCGGGTGTGCTGGCACATGCCTGTTCCTGGCAGCTCAAAAGGCAAGACCCTTGGTAGTAATGAATAATAAACTGGAAAAGTCTCCACCTACCTTGGACCGTGTCCCTCCCTGCTTAGGAGCCTCCATGGTTCCCACCACCCTCAGGAAAGATCCGGCTTATCCCTGCAGCCGGCAGTCTTCCCACTGCTCTCTCCTCTGGCCCCGCAGGCCTTCTAGCTGTTTCTCACCAGATGTTTCCTGCCCCAGGGCCTTTACACTGTCTGTGCTCCCCATCTGTTGTGCTCTTCCCCCACCTCCGAGCTGCGTTCACATTTCCCAGACTTGCCTGCTCCAGGAAGCCTTCCCGGACTCACCCCCACCAAGGTCAGGCTCCCAGTGACCCACGAGGGGCACACATGTCTTTCTCATGACCCTTTCTGCTCCTCTAACTCTGCATCTCTCCAGGTAGTCTGCCCCTTCCGTCCAAGACCAGGCAGGGACTGTGTACAGGAAGCCCCTCCTCACTGCCGTGGCCCGACCCCCAGCGCAGAGCCTGGCACACAGGAGGGGCTGCGAAAACGAGGTCCAGCTAAATGGGCCCCAAACGACTCCTCTTCCTAGACCTCCCTGTCAGCCCTTCAACTTTGTGTGTTTTCCTGAGATGATCGTGAATCCTGACGCAGAACTTCGCCAGGCTTCCCCCGACAGTGACATTTTGTAAAACTGGATTTTGACACTGATGCGATCCACCCACCTTCTTTGCATTTCCCCGTTTTATGGGACAGGAGTGTGCCATCACGAGGGTCCCTCCTGCTGCCCCCCCCTGCCCACCTCGCTCACCGCCCCTACCGCCCTCACCCCGGCAACCACCGGGCTCTTCTCCATCCCCATAACGCTCTCTCCTCCGGGTGCTGTTAGAACCACACATGGTGTAACCTTGGGGTTGCCTGATTTTCCCCGCGTGATTCTGGGAGGTGCGTCCGAGGGGCCGCGTGTCTGCCCCGCGCCCACAACTGACTGCTGCTGAGTTGTGTCCCATGGTGTGGGGGGGGCGAGTGTGCTCGCCCACACCCGTGTCGTGGACGCCCGAGTTACCGCGTGTGGGCTGCCGCAGGTGGAGCTGCTGTGAGCTTAGTGTGCGGGTTTTCTGTCCCGGAGCTTTTATTTCTCTGACATGAATACCCCAGAGCCCCCTTCACTTTCTTTTTAAAAAAAAAAACCCGTTTTTCCTGCAGAAACTGCCACTCCCTCTGCACACACCTTCTCTCTTAACCCCCACAACACACTTGGTCATTCATCCCACAAATATCTAATCAGCCCGACCATGCGCTGGGCGCTGGGGATACGTGGGGGACCACGTGAGACAGGCAGCCAACAGGTACAACACAGGGACATCAGAACCGTGATGGGGGCAGCGCTGGGCGCAGAGAGCTCCAGGAAGGCTTCCCGGAGGAGGAGGAGCCAGCTGAGCTGAGACTTGACGGATGAGTGAGGCACAGCTGGCACGACAGCCAGACCTGCGTGTGCAAAGGCCCAGAGGCCAGAGGGATGGCAGCAGTTCAAGCAGATGCAGAGAGAGGGTGAGTTTGGAGGGCAGGGAGTGGGCGGGGGCGGCAGGGCCTGTGGGCAAAGGGGAGAATGCCACCCTCTTGTCCTGCCGGGTCTGGAGGCTGGTGTTGAAGACAAGAACAAGCCAGCTTCAGGCCAATGTCGAAATGACCCTGCGTTTTGGCCTCTTGGTCTCACATTAACATCGCTGCCAATTTGGATTACTTGCGGGCCGTGCTGTTTCCAGATAAGTTGGGTGCCCTGGAGCCCTCCCAGAGATGGGCGGGGGTCCCGCGGGAGTGACTAAGCCTCAGCCGGCAGGGCTGTTGGGGGAAGGCTGAACTAATCCTGCGCAGGCAGCCCCACCCAAGCGACATCTGGGCGGGGCGAGGCTCTGACGGGCTGGCAGCAATCCGGGTGCAAACAGCGGTGTGGGGCTTCTGAGCCCGGGCCTCCAGGCTCTTCCTGGAACCTGTGCCAAGGGATGAGCCTGACTTTCCGGGAGCACCATGCGGCCATGCGGGGAGGAAGCCCAAGCAGCCACACGGAGGGGGGGTGGGGGGGGGGGGACTGCTCCGCCACTAGGCCTGCCGGGAAGGCCTCCTAGGGCCTTCCAGGTCCGGCCGCTAGGTGCGCCCGTCCAGCCCAGCCGAGCCCGGTTACCCCACAGACCCGGGAGTGAGAATCGGCCGCTCTTCTGCCTCCCTCCGCTGCGGGGCGCTTTCTCAAGGAGCCGTCCGTCCGCCCGCCCGCCCGTCCGTCCCGCGAGCGCTCTGTGCACGTGCTCCAGGGAGCACCTGTGCCCTCCGTGACACCCGCCCTTTCCCCAGCCGGGACGCTGGACGCTCACCGGGTAGCGGTAACACTACTTTATGTCAGCACTTTAAAAATCGCACGCTGTTCACATGTCCGTATTTCTGAAAATGGGACGAAGCTTATAACGTTAGGGTTGCAAGGCAGTGTGCGAAAGACGTCCGTCGGTGCTTTGGGGGAACGTTGCAGAGAGTGCCAGTATCAAAGTGTCTTCAATTTCAGGAAATACGGAAGTAAGTAATCAGGATATCAGTGGGAGCAAACATCACAGCAAATTCGTACCGAGGGGACATGGGGGGGGGGGGGGCGTTTTCACTATGATTATCTTGCACAGAAACCGAGATGTTAATAACCACACACGAGCGGTTGCTGTTCAAACGGCACCTGTCCCACAGGGGCCCAGCTCTCTCCCCGCAGAATCCGCCCGGATTGGGGCAGGACGCTCCCTCAGGACACCCGCACTCTCCCGGGCTTCGGGGGCCCGGCGGTGGCCGGGGGGGTGGGGGGCGGCCAGGCGGCGCAGCTCCGTCGGGGGGGCGGCGGGGGCGGGCAGCCCGGAGCCCCGGGGCTGGCGGGGCCGCCGCGGGGCGCAGGGGCAGACCCGGCGGAAGGCCTGCCGGAAGTGGGAGCCCAGGAAGGCGTAGAGCAGCGGGTTCAGCGCCGAGTTGCCGTAGGACATGCAGTGCGCCCAGATCTTGAGCGCGTAGGCGGTGTAGCTGCGCGGGTGCCAGGCGCCCGCCGGGCCCAGCGCCTGCAGCACCAGGAACAGCTGGATGGGGCCCCAGCAGGCGGCGAAGAGCAGGACCACCGCGGCCACCAGCCGCGAGACCTTGGCCCGCACGGCGCCGGCCCGCGCTGCCAGCAGCCGGCCCTGCGGGGTGGAGGGGTGGTGAGGAAAGGCTGCGGGCTGGCCGGGGCCACCCCGCAGAGCCCCCCTCCGTGGTCGCTTACTCTTAAAGTAAGCTGCGGGGCCCAGCGTGGGGCCTGAACCCGCGACCCCGTGGGCAAAAGCGCCTGCTCTACTCGCTGAGCCGGCCGGGCGCCCCCAGAGCTCCCCTTCTTGAGCCTGGCACGTCCCCCCCCCTTCGCCGCCCCCTCCCCCTACCCCCCCCCCCCCCGGCTCCTCCAGACGCGCGTCCCCCACACCGCGCCTCCACCCAGACAGCCAGCCGGCGGCCGCTCACCTGCAGGGCGCCGTCGGCGGCCCCGGGGCTCACGGCGGTGCGGCCCAGGTGGCGCAGCATGGCCCCGTAGCAGGCGCAGGTGGCGACCAGCGGCAGCAGGTAGAGCGCCAACAGGTTGTAGAGCGCGAAGGCGCGCTCCAGGGCCCGGCTGGGGAAGACC
Organism: Panthera pardus; assembly: GCF_024362965.1. Classification (NCBI taxonomy): domain Eukaryota; kingdom Metazoa; phylum Chordata; class Mammalia; order Carnivora; family Felidae; genus Panthera; species Panthera pardus. Next base: position 431,749 of record NW_026527013.1, on the reverse strand, counting down.
TCGCTGCAGTAGGTGCGCGGCCCGGGCGAGAGGCGGTGCAGGGCGAGCACCGGCGCGGACATGGTGGCCGAGCCTGCGCCACACGACAGGGTGAAGACCCTGCCCCGGGGACGAGGGACGCCAGGAGGCCAGGACCCCTACCCTCAGGTGCCCCCTGGGGCAGCGTCACTGGGCGCCTCGCAGGCGCGCGTCGTCCGGGGTCCGCGCCTTCGGCGGCTCTTCGGAGGGAGCGCCCATTTCCCAGATGCACGCACGGCCGAAGCCCAGTGAGGGGCGGTTGGCGGGGCGGGGGGTGGGGGGTGGGGGCGCCCAGGGCACTGAAGGCTTGTCGTCCCCCCCCCATCCCCCGCCCCGTGCGGCGCTCGCGCTGCACTCACCCACCCAGATGCCGAGGCTGACCGCCAGAGCCAGGCGGGGGTGTGCGGCGGCGCAGGGCGCGCAGTGGGAACACGGTCACGTACCAGCGGTCCACGCTCATGGCCGTCAGGGTGGCGCACGTGGCCTGCACCGAGACCTGGGGGAGGGGGCGAGAGCGGGCGTTTCGTCCCGTGTGCGGTGTGGGGGCCTGCCCCGTCTGCGCCCACCCTGCGGGTGCCCCCACAGGTCCAAACACCCGGGCACAAACGGGACATGTCGCGGGAGGGCCTCCAGGGGCAGAAGAGGGGGATCCCAGTGCGGGTTTGACCGGGCCGCTGGGGGTCCGCTGAGATGGGCGGAAGCACAGCCATCGTAGGATGGCGGGACAGGCGCGCGAGAAGGCGCCGGCCCCCCCTCCGCAAGCCCCGTCCCTAACTGCATCTCTGCCTTTTGCGCGGTCCCCTTTCCTGTCCCCAGGCCCAGGCTCCACCTCCTCCTCGGCCCCGCCCCTGGACTCCGTGGCCCCTTCCCCAGCCCGCGCACCTGCTGCATGTAGTTGACGAACTTGCACATGAAGTCGCCCAGCACCCAGGCGGGCAGCGGGTAGAGCAGGGCCGTGAAGGGCACGCAGCACAACAGGAAGGTCACGTCCGTGGCCGCCAAGTTGGCTGCAGGAGGGGACACGCGGGAGCCTCAGCCACCCAACAGCCCGGCGCAGCCCCCACCCTTTCCTGGCCTTTCTCCGAGTAACCCGAGTAACCCGCAAGACCGCCTGGAAGATCCCCCGGCGTCCTTCGGCAGAGAAATTGGGGCGCCCTCCAGTCCCCCATTTGTACACGTCAAACATCCCCTCAGTACGGGTTTCGTGGCCATTCGAGCGACAGTCATTGCGCCCTGCGCGCCCCCGTTCGGGCCGGAGAGCCAGGGCGCGTTCCCGTCGAGGCTGGGAGAGCCGGGGTTGCGCCCCCGTCGAGGCTGGGAGAGCCCGGGCGCGCCCCCGTCGAGGCTGGGAGAGCCGGGGTTGCGCCCCCGTCGAGGCTGGGAGAGCCGGGGTTGAGCCCCCGTCGAGGCTGGGAGAGCCGGGGCGCGCCCCCATCGAGGCTGGGAGAGCTTGGGTTGCGCCCCCGTCGAGGCTGGGAGAGCCGGGGTTGCGCCCCAGTCGCGGCTGGGAGAGCCGGGGTTGCGCCCCCGTCGAGGCTGGGAGAGGCGGGGTTGCGCCCCCGTCGAGGCTGGGAGAGCCGGGGCGCGCCCCCGTCGAGGCTGGGAGAGCCGGGGCGCGTCCCCGTCGAGGCTGGGAGAGCCGGGGTTGCGCCCCTGTCGAGGCTGGGAGAGGCGGGGTTGCGCCCCCGTCGGAGCTGGGGAGAGCCGGGGCGCGCCCCCGTCGAGGCTGGGAGAGCCGGGGTTGCGCCCCCGTCGAGGCTGGGAGAGGCGGGGTTGCGCCCCCGTCGGAGCTGGGGGGAGCCGGGGTTGCGCCCCCGTCGAGGCTGGGAGAGCCGGGGCGCGTCCCCGTCGAGGCTGGGAGAGCCGGGGTTGCGCCCCTGTCGAGGCTGGGAGAGGCGGGGTTGCGCCCCCGTCGGAGCTGGGGAGAGCCGGGGCGCGCCCCCGTCGAGGCTGGGAGAGCCGGGGTTGCGCCCCCGTCGAGGCTGGGAGAGCCGGGGTTGCGCCCCCGTCGAGGCTGGGAGAGCCGGGGCGCGCCCCCGTCGAGGCTGGGAGAGCCGGGGCGCGTCCCCGTCGAGGCTGGGAGAGCCGGGGTTGCGCCCCCGTCGGGGCTGGGGAGAGCCGGGGCGCGCCCCCGTCGGGGCTGGGAGAGCCGCGCACGCCCCCGTCCCCTCTGAACCTGCCTCCCGGTCTGCAAGCTGGAGACAGTGGCGCTGCCCAGCAGCCACCACAGAATAGAGGAAAACGAGCACTCACCTGAGCCAAGTCGGTCAGCCCATCATACAAATGTGTGAACCGAGCCTTTCATTGGCGCAAGGGTCGCAAACCGGGATCCCGCGGGCCTAGCAGCCCCTCTCCCTACTTTCATTCATAGGACACGGTGTCACAAGAACCACGTTTTAACCAGACACCTTCCTCAGGGCCAGGCCAAGCTCTCCACCGGCCACTGTCCAGACTCCAGAGTTCTCGAGCTCTAGCCCAAGAGTCAGGGACAGTAGGGACGGGACCTGCTTCCTGCACGGGGCTGGGGGAGGGGGTGCCGTCTGGGAGAGCACAGCGCGCTAGGAGGCCCCCTGGGTCTCTCTGGGGACCCCCTGAGTGGCCGGCAGGTGCCCGGGCGCTCACCTATGTAAAAGTTGGTCACCGTCCGCATCTGCTTGTGGCGGCAGATGACGAAAATGACGAGCGAGTTCCCTGCCAGCCCGAGCAGCATCAGCGCCACGAAGGAAACCGGCACAAGCCAGGCGTCCACCGGCCGCAGCACAGGGGCCCGGCCGTCCGAGGCGTCGGCGCCACAGCCCGGGCAGACCGTCGCGTTGGCCGGCGCCCACCAGGACGCGTTGGGCGCGGACGTGGCCACGGCGCGCATGGCTTCACCGCCTTCTTCCCCCTGGCCGCCCGCCGGTTTGCGCCCAGGCGGCGACCTTCCTCCTCGCTGCCTGCTGGGGACACGCCCGCGGAGCCTGGGAAGGGTCTCGGCTGCAGGCCACCAGACCCGGAGGGCGACTCCGCCGGGCAGGGCGGCTTCTCTGCTGCCGACGCAGCCGCGGCCACTTTATACCCTGCGCCCCCCCCCGGTCCCCGCCTCCCCGCCTCTCCCGCAGCCGCTGGCCACTCCTTCACCTGCCCGTGCGCCCTCCACTCACGTGCACAGCCACCTTCTCCCCCTTTCGCTCTCCTTGCACTGTCTGGCCCCGGAGCCCTGGGGGGGGGACAGGCTGGAGGTGGGGCTCGGGGGACCAGGGGAGAGGGGAGGGGGGAGGCTGTGTGGAGGCTGCTGTGGACCCTAGAGGGCGAGCCTAACCAGGGGGTTGAGACTCAGAGGACAGGCAAGCGGTGGGGACAAAACAGAGACCAGAGAAGGCGCCCTGTTAGTCTTCCGTGTGGCTGGGGCTCCGGGTGGGTGGGCCCTGGCTGACAGGGAGGCCAGCCCTCATCAGAGGCTGGGAGAAGGGGTACTGGAGAGCCATGGAAGGCTCAGAGCAGGGCAGGTCCGCCGGGGAACTGGCAGTTAGAAGGAACCTGTTCTTTTTCATATATATATTTTTAATGTTAATTATTTTTGAGAGAGAGACAGAGGGACAGAGCACAAGCGGGGGTGGGGGGAGTGGGACAGAGAGAGAGGGAGACAGAGAATCTGAAGCAGGCTCCAGGCTCCGAGCTGTCAGCGCAGAGCCCAAGGTGGGCACAAGATCATGGCCTGAGCCAGAATCAGACGCTAACCGACTCAGCCACCAGGCGCCCCTAGAAGACACCTGTCCTTGAAGTACACAGCCTGCGGGGACTCCTTGGCTGTGGATGGGGGTGTCGCCCCCTGCCTGACTGGCTGCCCCTATTGGACGTTCACACTGGGGGCGTGGGCACCTGTGCCACTGGGGCTAGGAACCAGGTGGAGGGCGGTTTGCAAGGACACGTGTACCCCACGTACCCCAGATACTTTTCTGTCCACCCGCTTTCCATCTTGAGGACGATTCTGGACAACGGCTTAAACAATCAGAAAAGGAAGAGAAACTTCTTCGAGGTGGGGGCTGTGGGGAGAGCAGCGGCAGCTCCTGGGGCGGCCGAGGGTCCAGGCGGGTGTCAGGAGGGTACCAACCCAGGTTCCCCAGAAATGAGACCCCAGAATGGGGGGGAGGCCCGGTGGCATGCTCTAGAATTAGCACATTTATTGGGCAGTTAGTTCTCGTGGGCGGGAGCAGGAACCAATCCCCGCCCCCCAGAACCAGGGGGAACCAACCCCCCCAGGACCCCCTGCTGGCCGCCCCCCCCCCCCCCGCAGGCGCCTTCTCTCTGGATTTATATCACCTTTGATTCATTTGGCTCTTTTCTCATTTGTCCGTATGATGCCACATAGTACGTGCTCTTGGGGGTCTTTCCGCAGCCCCTCCTCCGTACCCTGTGTGTTTGTTAAAGTGATCCGGTCATTCTCCGGCACAATTGCCAACAGGCTGTCTGCGGCCGCTGTCTCCCTGTGGCGTCTCTTCACGTGGTCCTGGTTTCCACTTTTCTTGTAGACTGAAGGGTGGATTCCAGCCAGATCCCACAGGTTCGATTCTCTGCTCCCAACCCTCCCACAGCTCCCCGTCGCCAGACCCGCCATCACAGGACCGCAGGGCTCACGGGTCCACCCTCGGCCCTGTGCCTCCTTCCCCCTCATGCTCGCTCATCACCCTGCTCTGGTCACTCTGGATACCTCAGGGCCTTTGCACTGGCTGTCCTCTCTGCCTGACACACTCTTCTCACTTTGCAGCCCGCCAGTCCCTCTCTCGGAGAACTCCTCTTTCCTGCTCCACTCCGAGGGGAAAGGGTCTGTCCTGGCCACTGCCACACCCCAGAGCCCATCACTGGGCCCTGCTGACAGTGGACATTGGTTAAATGAACGAATCCTCAGGGGTGAAAGGGGGTGGGAACTGATGTTGCCCTATGTAAAAAAAAAAAATTTTTTATTAAAAAATTTTTAATTATTATGCTTATTTATTTCGAGAGGGAGACAGAGTGTGAGTGGGAGAGGAGCAGAGAGAGAGGAAGACACAGAATCTGAAGCAGCTCCAGGCTCGGAGCTGTCAGCACAGAGTCCCAACAGGGCTCGAACCCACTGACCGCGAGATCATGACCCAAGCCCAAGTCAGAGCTTAATCGACTGAGCCACCGAGGCGCCCCCGCCCCCCGCCCTTTTAACGTCTATTTTCAGAGATGAGTAAAGGAGTCAGGGCTCCAGGGGCCGCACTGAAACAGGACTGGGAGAGTCTGGTGGACTCGGGGCTGGGGGCTGGGGTGGGGGCGCGGCTTGGGTCATTTCATCTGTCTCCTGCCTCTGAAATGGATGCCCCCCTCTTTCCTAGCTCCCCAGGCCTCGGTTCCCCCGACCATCCCCTGGAGGCTGGGTGCCCCGCCCACCGGCCTCCAGGCTTCGGGGGCGGGGATCTCGCTACCCGCCGCCGCGGTCTCCCCGTCTGTGCCCCGGGATCTGGCTGGCCCTGCGGCCTCGGTCCCCGCCCCGCGCGTCCAGCCTCCAGGCCCCGCCCCGGCCCGCCTCTGGGCGCCCGTCACTTCCTGCTCGGCCCGAGAAGGCCCTGCCGGGCGGCGGCGGCGGCGGCAGCGTCCGAGCCATGGTCGCGCTGGAGAACCCGGAGGGCGGCTCGGAGGCGGCGGCGGTGGGAAGCGCCCCCGGCGGGCGGCGGACGCTGTGAGCGCGGCGGGGCGGGCGGGGCACGCCCTCCAGGACTCCGGGGCCCCTCCCCTCTCCCCTCTCCCCTCTCCCCTCTCCCCTCTCCCCTCTCCCCTCTCCCCTCTCCCCTCTCCCCTCTCCCCTCGGGTCCGGCTGCAGCCCCAGGCCCGCCCCGCCCCTTTTCCTCGGGGGTGCCCCGGACCGTGGTGGGGGTGGGAGGAGGGGGCTTTGTCGTCCCCCGGGGGGATCCCACCCCCGACCGGCCCGCGCGTCTGCTGGGCGGAGGGAGGCACCCGGTTCGTGCGTTGGCGTGCCCCCGGGGCCCAGAAGTGCCCCCTCAGCCCCGCGCCCGCGTATTGTCTCGCTTTGGGGGTGTCGTGCGCCTGGCCGCCCGCTCGGGTGAGGTGGCGAGGTGGTGTCGCTGCGCGCCGCGTCCCCCGAGTCCGTTTTGGTGTTGGGGCGCTAACGCGCAAGCCGCTGTCCCCCCACGCGGGGTCTGCACCCCACAGCCAGTCCTGTGTGCGCCCCGTGGGGTTTTCCAGCCCCCACCCCCCGAGGACACAGGGCTCTTTGTTCGTGTCTGAGTACTTAACAGATGGGGGGGGGGGCTTCAACACCGGGTCAGCGGGAGCGGGAGGGGGCGGGGCCGCCGCTGCAGGTAGGACCCCAGAGGGGCCGGGCACACTTCCGCGTAACCGGCGTGTTTACGCCGAAAACCGCGCTGTCGCCCCCTGGTCCTGGGGGGGGGGGGGGCGGGGAGCGAGGATTCGGCTGCCTCGTCGTCCGTCCGTGTGCTGGTCACTCCAGCTTCTGTGCCTCAGTGTCTCCATCTGTACAAGGAGATATACCAGCGGCCTCTTCTCGCAGTGCCTGGGACGAGGTGGGGGGTGTCAGGGACCCTGCGCTCAGAGGTGCCCCGCAAAAGGACGCGCGCATTCTGTGTTGTCCCGAGCGTCTCATTCTGTTTCGTTGCCGCTGTGCTGTTACGATTTCCGCCCGGTACCTGCCCGGAGGCCACGTGGGTCTCCACAGACGTGGGACTTCCCTTCTTTGAAGGGGCCTTAAGCACCCAGAGCGGGTATTGACTTGCCAGGTGGGTGCCACCGCGGCACCCCGTGTCCCACCACCCCCCCCCCCCGGGGTGTGGCCGCTGCTGGGGGCCGCGGGGCCCCGCCCCAGCCTGAGTCACCTCCGCTCCGAGCCCTCCCCCCTTGGTTTCCTGCTTCGGGAAGTAGGTTCCTCTCTTGCTTGTTCCTGGGGGAGGGGGACGGGTGCCAGAGAAGGTACCCTGGAGCCCAACAGAGCAGGTGGCAAGAGGCCCCCTTTCAGAACCCGCGGGGAACAGAACTGGGGGAGACAAAGGAGGCTGTTCTCCCCAGACCCAAGCTGACTTAGCAGCTGTTTCTACCTGCGGCCTGTCCACCCTCACTGGACAGGCACCTCGAGGACACGGACATTTCCTGAGGCCCGTCAGGTCCAGGAAGCCTAAGGCACCCCGTCTGCGTTGCCGGTTTCCCCATCCGTAAAGCGGTCTCTGTGGGCAGGTGCCGGGGCCACAGCAGGGGCGGGGCCGACCCCATCCTGTCTGCAAGCGTGTAGTTCGGGAAAGGGGGTTTAAATAGTAAATAGATGAGTAGACCAGCTGGTTCTGGGCAGCAACAGGTGAGGCGGGGTAATGGGGCTGATCGGGCTGTCCAGGAGCACGGCGGTTTCTCCCAGGAGGCGGCATTTGAGCCGACGGCAGACTGTGCCAAGAAAGGGTACTTCCGGCAGAAGGCTCAGCAAAGGCCCTGAGGTAGACTGTTCCTGGGGGCTTTGGGGCACGGTGAAGGGGCCCCTGGGTCTGGAGCAGAGGATGGGGCGAGGCACTGATTTTTGCTGTGTAGGTGTGTTTTACACAACCTTTGTGCTGCCACACATCCCTCTCCCGACAGCCTTCGTGACAGATCCGATTTGCTGGGCACTTGTGGGCTGCCTTCTCTGTCCTGCCCGCTTCTGCTGTCCTCTCTTCCTCGAGTGGGGACCAGGCCCGGTCGTTGGCCCTGGAGACCACACGTTTCTTGTCTCCTGCTGGAATTTGGTTGAGGTCAGCAAGCTTGAGTTGGTGGTGGGACTCCATTTCCAGCACTCGGCTCAGCGCAGGAGGCCCACGAGAGGGTGGCGAGCCCTCCAGAAGCCTAAGGGGCCGGACACAGGCCCCTGTGGTCCCTGCAGGGCAGGGCAGGGCTTCTGGTGCCACGTCACGATGGAGCTGGGCCTTGCCCTCAGGGTTCTGGGGAGCCATGCATGGTGGTGGAGCATGGGTCTCAACCCGCTGGGTCTCAACCAGGTGTGGGGGGTGGTCTGAGGGGCCCAGAGGGAAGCAGGAGGCTGAATGGTTCAAGGGGGTGTTGCTGTTCTGACCAGGTTCAAATCCTGGCTCTGCCACTCTCAAGAGGTGATGGGGAAGCCCCATTTCTCCGAGCCCCAGGTCCTGAGGACTCAGCCCTGCTCTGACATCTCCTGATAACCACCAACCCCCCCCCACCCCCGCCGGATGCGGACTCTGTTATCAGCCCCACCAGGCTGCCGTTCTGGACTCTGTCCAGCTGCCAAGGTGGAGACATAGGCACTGGAGCTCGGGGAGAGCTACGGTGAACTGGGGCCTGGGGTGGGCCTCAGGGAGGCAGCCCTCAGTTTGGATCCAGCCTCACAGTCACTGGTTCTGTGCTGACTTGATTTACCTCTCCCCGTGCCGGCCGGCCGGCCGCCTTCCTCGAGGCTGTGGGATCTTGAGATGATGACTTTGTGTCTCAGTTGCTAATTTGTTTAATGGGCCTCAACATAGTATCACCAGCCTCCTGCTGGTGATGATAGTGATGGTGAAAATGAGTATTCACAACAGCGTGGCAGAGGGGGTGAGCTCCCCATGACAGGGGGAAACCAAGCAAGTTGCAGCTGGGTTGATGTCTGCCCTGGCCCCTTGTGGCCCTGAGTGTCCCCTTTCAGGCTCACAGAGGCCGTTTGTTATTTTTTTTTAAATGTAAGCCCCAACACAGGGCTTGAACTCATAACCCAGAGATCAGGGCCCGAGCTGAGATCAAGAGTCAGATGCTTAACCAACTGAGCCACGCAGGCGCCCCACACAGAGGCCATTCTTATCCTAACTTGGCAGAGAGTGAGCTGAGGCTCCCGGTTCCACCGTGAAGCATCCTAGCTAGGATTTGAACTCGGGGCTGCGATTCCAGGACCCGAACCGTACCTCTGCCGTGTGCTCCTGTTGATGGGTACTCGTGCGTGTGTGAGTTTATTCGTCAGACAGCAGCATGGATTTTGGCAGAAACTGTTCTCCGGGGAGCCCGTGCTGCTTACCTGCTCCACTGTGACCTCATGCAGTTCTGTCTCATCAGCCTGTTTGCTTTTTGATCAAGATGTAATGGCCATTCTACAGAGGACAGATGCTTAAGGCTGGGGACACTTTACATATGTATAGACCCCACGGAGCACTCGCTTCATTCCTAACCCCTACAAGGTCTCTGCCACAGTCCTGGAGTTTCACGGTTTTCTAGAGCCTACTGGTGGCTTGGAAGGAAGAGGCCACACTTCTGTTTTTAATTTGTGTCCTGGGAACTTTGGGTACCAGAAAGTTTGGGGGGGGGCATTTTGGACTCTGAGTCCTACTCAGTCTTGGAATTGTGGGATTTTTTTGAGAACCGATGCGGCAGTCGGTTTTCGGACCACCTGCTGGGTGCCAGGCTTGGTGGGTGAGTGTCTGCGTGGGGACTTCGGTGGACGAGGCTGGCAGTCTACGGTGATCAGGAAAACAAAGCAGTGACGTGTTACATAAGGGGGCCGGGGTCTCCCTGACAGGTTAGAACAGAGCCAAAGGAGATGTTCAAAGGAGTGAGCCATTCAGACGCAGGGGGAGCGTGCACCGGGCAGGGGGTACAGGCCGATGGGTGGGACGGCGTGTGGCATTGCTGGAGGGGCGGTGAGGAGACCTGTGGCTGGAGCAGACAGAGGGAGAGGGAGTTGGGACACGGGAGGGGCCATCCTGGCGCCCAGACCCTCTGAGGGTCAGGATCCACCATTGCCCCTGCAGTGTGAGGGTTTTGTGGCCCAGTGGGGACCATCCCCCCTGTGGTCTGGGGGTCGTCAGGGGCTGACCTGGAAGGCCGGAACTTGCCAGGATGTTTCCATCTAGCAATCCGTCCCGGCCCCGGCCCCGTGTCGGGCCTGCAGCTGGCCCGTGGGTCCCCAGTGGGACGCCTGGCCATGCTGCTAATTCATCTACACATTAATGCCATTTGCTTGGAGGACAGCAGATTGGTTCCAAGGGGGGCACATTTCGGGGGGACTCCAGGGACAGAAGGCAGATAGACTTGGCCGTCACCTTCAGCTTCCGGGGGATGTTTCTCGGTGTATCTGCTGCTGGCATGGGGGTTGCTCCATTAAATCAAGTCTTTTGATGGGGCGCCCGGCTGGGAGCCCCACATTGGGTACAGAGATTGCTTAAATAAATAAACTTTTAAAAAGTCTCAAAAATAATAATAATAAGGCCTCTTGAGAAACTCCAAGAGGAGGGCAGTGTTCAAACCTGGAGACTCTGGGTCCCACTAGCTTGCGGTAAGATCCGGAAGCCTGGGAACTTTTCTTGGCCACCCACCCAAGGTGTGAATGCAGGCCAGTGTCTGCTCCTCTCCGAGCCCCAGTTTACTAATCTGTCATCACGACTGTACGGGCCTCCTGGGTGATGTGACCATGAAACAAACGGCAATTTTAAGGGTCTAGGGCTCCCGTCGCTGAGGGAAACCAAGCGGCAGTGGCCATGGTGGGGGTCCTGGCCTGTGTTGGCCCTGAGGCCTGCCTCCCCACCCCAACCCCGGCCCACAGGCCCCTTCCGGGCTGCCTGCCCGCTCTAGCTGGCTCCCAGGTGAAGAGGCTGTCAGCGTCCAAGCGGAAGCAACACTTCATCAACCAGGCTGTGCGGAACTCAGACCTCGTGCCCAAGGCCAAGGGGCGGAAGAGCCTTCAGCGTCTAGAGAACAGTGAGCGGGGGCTGGGGGCACCTCCTGGGGGGTTCCTGGGGCCCAGATGAGAACGGTGTGTCTGTTGGTATCATCTGGTGCTTTTACCCTGAGTCTGACCCTGAGCTGGCAATGCTGGCGGTGGGCTATAAGGAGCTCTGGGCGTTGGAGCTCAGGTTTTGAAAGATGTATAGGAGTTCAACGAGCCAGGGAGAAGGAGGAGTTCTGGAGGTGGAGGCTAGATGGTTTCTGCGCCTTCTGGGAAAGACAGGTCGAGCGCGGGGGTGGGGAGACCAGTGTGAGCCAGAGCGTAAAGGCCCTACATACAGAGGCCAGGGGAGGAAACATGGTCCTTGGGTTTCTAAGGAGACTGGGGGGCCCCAAGTGCCACCCCCCAGCCCAGAGACCATCTGTTTCCATCTAGCCCAGTACCTCCTAACGCTGCTGGAGACAGACGGGGGCACAGCTGGTCTGGACGATGGGGACCTGGCCCCCCCCGCAGCACCCGGCATCTTCGCAGAGGCCTGCAGCAATGAGACCTACGTGGAGGTGGGGCCCCCGTGCCCTGGTCACTGCCTCCCTCTGCTCCGGCCACGCGGGCCTCCTCTCTGTTCTCGCTTCTGCTGCCGCACGTGGCCTATGCTGGTCCCTCGGTCAGGAGCACCCATCTGCACCCATCCCCCTCTGGTTCCTCTATGCCCACCCTCTCTGTTTCCCTGGGGATCCCCAGACAAAGCCAGAACTCCCACGTACCCCAGAAGTTTCCGGCACTCCCGACTCATCTGCCCCTCATTGGGAATGAAGGACTCCACCGAGGGCACGTTTGGTCCATACCAATCCCTGCCAGAGGAGCGGTCTGCGGGTACCCTGTAGCGGGCAAACGTGTCTACAAGGGGTATTTCCGCACACTTTGTGGCCCTCTGTGTGCATTGGCCATATGGAGAACCCGGGGCTGAGGACGCCTGGGTCCAGCGCGCCTCTCTTCTAGGTCTGGAATGACTTCATGAACCGCTCTGGGGAGGAGCAGGAACGGGTTCTCCGCTACCTGGAGGATGAGGGCAAGAGCAAGGCACGGAGGAGGGGGCCCGGCCGCGGGGAGGATCGAAGGAGAGGTGCGGGCCTGGACGGGAGGTGGGGGGGGACCAGAGGTACGGAGGGTGTACGCCTAGCTGATCCTGTGTGGGCGGGCCAGGGACGGGGAGGAGCCAGGTGTGTGGGCGGTGCTCGGAGCAGAGGAGGGGAGGAGCCAGTGTGTGGGTGGTGCCCGGGCAGAGGTGGGGAGGGGCCTGGTGTGCGGGCTGGCCAGGGACAGGGAGGAGCCAATGTGTGGGCGGGGCCTGGGGGAGAGGAGGGGAGGAGCCAGGTGTGTGGGCGGGGCCCGGGGGAGAGGAGGGGAGGAGCCAGTGTGTGGGCGGTGCTGGGGGGAGGAGGGGAGGAGCCAGGTGTGTGGGCGGGGCTCGGGGGAGAGGAGGGGAGGAGCCAATGTGTGGGTGGTGCCCGGGCAGAGGTGGGAAGGGGCCTGGTGTGTGGGCGGTGCCCAGGGACAAGGGGAGGGATGCCGCATGTGGGCGGTGCCTGGGGGGAGTGGGGAGGGACCCAGCGAGTGGGCAGTGCTTAGGGGAGACGTGGGGAGGAGCCCTGGGGGGGGGCGTTGCCCGGGGAGGGGAGGAGCCTGGTGTGTGGGCGGTGCCCAGGGACAGATGTGGAGGAGCCGGTGTGTGGGGCGGGCCAGGGGCTTGCTCTAGACGCTGCCCCAAGCCCAGAACTCTTGCAGAGGACCCAGCCTACACACCCCGTGAGTGCTTCCAGCGCATCAGCCGGCGTCTGAGAACTGTCCTCAAGCGGAGCCGCATCCCCATGGTGAATACCAGGCCAGGCCTCATCTTTTTCCACCTGCCTGTTTTTTTTTAATTACCTTTTTTTCCTCACTTTCTCAATTGGTGGTGGTGTCAGGGGTAGTCCGTTACCCAGTGCAGGTGGTATTGGAGACAAGGCAGTACACAGGCCAGTGTGATCAGAGTGCAGGAATTGGGCCGGGAATGGGCTTCCATGAGGGTGGGAGGGGCAGGGGCAATGGCAGTGGGTACTGCGGGATGTGTAGGAGTTCACCAGGAGGAGGGCACAGGGGTTCAGAAGCATGGGGATATCTCAGTGCCTGGTATCTTCGGAAAGGGTTATGTAGCTTCATATAGCAGGTCAGAAGCCACGTTTGAACCCAGGGCTTTGGGCTCCAGAGGCTCCCCTGGGCATGGGGCGTAGACAGCTTGGTCCCAGCCTCATAGTTGGCCTCACCCCTAGACCTGTTTCCCCTGCAGGAAACTCTGGAGACCTGGGAGGAGAGGCTGCTGAGGTTTTTCTCTGTGTCTCCCCAGGCCGTGTACACGGCCATGCTGGACAACAGGTGACAGGGTGGGGGTGAGCCCAATGTGCCCCTCCAGGGACTGGCTCTGGCTCTCCACCGCTTACCTTCCGTTCCTCTCCAGTTTCGAGAGACTCCTGCTTCACGCCATCTGTCAGTACATGGACCTCATCTCAGCCAGTAAGTGCTGCCGACCCACGGGGCCCCACCTGGCTGATGCACCCTGGGGACACCAAGGCCCGAGTCACAGAGGGTCTGGGTACTGGGGGGGCGGTGCTTCTGGAGGAGGAGGGGCAGCATGAGCAAAGGCTCTTGCGCTAGTTCGAGTTCTTTGGAAGCTCCCTGTGCGTCTGGCTCCATGCTGGGTGCAAGGTCGTTTAGCTGCAGCTCCCCCTGCAGCCCCCCTCCACCGTGCCACCCAGGTGACTTCGGCGAGTCCCCCTCCTGGGGCCTGTGTCTCCGCTTTTACCACGGGGGTGTTCTCAGGACACAGCGCCCCAGGGAGAGTCCTCACTGCCTCTGGGTGCGCCGCCTCCTTGCTCCTCTGCTCCGCCTCCTGCCCGGAGTTGCTGAGGTGACGGTTCCCATGGCAACTCAGGGACGGCCCCTCCCACGCTCCCTTCCCTTTGTTCCCACAGACTCGGGACGGAGGGGCTGGGCTGGGGGTGCTTCCCCGCAGGAGTTGGGCCACGGCCCGGACACGGAGGAGGAGGGGCCCTGGCAAGATGGGAGGAGGGGAGATGGAATGAGCTTGGGTGTGCACGGCTGGTTCAGGTTCGGGAGCGAAGGGAGGTGGGGCGGGTGGGGGTTGGGCCACTCGAGCCCTGATGCGGAAGCAGCCCCCCCACCCCCCCCACCCCGCCACCCCCCGTGGGGGCAGGGATGGAGGCGGTGACCTCGTGTGCCCTTCTCCCATGCTGCCCTCATCGTTGCGCCCCCTGCCCCTTACAGGCGCCGACCTGGAGGGCAAGAGGCAGATGAAAGTCAGCAACCGCCACCTGGACTTCCTGCCACCAGGGCTGCTCCTGTCCGCGTATCTGGAGCAGCGCAGCTGATGGCCGCCCCCCTCCCCCTCCCCCAACCTCCCCTCCCCCGCCCCCAGCCTCCCCTCCCCCAGGCCTCCCGTGCCATTCGCTAAAGTATCTTTATTATTTGGAGGATTTTTCCCTGCAGACGTGCTCTACCCCTGGGAGGGGGGGCTATCACTCTGACTCCTTCCCAGCCCGCCTCTCCCAGATAAACGCGGGGCCAGGACTGTCCCGGCCTTGCAGCTCCCCGCTCCGGGACTTGAGTTGGAGCGAGGAGACCCGGCCTGGTCACTTCCGTGTTCCTTCTTCGTTCAGCTTTTTCGGCCCCGTCTGAAACTTAAGCAAGGAGCGACAGGCTGGGTTTTTATCACTTTTAATGAATTTGGCATGATTTGTTGTAGATTTTTAAATTTCCCTTTTGGGAAGAAAAACCAAAAACTTGCCCCAACTGATAAATCGGGGGACTTTGTTCCAGTCCCTGTTTGATCCTCCCCCATCCCCCAGCTTTTGGCTTGGATGTGGGGGAGGGGGGGGCCTGGGGCTCCGCCCCTTTTTCCAGGTGTGTTCTGTCGTGTGCGCCTGCGCGTGTGCCCCACGCCCTAGGACAGGGGCTGCATCTTAAAGGCTGGTCTTGCCACCCTTTTGGAACATGTTTGTCCTCCACGGGTGGCTTTTGGTGGCTCTTGGGGCCCCATCCAGCCAGAAGCCTCTGCCCTAGGACTGCCCCATTCCCTTGTCCGTGTCCCTTTGCCCTTCCCCTAGCCTAGCTCTGGCCTGTTACCTTGGGCTGACCTCTCACTGGCCACCCTGGCATGTCCCACAAGAGCAGGGCTGGGGGACCCCTCCCGTGTGTGTGTGTGTGTGTGTGTGTGTGTGTGTGTGTGTCCAGTTGTGCTTTGGGAAAAGTGGAGAGTTCAATAAATCTCTGGTGCTCTGGTCTCTGGTCTCCAGCTGTGGGGCTTTCCTTGGGGGTATGGCTGGGGGTGCACAGAGGTGCTCAGGATGTTTGGAGTCTCAGTCGCTGAGGGCCGCAGGCCTGGGGATGAAGCCTTACACTGCGGAGGCGTGTAGGGAGAGGCCGCTGGTTCTGCTTCCTGGCTCGTGCCCTTCCCAGGTGCCCACGTTCCAACCCCAGCTCCACCATTTCCCAGCTGCCCACCGTCCAAAAAGTCACTTGTGTGATCGTCCTGGGGTGGCCAGGACAAAGTACTCCAGCTGTGGCTTAAAACCACAGGAATTTCTTGTCTCCCAGTCCTGGAAGCCGGAGTCCGGGCAGGAGCCCAACCTGTGGCAGGGCTGTGAAGCTCCAGGGGAGGGGCCTTCTTGCCTCTTGGAGCTTCTGGGGGTCCCTGGCGTTCCTTGGCCTGTGGCCACCTCATTCCAGCTCCTGCCTGCGTCTTCACGTGGCCTCCCTGTGTGTGTCCGGGATTGGCCCAGTGTCCTGCAGGATGAACCCAGCGGGGGGTTCAGACGCTGAGGGAAGTGTCTCGCTGGTGCCATCACACGGCTGACATTGACCCTGGTCTCCCGGCTGGGGATGCTGGTGGGGCTCCACACTGGGAAGCTCCTTCCCCGCCACACTATCCTGGCCGGAAGGCGTTACCGCGTTACTGTGTGCCCCCCACACAGAGGACTGGGGGCTGGGAACCACCTCCCTGAGGACAGAAGATCTATGTTAATTATTGAGAATGCTGCAGGGACATTTGTCTCTTCTCCCCCAGGCGTTCACTTATGCAACCATTTGGGACACATGAAGATTTACTTTCTAGTTCGGTGGGCCATCCGGTATTATTTATCCTGGTCACGGTCCAGGTTTGGCCCTCGCAGCCTTGGGTCTCTCTGAGGCACCCCCATCGTTGTGGGGTTTTTATACATGAGCCCCGGGATGCTCCCGCTAGGCCTGTGTGTTTCTGCACGGAGCCTGGTTCCTTCTCTGGGGCCAGGTCTGGGCGCTTGGGTGTGCGGGGGCCCGTTTAACAGGCATCCTAAGAGTTTTAAGGGCAGACACTAACTCGCGGAAGTCCACGTGGCCGGCATGGACGCCGGAGGCCCGGGGTCCCAGAGGGTGCAGCCACTTGCACGAGGACCCTTTCCCCCTGCCCGCGGGGTGCCCGGGCCGGGCCCGAAGCCTCCTGCCCTCCCCTGCAGCCCGCGGGAGGACCTGAAAATCAGGGAAGGGCCTCCAAAGGGAGAGTCGCTTCACCTGTGGAGCCTCAGTTTCCCCGCTCGGGAGAGCCCAGAGTAGAGCAGCAAAATATGGAACGCTTCACGAATTTGCGTGTCATCCTTGCGCAGGGGCCATGCTAATCTTCTCTGTATCGTTCCAATTTTAGTATATGTGCTGCCGAAGCGAGCACGAACCTACGGTCTCGCCGAAGGATATTTATAGTGCCCAAATAAAATATCTTTACACAAAGGGTGAATTCTTTTAAAAGGAGTCAGCGACCCATCTTTCTCCTAGGTTCCTACAACCTATAGTGCGATCAAATGCGATCACTCACTGAAACTGAGAAAGTGTTCATTGTTCCACCAAATATAACTCAAGTGGCTGCTGGGACGCTGTGAAGTCCTATATGCAAATATCCCGGAAGAGGGGCGGAGTCGCCGCCGTCCCAGAAGCCTCTGGGAAGCGGCCGCGCTGCGCGGGCGACTCGTTGGTCCCGGGGAAGATGGCGGCGCCGGAACCGGGGAGCTAGAGAGACTCGGGGCCGCGGCCGCCTGCTCAGCTTGGCGCCTGGGCCGGCCTGGTGAGCGCGGGGCGGCGGGGCCCGCAGGGGACAGCCAGCGTCCGCTCGGCGCCCGCGGCCGGGGGAGGGTGGGAACGCAGCCCGGAGGAGGCGGGGACCCGCGGGCCCGGGGCGGGGCCTGCGGGGTCAGAGGGCGCCGGGGCGCGCGGCTGGCGGGGGGCGCTGGGCGGGGTCTGGGGGTTGTGGCTGAAATTTGCGTGGAGCCGGGGACTAACTGGGGGTCTGGCCCGGGCTGGGGGTGGGGCTCGAGGATAATGGGGGATTTGGCGGTGGGACCAGGAGGGCCCCGTGAACACCTGGCAGGTGAAGGGTTTGGGGTCCCTGGGGTGGAGTCTGAGAGCTTAGGCCGGGCTCGGGGGCTCAAGGAGTAAACTGGGAGGGGATTCTGGAAAGGATAGATTGTAGGGGATGGGGACTGGGGCTTTGAGGGCAGAACTTAAAAGACTTGCGGGGGGCTTGTGGGAGGGGCCTTGGTGTCCCTGGTCTGGGCTCGAAGACGTAGCGGGACCTGGGCTCATGACTCAGAGAAAGGGAGCTGACGGCACTTCTGTGAAAGAAGGAGTAACCTGTAATCGGTGCCTGCGCGTAGAGCATTTCATTGTTGGGCTCAGCAAGTCCCGCCTCGGGCACGACTTTCTGCCTCCGCTGGATGGGGTCTCCTAGCTCTTCCCCCCAGGATGGACCCAGGCCCGACCTTTGCAGGCGCTTCCCACTGCCTTTATTGCTGCCTACGGGGACCAGTGCACTCCCCTCCGCCCCACCCCTGGTGGTGCACTCCAGCCCGCCCGAGGGGTCCTGCGCAAATGTAAATAGTTCATCGCCCTCCCCGGGCTCCCCCCCCCCCAACCCCACTAGGGTGAAGGCTTCCAGCGCCCCCACCACCCACCCTCATCACCTCTGGCCCCCTTTCCCTTCACTCATCTGCTCTAGCTGTCTGGGCTGCTTGGCCACTCCTTGAACACCCCAGGCTCGGTCCAGCCTCTGGGCCTTTGCGTTTGCTGTCCCCTCCACCTTCCCCCAGACATCGTGTGTCTTGCTCCCTCACACCTCTGCTTTGATGTTGTCTCCCTGATGAGACCTCCCTGTCCCCCTGTTTAAAATGCAGCTTCACTCACACAGCACATGAGACCCAAGGGCAGGGAATCGTAGAGAATCGGTTGGGTTCCTTTCATTCCCTGTGGGAACCGGGTGTCCAGTGTGGAGCTCGGCATCCTGCAGGCACTCAGTGAATGTCACTGATGAGCCAGTCTCCGCCGCCCCCCCCCCCAGCCCCAGGAGCTGGTGACTGTCCTCGGGGTGTGACCTGTGGCCTGTGGGCACAATGGATCTGGCTTACGTCTGCGAGTGGGAGAGATGGCCCAAGAGTACCCACTGTCCGTCGGTGCCTCTGGCCTGTGCCTGGTCCTGCCGTAACCTCATTGCCTTCACCACCGACCTTCGAAATGACGACCAGGGTGTGTGCCTCCTTGACCCCAGCCCCGCTCCTGTGTGTCCCTGTGGGGGAACTTTGGGTCTCCAGGCCTGCCTGGGAGCTGCCCCTCACCCATGTGGGCCCTCTCAGGGTTTTCTCATCCATAACGGGGTAGTGGGGACTACAGCCTCACAGGTGTGCAGAGGCCAGGTGCTGTGTTCCCCATACCTGGTGCTGGAATCACCCCCGAGGGACGAAATGGGGCAAGGGGAGCGGGGTCCACCAAGGCTTCCAGACCGTCCATGTTACTATCTTGCATTTGAAAACACCTAAGGTACTTAGTTGGGGGCTGTTTTCCCTTTACTGTCTGGGTAATACGTATTAGGAAAAAAATAGAAAAGCAGAGAAATTTAAAGGGGAAGAGACCGTGGGGAGATGCCCATCATTAGCCTTTGGGGATCATATTCTCCCTGTTCTATTTTCTGTGTCTCTTGTGAAAACACCGTGACGCTAGTGGCCAGGTTCAGGCCTGCTTCGGTTTCCAAGGGAACACAGAAGCCTCTTCCTCCATAGCACCGGGGCTGTCTGTGTGGTCAGCAGCAGACGCCCCTGACTCCCCCGTGGGTGGCACGGTCGCTGGATTCATCCCTGACCCCTCCCGGGGTTGTCGTGGCTTCCTGGTTGTTACCGCTGCCGTGCCGTGTGCTGTCCCCGCAGACCTCACCCGCATGATCCACATCCTGGATACGGAACACCCCTGGGATGTGCACTCCGTCAACTCAGAGCACAGCGAGGCCATCACCTGCCTGGAATGGGACCAGTCAGGTGAGGGCCGGCCTGGGCATGGGTGGTCCTGCATGACTGAGGGGGATAGCGATGCTCTCCCTCGATCCTGAATCTCAGGGTAACACACTCTGTCTCTTCCTGGTCACGCCCCCAGAGTTCACAGCTGGGACTCGAACCCTCAGTCTGTTACAATTGTCACGTCCCCGCGAACACACCTTATGCCACTCCCCTGCTCAGCCTCCACCAGCTTGCTCCTCCCAGGCCCTGAACGCACTGGAATCGCTGCCCCTGTGCACCCTGAGGGTTTGCAGTGTGGGTTTGTGGTCCACAGGCTCCCGGCTCCTGTCGGCTGATGCTGACGGGCAGATCAAGTGCTGGAGCATGGCCGACCACCTGGCCAACAGCTGGGAGAGCTCTGTGGGCAGCTTGGTGGAGGGGGACCCCATCGTGGCACTGTCCTGGCTGCACAACGGGGTGAAGCTGGCATTGCACGTGGAAAAGGTGGGTGTTCACCCGAGCAAGCCGGAGCCGTTGCAGTAGGTGAGACCGTGCACCCTGCCTGTCCTCCCGCCACCAGCACCCTTTGGTTTTTGTAGTCCCGGCCCAACTCGCCCGATTCAGGCCTTCAATCAGGCTGTCAGCACCTGTGTTTTCTCTGAGCCCCCATTTAACTGATGGCTGCTGTCCTTAATGAACCTTCCGTTCAGCTGGTGGCTGGTATCCTCAGTGGACCGTTCATTTAACTGACAGCTGTTCTCAGAATCCAGTGCACCCCAGAATTCCTCTTTCTGCACCCCAAGGGCGGGTTGTCAGGTCACAAAGGGCAGACCCCTAAAGTCTGGGCAGGCCACCTGTTGCTGACGTCCTCAGCTGGGTCCAGCATCGGCAGTAAGCAGACCCCGTGCTCCCTTCTCCCCCCACAGTCGGGCGCCTCCAGCTTCGGCGAGAAGTTCTCCCGCGTCAAATTCTCGCCGTCCCTCACACTGTTCGGCGGCAAGCCAATGGAGGGCTGGATTGCGGTGACGGTCAGCGGCCTGGTCACCGTGTCCCTGCTCAAGCCCAGCGGGCAGGTGCTGACGTCAACGGAGAGTCTGTGCCGGCTGCGCGGCCGCGTGGCCCTGGCGGACATCGCCTTCACGGGCGGCGGCAACATCGTGGTGGCCACCGCGGACGGCAGCAGCGCCTCCCCCGTGCAGTTCTACAAGGTGTGCGTGAGCGTGGTCAGCGAGAAGTGCCGCATCGACACCGAGATCCTGCCCTCGCTGTTCATGCGCTGCACCACCGACCTCAACCGCAAGGACAAGTTCCCCGCCATCACCCACCTCAAGTTCCTGGCCCGTGACATGTCAGAGCAGGTGAGTCCTGCCCCGGGCCCGCTCCCCTGGCCGCACGCTCCTCCCCGCGAGTTCTGGGGTCCAGGGTCGGACGGGGGGCTGACACACCCCCCCCGGGGCCCCAGGGAGCCCTGTGTCCCCCCTCTTCTGGCTCCCGAGGCGCCCCATCCTGGGCTCGCGGCCCCTCCTCATCCTCACGGCCAGCAGCGTGGGGTCCGCCCGGCTCTCTGCCTCTGACCCTTTGCCCCACCCGCGTGGGGACCTCGTGAGGACGCTGGGCCCCACAGCCTGCGGGTCCCGGGACCAGGACGGGGATGTCTCTGGGGCAGTTGTCCAGCGGTCACCCCGGGTGCCAGTGTAAGGCCCCGGCTTCGTGGAGCTTCCCCCTTGCTCTCCCCTGGGGGACATCTGGCATTCCGGCTCCACACTCCTGACCAGCGGCCGCCTCCGCAGGTGCTCCTGTGTGCGTCCAGCCAGACGAGCAGCATCGTGGAATGTTGGTCTCTGCGGAAGGAGGGGCTTCCCGTGAACAACGTCTTCCAGCAGATCTCGCCTGTGGGTGAGTCTCCCCGTTCCCGGGGCAGCGTGAGGGAGCTGCTCCGAGCAGCCAGGCCGTGTCGGCCTGCCCCACCCTCTTCACCCCTGCCGATGCAGCCTCTTCGCTCCTGTCCCAGACAGCCACCTGACCCGGGGCTCAGAGAGGCGAGGTCCTACCCGGTCATCCCACAGGCGGGTCGCCTGACTGCCTCACTCTCACACCTCCTGCGGGGAGCATGTGCCTGCTTGAGGGAGCTGTGGTGCAAAGGTCCTGGGGCATGAGGCAGGAGCCAGAGCGGGCTGAGCAAAGGGGAGCAAGCAGGCGGTGCGGCAGGGCTGGGGGTACACACAGTCCCCTGGGCCACAGAGGGCACTTCATCCTAAAAACAGAACCCTCCAGAAACCCTGGTTTATGGTGAGGAAACAGACCCAGAGGGGGTGGCGGAGTTTCCCCAGGACGTACCCGATGGCTCACCTCCCCCTCCCCCGTCCCTGCACTCAATGTGGAGCCCCCCCCCCCCCCGGTGGCTCCAGATGGTGCCAGCCTCCCCGAAGACCGTGCCCGCTCCCCGACAGAGCTCGGGACGTGCTGGCCCAGCCTTTAATGACTGCGAAGTCAGAAAAGCCACTTGATTTTCACCGCCGGAACTCACAGGGGACGAAGGCCCCCCGGGGCCCACAAATAGCATTTCCAGCTGATGAGAGCAGGGCGCTCTGCTGATTAGCGCTAATGGACCTTGGAGCGGTTGGCTGCTCGGGAGGGTGCTAAGCGGGAACTACGGATGAAGCCATGTCAAGAGGCCCCGCAGCTCCTGCCCCCCCACGGGGGCCACGGGGTGGTTACAGAAGCTGCCCGCTGCGGGGGCCCAGTGGTTAGCATGAAGCACCTTCCCCGGACCCCCCCCCCGTCCTGAGTGAGCTCGTAGCTGGCGGCCGGCATGACCGTGTGTGGCGGGCAGGGCCACACAGGTCTGCGCGGTCCCTGTGCCCCAGTGCAGTGGGTGACCAGCCCCAGGGCCAGCCTGGCCACAGCCATTGCGTAGCATTTGTGCAGTGCTCGGTGTGACCACTGGCCCGCGGGTGCTGTCTGGACGTCATCCTTGTTAGATGCGAAGTTACACTCTGGCCTCAGGCAGTCTCAGTGCTCCCTGGGCCTCAGTTTCCCCTGGGGGGCTCGGGTCTGCGGCAGGTTTATGAGCTGTGGCAAGCCCTTCAGAGCCGAGCTCTCGAGACAGGTGGGCGGCTGGGAGACGCTGTTTGACCCTTGGTTGTGCCGTGTAACAACCAGCTCAACTTGGCTCACAGCCGTGGCCCCGCGCCGCTCTGGGGGGGGCGCCGCCTCCGCCGCTCCTACCTGGTTTGTGTGCCTGCCGTCAGCCTTCCGGCAGCGTGGGCCGTGCGCCTGATCGCCCCCCATGACCGCGTGTCCCTGCAGGCTTGCCCAGGCACGTCCCGGCAAATCCACACCGTGTCTCCTCTGGCGTCATGTTGGCCCGCGCCCTCTAGCCACGCCGGGACTCCCGGAAACCACTCTGCCTGTTGCTGGGGGCTGTGGGTGCAGGGGGCGCGGGTCTGCGGCCCCTTGACCGTCCAGCTCAAGCCTTAGCAGGCGGGCCGAGCTGGGCTCCGCCCAGGACCTGTCCTGTCACGAGACAACGCACCGCGAGCTGGCTGTGTCGCCAGGGCTTGTGGTGGCCGGGAGTGGGGTGCACCCCGCTTCTCTGCTCCAGCTTCGGCCAGGGTCACGGCGGCCTCCCTCCCACTGCCCGTGGCCTCCTGGTCGGGCGAGGTCCCAGGGCAGGACTGGTGGTCCGCGTGTGTCACGTGCCTGCCGTGGACCGTTCCGCTGCCTGGGCTGTGGAGTGCTTTGAGGGCCGGAGACGGGGGTGCCGGGGCGGCCGTGCCTGGCATCCCCGGCGGGGGTCCGCCGTGCGGCATTTCTCATTCTGCTGTTGTTTTCCCGTTCCCCCGGCCCCCTCTTCAGTTGGTGACAAACAGCCCATGATTCTCAAGTGGCGGATCCTGTCGGCCACCAACGACCTGGACCGCGTGTCTGCCGTGGCGCTGCCTAAGCTGCCCATCTCGCTCACCAACACTGACCTGAAGGTGGCCAGCGACACCCAGTTCTACCCCGGCCTCGGTACGGCTGGCGCGAGCCCCTGGGGGCGGTGGGCTCTGAGCCCGGGGCTCAAGTCTTAGGGCCGTGGGGCCCGCCCCTGTCCGCCAGGCGGCCCCGCTTCCGGGATCCCCCACGCTCCCAGGCCGTGAGTCTGGCTAACGGAACACTGCGTGCATAAAGGGCTGTTAGTGACCAGCCAGGACGAGGCTGGGAACTTGGGGCGGACGTTTTAGGTGGGCAGCGCCCTGTTCTGGCGCCTCAGGTGTCGGTCCTGGGCTCAGTTGCAGGTGTCCCTGACCTCAAGTGAGTCAGGACTCAATGTGAGCCCTAACCCTGCCGCCCACTGGTCGTGGGGGTTAGGCCTCCCCACCCCCCATCCTCCCCTCGAGGCCCCTGTGTGCTCCTGGGCCCCGGGGCCTTTGCATTCACCGTCCCCTCCCGCTATCTCCTCCCACCGTCTCCTCCCACCGTCTCCCTGGAAGGGACCCATTTGCTCCTGTCAGCCACACCTTGGGGAGGAGGTGGGGCGTAGCCCGAACCTGGGGCTGTTGGCAAAGGATGAGGGGGGGGGAAAGCGGCTGGCTGTGGGGGCGGCTGGTGGGCCGTGGGTGGCCTGGAGCCACGCCTCTCCCCTGGGCGGCTCCTTCCCACCGCGGGGAGCTGGGCGGGCCCCCACGCGGCTGAGCGGCCTGTGCTCTGGCCTGTAGGGCTGGCCCTGGCCTTTCACGACGGCAGCGTCCACATTGTGCACCGGCTGTCGCTGCAGAGCATGGCCGTCTTCTACAGTTCTGCGGCCCCGCGCTCCGCGGACGAGCCGGCCATCAAGCGCCCGCGGACCACCGGCCCCGCCGTCCACTTCAAGGCCATGCAGCTCTCCTGGACGTCTCTGGCCCTGGTCGGCATCGACAACCACGGGAAGGTGAGCTTCAGAGCCGCCTCCCTGCTGCTCGCCGGCCCGAGGTCGTCGCCTCTGAGGTCTAATCAAAGCTCCGGCGGCGTGGTCTGTGGCGCCTAGTAGGTGCTCAGCAGGAGCCGTTGGGGTGGTTGCCGTTCACGTAGGATTTCTGGAATCAAGTGCGGTGAAGCACGGAAGCGTAGCGGGTGCTCAGCGGGTGTCCTTGTTCCCGGAGGGACTTGGCCTCGGCCTGGAGGAAGGGGGCCTGGAGGAAGGGGCGAGCTGTGTGCGCTCACCCTGGCTGCCGTGCCCGCCCATCCCCCCGCCTCCCGTGCTGACTGGGAAACCGGCTTCCGCATTCACGTTGAGACTCCTGACTCGTGAGCGAATCCCTTGCTCGTTTGCTCCGCCCTTGGGGTCTCCGGGAGAGGGGCCAGCGGCCTGGCGTGAGGCGTTCCGCTTCTGGAGAACAGGGTCTGTGTCTCTGCGGAGACCCCCGCGGCCCTCGAGTGGATCCGCGCCGGCCACGCAGCCTGGTGACAGGCCGGTCCCCCAGAAGCCCCGTGCGGGTGTGGTGGGGTGTGGTGGGGCCTCGGAGGTGCCGCCGCAGCGCAGACACAGCGCGTGCGGCCGCCCCACCCCCTGGCGGGCGGGACGGCCCGGGGAGGGGGTGCGGGGTCCCGCAGCGCTCCCCGCCCCGTCCTCCCCTGCAGCTGAGCATGCTTCGCATCTCGCCCTCCATGGGCCACGCGCTGGACGTGAGCCTGGCCCTGCGGCACTTGCTCTTCCTGCTGGAGTACTGCATGGTGACCGGCTACGACTGGTGGGACACCCTCCTGCACGTGCAGCCCGCCATGGTGCAGAGCCTGGTGGAGAGGCTGCACGAGGAGTACACGCGCCAGAACGCGGCCCTGCAGCAGGTGCAGGGCCTCTTTGGAGACGGGGCGGGGAGGCCGGGGGTGGGGGTGGGGGTGGGGGGGCTGCCCCGCCCCTCCCCTCGCACTTGCCGCCCCGCCCCTCGGGGGCCGCCCCGCCCCCTCCCCTCCCCGCCCCTCGCACTTGCCGCCCCGCCCCTCGGGGGGCCGCCCCGCCCCGCCCCTCGCACTTGCCGCCCCGCCCCTCGGGGGCCGCCCCGCCCCGCAGGGTGGGGCGGAGGGCGCCGCTTCCCAGGCCCCTCGGGGCCGCCCGCTCACGCCACCTGCCCGCCCAGGTCCTGTCCACCCGGATCCTGGCCATGAAGGCCTCGCTGTGCAAGCTGTCGCCCTGCACGGTGGCCCGCGTGTGCGACTACCACGCCAAGCTCTTCCTCGTGGCCGTCAGCTCCACGCTCAAGTCCCTCCTGCGCCCACACTTCCTCAACACGCCCGACAAGAGCCCTGGCGACCGGCTGACCGAGGTCTGCGCCAAGATCACGGACGCCGGTGGGTGCCGCCCCGGCCCTCACCGGGCTCGCCCCAGGGGAGCATCGGCCGGGCCGGGCCAGTGGGGGGGGGGGGGGGGCAGAGAGGGGCCGCTCTGACCCAGGGCCCGGCTCTCCGGCTCTCGCAGTGGGTGCTGCCGGGCGTCGGCGCGGCCCCCGTGCGCGTGCACCGCGAGGCCGGGTGGGGGCGCCTGACCTCCCGTCTCCCCCCAGACATCGACAAGGTCATGATCAACCTCAAGACGGAAGAGTTCGTCCTGGACATGAACACGCTGCAGGCGCTCCAGCAGCTCCTGCAGTGGGTGGGCGACTTCGTGCTCTACTTGCTGGCCAGTCTGCCCAACCAGGTGCGGCCCCTCCCCCCCAGCCGCCTCCACGGCCCCGGGGCCGCCGGAGCCTGGTGCTCTGCCGGCCGCGTCCCCGCCCCCGCACGCATTACCTGCCAGGGGGGGCCGCTTCCCGTCCCCTGCCGGCACTGCGTGGCGTCCAGGAGCCGGAGCCGTTGGTTGCGCGTCAGAAAAGCCGGGGGCCCGGGGCGCCCCCGGCCCGTGCGAGGGAAGCCGGCCCATCTCCCCGCACCCCGGGGTCCTAGGATGCCGCTCGCGCTTAGGCCTGTGGCCCGGGTGCCTCCCCCACAGGGCTCCCCGCTGCGGCCGGGACACAGCTTCCTGCGGGACGGCACCTCGCTGGGCATGCTGCGGGAGCTGATGGTCGTCATCCGGATCTGGGGCCTGCTGAAGCCCAGCTGCTTGCCCGTGTACACGGCCACCTCAGACACCCAAGACAGCATGTCCCTGCTCTTCCGCCTGCTCACCAAGCTCTGGATCTGCTGTAAGACGCCAGCCCTCGGCCCTCGGCCCCCCATCAAAATACGAGTCCTGGCTGAGACGCCCCACTCCCCAAATACAGGCTCCCCCGGCTTAGACGGTCGTGGTCCCCAGCGCCCAGCACAGGTGCTCGCTAAACGTCTGCGCCCGTTTGCTTGTCTTGTGTCACCGGGTCGCGTGTTTGCGGCCGGCCCTGTTCTCGGAAGGGCACCCAGCGCTCCCTGTGTACTTGTTAAACGAATAAGTGGGTCCTGACGCTCGGGAGGTCAGGGTAGAGCTGGGGCCTGAGCCCAGGACCGCTGCTCCGAGCTCCAAGGAGGCCTCGGTGCCCCGCCCCCGGCAGGCAGCGCTCCGGGCAGGGCCGCCCGGTGCGACGTCCCCACGGTCCCCTCCCCGCAGGCCGTGACGAGGGCCCCACGAGTGAGCCGGACGAGGCGCTCGTCGACGAGTGCTGCCTGCTGCCCAGCCAGCTGCTCATTCCCAGCCTGGACTGGCTGCCCGTCAGCGACGGCCTCGTCAGCCGCCTGCAGCCCAAGCAGCCTCTGCGCCTACAGTTCGGCAAGGCCCCCGCCCTGCCGGCCTGCGCCACCGTGCAGCCCGACGGCCTCAGCAGGTGCGTGCCCGGCTCCGCCTCGCCCCCTGCGCGTGCGCCCTGCTGGTGCCGCCTTCGGGGCTCCGCCTGAACGCCGTCCCCAAGAGACGCCCCGCTCGGTCCCCGACTCCCCCGCCGCCTTTCTCCGTCTTTGCGCTCGGCCGTGTCCTGCCCTCCGTCTGGCGCGTCACCCCTGCGTGGAGTGCCGTGTGCTTGACCTTGAGGACTCGGGCTGTGGCCTCTGCCCCCGTAAGGGGCAGTCACCCTAGCGTAGACTCCCGTGTGAGCCCTCGCTGCGCAGCAGCACCACGGGGCAGGGGTTTGTCCCCGCTTTTCAGGCGAGAAAGGTGCGGTCACTGACCCCAGGTCGCACAAGGTGCTTCCCCGTTTTGGACGCTCACGTGGTGAAGAGAGACCCGCGAATCCTCCGCGAGGTCCATTACTTTGGGTGGAAATTTCAGAAATCGCAGATGAGCCAAAGGAGGAAAGTCAGCACCCGAGGGCCCCCTTTGGGTGTAATGCTTCGGGCATTGGGCCCGCCCCCTTCTGGCAGCTTCCTTCTTGTGTTGCCGTGGGAGGGACCGCCTGAATCATTTGGGTTTGGGTTTCGGGAAAAACTTTAAGAGAAGGGGAGGTCGATCACAATGAGATTTAAAATGTGGTGTTTTGGAAACATTCAAACGCAGTTTTCAGCCTCTCCGCGCGGGTTCTCGGTGGCTTCCAGAGCTTTCCGGCGCCGTTGAGCGTGCCGGCAGAGGGCACGCGTCAGAGATGGCCCGTGTCTGGTGTGTGCGCGCCTCACGTGTCCCCTCTCGTCCGCCAGGGCGCCGGGTCAGCCGAAGATCGACCACCTGCGAAGGCTGCACCTGGGAGCCTACCCCACGGAGGAGTGCAAGGCCTGCACCCGGTGAGCGCCCGCCACGCGGACCCGCCCTCAGCCCTGCCCCGGGGCCGGTGGCTTCCCGCCACGAGCCTGTCTCCCTGCCTGTGAACACGGGTCGTGGGAGCGCCTCCCAGCGAGGGCCACGGCCGCCTTGGGAGGTCCTGAGCACCCTCTCCTGGGGCATCGGTGGCCAGCTGTGCCCGCAGCCCGAGCCTGCCCCAGGGGAGCTCTCCGTCGCCCGGCGGGTGCGGAAACGAAGGCCGGGAGCTTTGCAGACGCAGCCCCACTTGCCGCCACGCAACCCCGGGACCGGGAGCGGGTTCCGGTGCTCAGGGTCACGCTGCCGGGGAGTGGCCAGGCCGGGACTCGAAAACCCCACACCTGTGGCCACTCACGGGGCTGAGCCGGCTCGGTGTCGGGCGGCTCCGGGAACGGCGCTCTGGCGGTGGGGGTGCAGCACGTGCAGAGGCCCAGCGGCAGGGCAGCCCCCCCCCCCCCAACCTCACCCTGCCGGCTCTGCCCCCAGGTGTGGCTGCGTCACCATGCTCAGGTCACCCAATAAGACCACGGCCGTCAAGCAGTGGGAACAGCGCTGGATCAAGAACTGCCTGTGCGGGGGGCTCTGGCGGCGGGTGCCCCTCAGCTACCCCTGACCGGGGGCCCCCCGGGCCCTCTCGGCGACAGAACGTTCCACACACACCCCGACCTTCATCGGGTACATCAAGAAACGGGCATCCTTGAAGCACGGCCTTCCGGGCCTTATCGGCCAAGGTCGTGTCCCGTCAACGGACGGGGCAGGGGGTGGACGCGGCCTGAAGCCGCGAGTTGGTGCCTGTCGGCCCAGCCGGGACTGCTTTCTGTCCCTCAGAGCCTAGCGGTGGTTCCAGGAGGAGGGCCGGCCCCCTGTCCATGTGCCCCAGGCGGCCACCGAGACAGACCTGTGGGTCTCACGGCCTCACGTAGTGTCCTCCCTGGACCCCCAGTGGCCCCTCCGGAGGCCCCGGGTCCTGGCTCGGAGGGTCCAGGGTGGCCCGGGGTCTCTGTTCTTTAGAACGTCCCCCCGTGAACTTGTCCAGTGTCTGGGTGGGTACTGCCCATGACACCTGCCTCAGTGTCCTCCCTGTTCCTGTCCGTGCGTCCGCGTGGTCCTGACGTCAGCAGGTCCAATAAATGTCCTGCCAGGTCGCAGGTGTCCTGTCCCTGCCAAGGGTGCTCTCCTCCCCTGGGCTCCCGTGCCCGGTGACTCTCTTGCTCTGTCAGCATTTATCGAGCACCTAGTGTATGCCAGTCACCGAGGTCCCTGCAGGGGGCAGCAGGCCGGGCACCGGTGGGCCATGGGCAGGTCTCTCTCTCTCCTTTTTCCCTGCCTCCCTCTAGCCTCCCTGCTGCAGGCCCTGAGCTGCTCTGGCCCCTGGGCTTCTGGGAGCTCAGGTCTGGTCCCCAGGGGGTCCCGCCTTCTGCCAACGAGCGCTTTCCCAATCACGTCCGGCTTATGTCCCGCTCCCCAGGCCTCCAGACGCAGCGCCCTGCCTGTGGAGTGCTAATGGCTTCTCTGGTTTTCTTGCTGGAAGGTGCAGGGAGGGTGGGGCGGGTGGATGCCCCGCGGGGGTCAGACCCTGCACCTGTGCTTGTGGGGCTCCCCGGGCAGTGGGGGCTCGGAGCCCCTTACCGAGGCCCGGGCCGTGTTGCCCCGGAGGGCCTGTTGTCTGAGCCGTGGGCCTTGATGGTGGGCACGTGGTGGGGGCGGACAAGGGCAGGGAGCCGGCCCTTGGCTGGGCCTCTGCCAGCCGCCTCGCCTCCCACCCTGCTGGTCACCACTGCCTGGTGCCCCTTTAGTGACACGGGGACCCCGAGGGCAGCCCCCCCCCGGTTGAGTGGTCACTGCTGACAGCCATCCGTGAGCCGGTGGAGGTGAGGCTCTGTGTAAATTGCTCATCTAACAGGTGTAGGCGGAGAGCAGGGGAGAGGCCTCTCCTCCGTGGGGATCCGCTTCGGGGGCCCTTTCCCCCTGACCGTGCCCACACCGCTGCTGTGCCGTCTGCGCGGCTGAGGTGGGGGTTGCCTGTCGTGGCGTCCCTGCCCCCCTCTCGGGCCCCCACGCCGTGCTGCCCACGTCCCTCACGCGGCCGCGGCCTCCAGCCACCCCGCCAGTGCGGTCAGCCGTCTGCGTCGGGACAAAGGGCCCGTTGTCCCGCACCCCTGTTTCACCCGCTCCAGGTTAACTTGTGGTTTTACGACACGGACCCGACTCGCCCCCACGGGTGACACGTGGGGTCCGCGCCCCCCCCTCCCTCGGGTCTGGGTGGGCTCACGCCTGCGTCCAGCCCTGCGCAGAAGCGGTGCGTGTGACCCCCGAGCGGTTGGAAGCGGCCTTGCTCCCGGCCCCCCACCCCCACCCGGAGCCTGTGCCTCCCTGCCGTGAGCACGCCGCCCCGCTGTGCCGGCCGCTTCCGGACCCGCAGAAGCTGAGCACGGTGACCCGGGGGTGGCTCTCTGTCCCCAGGTTTGGGGTGGACGAGAACAGCCCGCGAACCGGGATGAGCACGGTCGCGTGTGTGCGCCCGGCCGTCCCGGTGGCCGGTCCCCCGTGGGCCCTGCCGAGCCCCGGATGAGCTTGCCAGGCGGGTTAGGTCAGCAGGGTCCCGCGTTCCCGTCCCTGTCCTGTGCCCGCCAGGGTTTACCATGACACCCGTGTGTCCCCACAGCGCCTGCCTCTGGGGTCAACAGCAAGGCCCTGTTCTAGTTAGTACGTGAAGACAGCTCAGCCCGGCCGGCTGGGTGTGCGGCCAGCCTCGTCAGAGCGGAGGCCCTGCGTCACAGAGGCGGCCACCGGGACCACGTTCGGAAGATGTGTGTGCTGCTGTGGGCTTAGTGCCCACCGAGCTCATGGCCCGCCTCCCCACACTGTTCACCGGAACCTTCTGTGGTTCCCACACTGACCACGGGAGGGGGGTGAAGATGCCCCGGGAGATGTCACACCGGCCAGCCCCTAGTCAGACGCGAACCACCACTCCTACCCCCTGCCCCGGGCCCACCGGGGCCCTGACCTCCAGAAACAAGCGGGAAAGCAGGACCGGGGCGGCCTTTGGCTTCCTATTCGCGGGCCGTGCCCCCTGGACACCCGGGTCGTTCCTGCGCCTGCCCGGGGCTCGGGGTCATCCTGCTGCCCCTGACGGGCCGACCACACTCACCGGCACCTGAGAACCCGCCCGTCTGGGGAAGCTGCTGGAAGGGGCCCTCCAGGCTGAGCGGGCTGCGGTTTCCCTCGTGGCTGCAGAAGCCACAAGGTCTCCCGCCAGGCCCTCGCCGGAACTGTGCCTCCAGCCGGGAAACCCGCCCCCTTCCTCTGGGGCAGACCCGCCGGCCCCCAGCCCTTCCCCAGGCCCTGCTCTGACCCTCCAGGTGCCAGGTCGTCAGCGGGGCAGCTGCATTTGAGTTTCAAACGAACAACAAATGCTGTTTCAGTACCAGGCCGTCCCACATGCCACGGGACACTCTCATCATGCGAAAGTAGTTGTTGTTTTTCTGAAATTCCCGTTTAACCGGACGTGTGTTTTTATTTGCTGAATCTAGTCATCGTAGCCGCACCCACACTTTCCCCCCAAACTGGATCATCTCAAAGCCACTCCCTGACATCACTTCATCCAGGAAATACCTATTGAATGAATGAGTCTCCGGGGTCTGGATGGCCAGCAATTGTCTCCCCCCCCCCTTATTTAAATGTGTCCAGTTTCTTAAATTACACACAAGATTCCTGAGCCCCGTGTCCATCATCAGAAGGGCTGAGTGAGTTACATCCTGTGTAATGGGATATTTGAGTTACTATGAGCAGGTCTTAGTGACCATGGTGCCCAGCCCAGGACCGTGCACACAGCTGGTGCTCCATAAAAGCTTTTGTATGCATGAGCATATGACTCCAAGGTAAACACTCTGTGGTGGAAAAGTAAAACTTGGCCACCGGTTCCAAACCCCCCGATTCACAATCCCCAGGGGTGGGCACATGACTTCACCTCTCACATCCTCAGTCTTCTTTTCAACAAAAGGGAAGTCGTGAGCCCCCTTTGTGGCCCACGCTTACTACCTGGGCCCTAGCAGGTGTGGGTCTCCACGGCCCCTCACCCAGGTGGGAGAAAGCACGGGGCCTCGGGGCCTGGGTAAACTGGACCCTTGACCAGAAGGGTAAACTGAGACCCAGGAGGGCAGGGAGTCCCTCAGACCCAGTGTGACTGCTCTAAGACAGGCATCAGCCTTCCTCATTCTGGGAGCCCCCAAGTCCCCGGAAGTGACTATGAACGCCGGTGCTGTGATCCTGGGTTCGAATCCAGGCTTTGCCCAGAAGCTTCCCCCGACCTGAGCCTCCGTTTCCCGATGCGGGACGGGGGTCATAGAACAGAATGACTCGAGAAGGTCTGTGAAGCTGAAGCTCCCCCCAGAGCAGGGTCTCGCCCGCAGGGCGGCTTCCCCGCCACCTCCCGGGACCGCGGATGGAGGAGCACGGGCGCCCCCGCGCGGCCGCGCGTGCTCAGGACGGGCCGGAAGCGTGCAGGAGAGGATGCTTTATTGCGCGACCCCGGTCGGCCGCCCCTCGGGGCCTCGTCAAGCGGCCGCGCCCTCGGCCATCACGCCGTCGATCCAGGCCACGTAGCTCGCCAGGCGCGTGTAGATGCCGGGCTTCTTGCGGTTGCCGCACACGCGCGAGCCCGACGTGACCACGGCCTCGGCCACGCCCCCGCACACCAGCGGGCCCCCGGAGTCGCCCTGCGGGGACAGGACGGCGGGCCGGGCCGTGAGCGCTGCAGCCACGCCTGCAGGGACCCCCGCCCGCGCACCTTGCAGGTGTCCCGGCGGTTGCTCCCCCCGCACCACCCCTGCCACCCCACCTTGCAGGTGTCCCAGCGTTACTCCCCCCGGACCCCCCGCCCGCACCCCCCCCCCACCTTGCAGGTGTCCCGGCGGTTACTCCCCCCGCACCCCCCGCCCGCACCCCCCCCCCACCTTGCAGGTGTCCCGGCGGTTGCTCCCCCCGCACCACCCCTGCCACCCCCACCTTGCAGGTGTCCCGGCGGTTGCTCTCCCCGCACATCATGCTCTGGGTGATGGTGCCGTCGTGGTACGTGCGCTGGTTGCAGGTGGCGCGGTCGAGCACCCGCAGTTGCAATTGCTGCAGGCGGTCCGGCCGGCGGCCCGCGTGGGTGACCACGCCCCAGCCGGCCACGTCGCAGAGCGTGCCGGCCGCCACGTCGCGGTCCAAGCGCTGCCAGGCCAGGGGCTGCACGGCGGGGCCCAGCTCGGCCTTCTCCGACAGCTATACGGGAAGGGGCGGGAGCGGGGGTCAGGGCGGGGGGGGCAGCGGGGGTCGCGTGCGGCAGGTGGGACTGAGGCTGGGCTCGGCAGACCTGCAGCAGGAGGAGGTCGTGGTCGATTGTGTCGGGCCGGCTGTCTGGGTGGGGCACTGCGCGGAGCACGTCGTACAGGCGCTTGGAGGGCTCGGGCTGCGACAGCGAGTGTGCGCCCAGGAGCACCTGCAGCTTCCCGTCGGCCCTGGGCGTGGGGGGGTCCACATGAGAACCGCGTCACACACCCCCCCCAGCCCCCCCCCCCAGCCCCCCGCTGGCTTCGGACACTCACAAGTCCTCCACGCAGTGCGCCGCGCTCAGCACCCACCGCTCGGACACCAGGAAGCCGCCGCACACGTGCTTGCCGTTGACCTGCACCGACGCCATGTAGGGCCGCGCGTGGGACTCGGCCTCGCGGCCGCCCAGGATTCGCCCACGGGGCTGCGCCGCTGGGGGAGGGAGGGCAGGTGTGTGTTTCAGGGGGCGGGCCTCCCTGCCCCACCCGGCCCTCAGGCCGCCCAGGCCTGGAGTCCGGTGGGGGTGGGGGTGCCCAGGCCTGGAGTCCGGTCGGAGGTGGGGGGCCCAGGCCTGGAGTCCGGTCAGAGGGGGGGGCAGGCCTGGAGTCTAGTCCGGTCAGAGGTGGGGGGCCCAGCCTGGAGTCCGGTCAGAGGGGGGGCAGGCCTGGAGTCCAGTCCGGTGTGGGGGGCAGGCCTGGAGTCCAGTCTGGTGGGGGGGCCCAGCCTGGAGTCCGGTCAGAGGGGGGGGCAGGCCTGGAGTCCAGTCCGATCGGAGGGGAGGGGGCCCAGGCCTGGAGTCCGGTGGGGGGGGGGGGACAGGCCTGGAGTCCGGTCAGAGGGGGGGGCAGACCTGGAGTCCAGTCTGGTGGGGGGGGCAGGCCTGGAGTCCGGTCGGAGGTGGGGGGCCCAGGCCTGGAGTCCGGTCAGAGGGGGGGGCAGGCCTGGAGTCCAGTCCGGTCAGAGGTGGGGGGCCCAGCCTGGAGTCCGGTCAGAGGGGGGGCAGGCCTGGAGTCCAGTCCGGTGTGGGGGGCAGGCCTGGAGTCCAGTCCGGGCCCACTGGGAGCAGGGGACTCTGGGGCAAATTCGCTAAGTGTGGCTGACCAGACCCAGCAGTCCCGGCCGTTTGCACCGACAACTTGACCCTCACTGGAGGCCGAGCTTGGACTCTGAGAGCTCAGGCTTCATATTCGAAGTTTGGGGGAAATCCTTCCTTTTCAGAGCTTTCCATTCACCTGCTGGAGCCGGGGACACTCCTGCTTGATGGCGGGGGGGGGGGGGGGGGGGGGGCGGCTGACCGCCCTCCAGACTGGTAGGCCCAGGCCCTGTCACTCACCACACGCGGCTGCGCCCAGGAGGACCAGAGTCACCAGGTGCACCAGGCAGGCGGTCATGCTGCTGCTGTGGCCCGAGCGGGGACTCAGGCTGGGGCCCCCAGGCACCGACACTTGTATGAGCGGGCAAGGGGGCGGGGCTCCCAAGGCTCGCTCTGCTGCGTGGCCGCCGTCCAGCAGGGCGAAGGGGAGCCTGCCTGTTCCGTGCCCACCCTCCACGGGAGCCCCGCACCGAGAGGACAGGCGGCTGGAGGGGACTCTTGCCTCTGTGTCAGGTCCAGGGCTGGTCCCCGTGCGGGCCGCAGACCCTCAGGCGGACCCACTCTCAGCCCCCCGGCCCAGGCTCCCCAGAGTGCCCTTCCTGCCCCCAAGGTTTTGCAACAGCAGCTGGAGGCCACAGTTTGTAAACAACCAACTTCCTCCGTTTTTCTGCCCCTCCCTTCTTTCTCTTCCTCCTCCAACTAAGAGAGGAGGTCCGTGGGGGTGGGAAGGTCACCTGACAGCCCTGTCCCTGTTGGCTCTGGGGCCCAACACCCCAACAAATGGAATGTTAGAAAGGGGGTGTGTCAGATACAAATGACAGAAAAAACAAGTTGAACTGGGTGGGGTCTTCAACAAAGACATTTAAATGGAAAGTTCAGGGACTACTTTCAGGTGTAGCTTGATCCAGGTGCCTGACCGCTATCAGGTGTCTCTGTCTCTAGTTCGTCCTTTCCTCCTTGGTGATTTTTCTCCTCACCAGGCTCCCCTGTTGTGGGCCCAGGGGCCCCAGACTCAGCCCAGTGGCTCAGTGGGCCCCTCCCCCAATTCCCCATCACTCCAGCCAGCTTCTCAAGGCTGCCTCTGGTTAGCTGAGCTTTGATCACATGTCCCTTCCCAAGCCAATCACTGGGAGCAAGGGTTGGCAGGTTCTGATGAGCAGAATGGGTTGCGTGACCCTTTATAAGGTCAGGATGATGGATCGATGTCTCATGAACCCATGGAGGGGGGCGGTGCTGGGAACACAAGGGCGGGTCGGGCCTTGGACATCCCCAGTGGGCACATTGCACAGTATTTTCCCTCTACTGCTTTCCTCTTTGCTGTGGACTGTTTCAGGCACAGAGAATAGAAAAAATGTAGCCAGTGTGATTTGTTAGATCGTAACATGTTTCCTTATTGAAATCAGAAACTCGAAACTAAAGCCCGTTAGGCTATGGAGTCCAGGTTATGTAAGAGTTGGAAACTGCAACAAAATTTGAAACGTCTTCAATAAATAACCCTGAACACTCCCCACCCGGGCGCCCAACGAACCAACGACCGCCAGCGTGCCCGGCTAGGTTGGAAGGGTGACTGACCGGCTGACCCCCCGCCAGTGCTTGGGCGGAGCTGTGGGAGGGGAGCACCCCAAGGCAGAGGGAGCCCCAGAGGCCAGAACCGTGCGGCAGAGCCCAGTCCGGTGACCTCCAGTGGGGGGGGGGGGGGGGCGGGGGGCAGGGTCCGTGAGGCCGAGGCCCGTGTGGGACCCGAACCCCTCCCCTCACTCCTTCCTGCAGGGAAACCGAGGCTCAGGGAAAGACAGGTGCCCAACGTAGCTGGGACTCAAACCTAGGCTGCCGAGCACAGCTTCACGCCTGTCTGTACCTCGACTTCTTTGCCTGTAAAATGGGGCAGGACTAGGACTCGCCTCAAGGGCCGGATGAGTGAACGGTGGCAGAGACTTGGACCGGTCCCTGTGCCGCGCGAGCAGTGACTCAATCCGGTGACGCTGGGAACCCGGGTGGCAGCTGGCATCCTTTGTGGAGGGTGGGGAAGGTCTTCTTACCCCAGGGCCCCGAATTTGCTGCCGTTTGCAGGCGACACGCTCACGAGACACACTTTCCGGACCACTCTGGGGCCCCCGTTGTACAACCAAGAAACACGCGCATTCTTACGAAAACCAACAGGCTTTTATTGTCACCGTGGGCAGGGCCCAGCCAGCGGCGCCCTTTCTAGAGGGTCCTGCTCGCAGGGTCCCTGGGATGCACCGAGGGGCGGTCGTCCTGGCGACGGATGATGGAGTTGATCCAGTTGGCGAACTGTGCCACCGGAGCGAAGGCGTCTGGGTAGAAGCCGGAGCCACAACTTCCACGGATGAAGGAGTCGATGCCCTGAATCAGCCCGTTGCAGACCAGGGGCCCCCCCGAGTCCCCCTGCGGACACATACAGGGTCGGAAGGCTGGCCTTCCAGGGCTCTGGCCGCAGCCCAGGCGGGAGCGGGGGGGGGGGGGTACCCAGGGGGGGGGACCGGGGTGGGGACCGGGGGACCCGGGTACGTACAAAGCAGATGCCGGCCTGCCGGCGTGGCACCAGCGTGCACACGTTGGAACGGGGGCACAGGGTGGTCACCACGGTCACGTTGAGCTCCTGCAGGATGTTGGGCGGTGGCTGGGTTGTGCCCAGCTGGCCCCAGCCCATGGCCAGGCACTGCACCCCACTGCCCACACCTTCGTTCTGGGCAGGCAGCCTGGCCACCCGCACGTTGGCGTTGATGGTGGCCGACCCATTGAGCTGTGGCGGGTGGAACAGAGAGCGTCACAGGGGGTGGTGGGCCATGACCTTCCCCTCCCCGGGCCTCAGTTTCCCCATCTGTCTACTGGGAGCAGCCGCAGTGGTTCAGAGCATCTCTGGACATGTCTTTGTTTAAATATTAAAAAAAAAATGTTTATTTATTTTTGAGAGCAGGAGACAGAGCACGAGCATGAGCATGAGCAGGGCAGGGGCAGAGAGAGAGAGACAGAGACACAGAATCCGAAGCAGCTCCAGGCCCTGAGCTGTCAGCACAGAGCTGACGCGGGGCTTGAACTCACGAACTGTGAGGTCACGACCTGAGCTGAAGTCGGACGCTCAACTGACTGAGCCCCTCAGGCGCCCCCGGCCATGTCTGTATGCAGTGGTAACCAATAAAACACTGGGCAACAGCGGTGACACTTCCCTTGTTCTAGAACATTCCCAGAGAATAACCCTTAAGTTTGCAAGCAGTGGGGAAGGGAGTCTCCCGCCGGCTGAATGTGGGGAAGGTCACCCCATGTCACAAAGACAGGAGCGGTCCCCGTGCCTGGCCACACGGATAATAAGTCTGCCCACGGACAGCGGCTCACAGCCTCCCGCACCTGTGCCCTCAGCAGCCCGCCAGGTGGGATTGGTTTCTCCACGTCACGGGGTGGGGGCTGAGGCACAGAGAGGCGACCTACCCAGCTAGAGCGGGGGTTTGACGCAGGCCCCCCGTTCTGGGCCCCCCAGTCTTCCCGCCTCTGCACCCTCCCCAAGCCTCCTGCCCCCTGGGTGTCCCCTCCCCGCCCAGCCGGCCTTGCACCTGGAGAATCACGATGTCGTTCAGCAGCCTCTGGGGGTCGAAGCCGTTTTCAAAGACCCGCTGGATGGTGAACAGTTGCCTGGTGGGCTCTCGCCGCCGCAGGTCATGTGCCCCCAGCACCGCCACCACCGACCGGAAGTTCCTGCAGCAAGGAAGAGGCAGGAGGCGATTCGAGGCGGCCCTGGTGGTTGGGACCGCGGAGAGACCCCGAGCTCAGCTGTGACCCCCACCCAGGAGGGCCTGGCCTGTCCCCCCCAGCCCAGGAGGGCCCGGCCTGACCCCCCCAGCCCAGGAGGGCCCGGCCTGACCCCCCCCCAGCCCAGGAGGGCCCGGCCTGAACCCCCCCCCCAGCCCAGGAGGGCCCGGCCTGAACCCCCCCCCCCAGCCCAGGAGGGCCCGGCCTGAACCCCCCCCCCAGCCCAGGAGGGCTCAGCCTGTCGCCCCCAGCCCAGGAGGGCCCGTCCTGTCCCCCCCAGCCCAGGAGGGCCCGGCCTGACCACTTCCCCCCGCCAGCCCAGGAGGGCCCGGCCTGCCCCCCGCCAAGCCCAGGAGGGCCCGGCCTGAACCCCCCCCAGCCCAGGAGGGCCTGGCCTGTCCCCCTCAGCACAGGAGGGCCCGGCCTGACCCCCCCCCCCCCAGCCCAAGAGGGCCCGGCCTGTCGCCCCCAGCCCAGGAGGGCCCACCTGACCCCACCCCCAGCCCAGGAGGGCCCGGCCTGTCCCTCCCAGCCCAGGAGGGCCTGGCCTGACCCCCCCCAGCCCAGGAGGGCCCGGCCTGACCCCCCCCAGCCCAGAGGGCCTGGCCTGGCAGGTGCACTAATGCGGCCCCACCCCTGGGAGGTCTCACTTCCTTCCCGTTAGATACACGCGGCAACGGGGCTGTGAGAAAGGGAGGCGTGAGCTGGGGTGACTCACAGGCCGTCCACGCAGTGGGCAGCCGACATGACGAAGTTCGGGGCGATGAGTGTGCCACCACAGAAGTGGCCTCCACGCAGCTGCAGAGACACCATGAAGGGCCATGCGTGGGGCCGGGCCGGGCGGCCGCCCACGATCTCCGAGGCCAGTGCAGGGCCTGAGGACACACGGGGGGAGGGGGGTGAGTCCCGTGCAGGAGCCCCGGCCCGCGGCCGATGCATCCAGATGAGGAAACTGAGGCACGGGGAGGGGGGGTGCCTGCCACCACCCTACCACCCCTCCAGAGCACAGCTCTTTAGACATAGTGGCTTCGGGGTCCCCAGAGGGTTCGCACCCCAGCTCCGGGCTCCCGTGCCGGCCTCGCCACCCACAGCCTCACTGTCCCGCTCTGGAAACAGGCCTGCTCGTCACGGTGGTCCCCTTCCCACGAGGATGAGGGGCCACGAGGGCCCAGGACAAGCGGAGAGGCCAAGATGCCCGGGGACAGACAGACGGACAGACACGTGGCCGCACTCACCACCCAGCAGCATGGCCAGCAGCACGGGGGCGAGGGCAGGGCCGGTGGATCTGCGGCTTGGGGTCATGGTCGGGCTGGGGCTCTGGCGTCTCTGACCCCTGTGCCCACCTGCCCCTCTTATAGCCCCCATCCCCGGAGGCCGTTGCCCTTGCCCCACGGTGGGGCCAGGTGTCCCCACTTCCTCTTCCCCGCCCAGGGTTGGGGGGGTGCAAGGGGCCGGGGTTGGCTCCGCAGGGTCACTGGATGCGTCCCACGGCCAGGGCCGCACAATTAAATGGGAAGGTCAGATACGCAATGTCTTTCAGTAGAAGTGTATCCCCAGTTCCGCACAGGACCCCCCCCCCCCGCCACGAAGTGAGTCCTCGCTTCCCCGACACTCACATTGACCTGGGCGTCCTGTGTTTTTACTGAATCTGGCACCCTAGGCCCAGAGGACACTGGCTGGGGCCCCCGCGTGCCTCAGTTTACCCCGGGCACTATCATAGTGTCAACAATGCTGCACGGTCTGTGTCCTGACGTTCCGCAGGGACGGAAGACTGAGGCAGGGAGGGGGCTTCCCCCCCCCCCCGCCGGGCTCCTGCCCACACGGGGGATCTGGGGTCCACACCCAGCCCCCAGGGCTCACAGCAGGAACTCACTGTCACGGGGTCAGCATCTGGAGTCCGGCACAAGTCCTGGGAAGGGGCCCCCACCCCCCAGCCCCCCTGAGCTTCCCTGAAGCCCCCCCAACCCCCCCCCCCCCCTCCCCCCCCCCCGCCGAGCCTGGCCCGGCCAGTGCCCTGGCCCCAGCTGGGCCTGACCTCCAGTTAGCCAGAGTGCTCTGCCCAGGGGCAGCCGAGGGTCCCCAGGGCCCAGCCCCCTCCCCCGTGACCCGTTTCACTTCCCGCCTCCCCCGGGATGCTCCAACGGCCGCTGTCGCAATAGGCAACGTCCTCGGGGTTCGGGGCTTGGGCAGGGTGCGGGGAGGGAGCCAACGGACCCGCTGTGGGAATGGGCGGGCCGGGGCCCCAGGGACGCCCAGAGCCGGCGCCTCGGCTGGGGCCCAGTTGGTCCCCGGGCTCCCTCACCCTGTGGCCACAGGCGAGCCAACCCCACGGTCCCCAGCGATGAGGGTGACGGCCCTGCCCTCCGGAGCCCTGCACACAGCGGGTGCTTGGCACCTGCCCTTTCTCCCTGCCTTGGCCTGAGGCACAACCCTCCTGTCCCCGTGGCAGGGTCCCCCCCACCCACAGAGCACTTAGCAAGCCCGCGCTTGCAGTCTGGGGATGGGGGAGGAGGACGTGGCTCTGGCAGGGAGAGCAGATTTAACCAAAGCTGCCTCTATCGAGCACCACCTGTATACTAGGTTCATCCGTGTCGTGGTGGTTACGTGTTGACTCTGGGCTCGTTCCCTAGTGTGGCCACTTGCCCACCGCACCAGCCCCGGCCACCGACTCGACCCCTCCCCGCCTCCGTGTCCTCGCCCGTCAGATGGAGGTCTGAACACTAGGCTCCATCTGAGGCCGGACGCAGGGATGAAATGAAGGTTTGCAGAGTCCGCAGCTGAGAAAGTGCCGTCCTTGAGGGCCTGTTAGCCATTAACAGCCATCAGGAGGGCAGGGTGCTGCTGGCCTGGAGGGCTGCAGTCTGGGAAGCTTCTAATTCGAGATCACAGGGGTGGTGACCGGGTGCGGTGCCCGCACGACAGGCACTGGGTTCACGAGGCGGCCCCTGTATTGTTCCTGTGGTTTTGTGGCTGC
The DNA here is from genome assembly GCF_024362965.1 of Panthera pardus. NCBI lineage: Eukaryota > Metazoa > Chordata > Mammalia > Carnivora > Felidae > Panthera > Panthera pardus. The sequence continues at coordinate 390,937 of NW_026527013.1, read as the reverse complement.
CTGAATCTGCACCACCCCAGCCAAGCTCTGGCAAAGCCACCCGAAGCCCCGGTCCTCGCCTCCCCGCCGGGCTCTCGTCTTTGCCTTGTGCAGACCGATCCTGGCCAGCTTCACACGCCTGAGCCCATGGGAAACACCGGGGGCCGCATTTTCTGGGTCTTTCTGTTCCCAGCAATGAGCTCAGTCGACATCCCCTCCAACAAGCCTCGTTCACTCCCATCTCTGGGCACCAAAGGCCCCTCTGGGCTTTTTATAGGAACCGCTTCCCCGCCTTGGGCTCCTGGGAAATTCGGGAAATTCCTGGCCTCCTCCGACGCTCACCAGCATACATTTCCTGGGGTTTGGCAACGATTTGTTCCTGGCACCGCGGCTGTGAACCGTAGCAGCTCCTCCCCTGGGGTGGTTGGAGAGAGGGCCGGCCCAGAGTTCTCGCTCTTGCTTGAATTTGCATGCTGCCACCAGGTGGCAGCAGAGTAAATCAATAAGGAAAGGGCTGCCTTCCAATTCTGTGTCCCCTCAGCGGGTAGGCTCCTCTCTGAGCCTTAATGGCCTCATCGCTACGACCAGTCTCCTGCTCCACAGCTGGCCGATGACCTTCACCTATTCCTGCCTCAGACCTCGCCTCCAGGCCCACCCTACTTCCTTTCCGCGGCCCTGCGTACCGCCCCCTCCCTGACCGGCTCTCCTCCTCTGCCCCCCTGCCTTGCTGCCTTCCAGCCGCACCGAACAGCCTGGCAACCCTCCTGAGAGTCCTGTTCGTGCGGGGCACTCAGCCCAGGCATCACCACCTCCACCAGGAAGCTTCCCTAATAACCCCTGTGCCGCCCCCGCTTGGATCAAGAGCCCCCCAGGCCCCGGGCACTCCATGTTATCACGGCCTGGTCCTCAAGCAGTCCCCGAGCTGGGAGACGGATGCAGGGGTGGGCACAGTGTCACCGTCCCTGAGGGCCAGGGTGGGGCTCCTTGGACAGCTCTGGGAAATGCCTGGGGTGACTCCAGACAAGGAAACTGAGGCACAGAGATGGGCATCGACTTAACCAGGGTCGCCCGGGCAGGGCTGGATTAAAACCCCCATCTGTGTGCGTCCAGGCAGGGAGACCACTGTGACCTGGGCCCTCTACTGATCTCCAGGCCTCTCCCCGGCCCCCCAGCCCGAGTTTGGGGCTCAGACGAGCAGCCCTCGGCCCTCTCCCCACGCGGGAAGGACAGACAGGAACCCGGGGCTCCTGAGAGCCCCGTAGGGGTGGGCGGTGCAAAGGGCCGTCTGTGGGCCCAGGCGTGGAAGAAGAAGTCCCTTTCTGAGGCCACCCTGTGTCCAAGCTCCCACCTCAGGGCTCGCTGGCCTCATGCTTGGGGCCCCCATGGGAGGGGGCGGCCCTCCCCCCTGCACTGCTCGGCACAGCCCCGGTTTAGCCCCTGTACGTATGGGAGGCGGGAGCAAAGAAGTTGGAGCGCTCCTGGGAAGTTCATTCCCGGACCACGGCGGGTAGCGGCTGCCGAGTCCCCCAGGCGGGGAGGAAACCGGTCGGTCAGTCACCCAGGCTGGGCGAGGTGGCCAGGATGTGACTACGTCAGGGAAAGGGGGCTGGGAGTGGTCTTGCGCCACTTAGGGGTGGAATGTGTTGAGTCTGGAATTTTCTTTAGGACACGTGGACAAGAGACAGGGCCACGCCAGAGGGGAGCAGGTGTTTACTGGCTTCCTACTGTATACCTGGACCCCTGGATTCTGGGTGTGGCTGCCAGAAAACACTGGACTGGTCACCCACACCTGCCCCCGAGGTGGGAGAGCCCCCAGACCCACGAAGGCTGTGGGGGTGAGGCCGCTCCACACGTCAGCCCGCTGAAGCCCCCCCCCCCACCGCCTTCCCCTGGGCCTCTCGTGAGTTCCTCCAGCCATGGGTCCGAGGCCCCAGGTGCTGCGAGCCAGGTGGGCATGGCCACAGCAGATGCCGGGGCTGTGACACACACGCGTTCCGTGGCCACAGTGCCTTTGGGCTCCTGTACAACCTGAGCCAGGTGCCAGAATCCCCCACCACGGCCAGGCGCCGGGTGCCATGGGCCCCCACGACCTGGGCATAGAGGGTGGCTGGAGGTCCAGCTGGGGCCGAGTGCTGGCAGGAAGTACCTCCTCCAGGGACACTGCCACGTGGAGCCCCTCTTTGTAACATTTGTCACTGGCACACTAATTCACTTACAAAACCAACCGTATTCTTGGTCCTGTGCTGGCCCTGGGGTCCTGCCTCTGCCCAGGCGCCTGATTTTCAGGGTGGCAGGGCTGGGAGGAGGTGGAGGGAAGGTATAGTCGAAGGAAGTATGGCCTGATGGTCAACGTAACCCAGAGGAGGTCAGAGTCGCACCAAGTAGAGTGAGGGTGACACCAAGACTTGGGTGAGGTATCCGGGGGCGGCCAGGGCAGGGCTGGGAGGTGGGGCTGGGGGCGGGGTCCCATGTGTCCAAAGGGCAATTCTGGGCTCCCCTGGGTGGCTCTCTCCCCACCAAGCCTGCTGTATGCCAGGCTGTGTCCCCGCATCTGCACAGGGCTTTGTATACAGTAGGCGCTCCATAAATGTTTACTGCAGGATGAATGACAGAGATCCCACTGGCCTGCTGGCTCTGCCCACCCGCCTATAGGAGGGGAATGTCTTTGAGCTTCTGCTCTGGGTCCTGGACTGTAGTTGATTTCAAACAGGTGGGTGACGCTGACCTTGGCCGGATGGGCTGGGGGTCTGTAGGTGGAGGGCCCGGGCACCACACTCACCAGGATGGAGTTTCTGAGGGACCGGGGTGCCCATCCCTTGGCCCCCCCCCACTCACTGGTGCCCCCTGCCCTGTGAGACCCAAAGCACAGCCCCCTCGGTGACCCCCCACAGCCTCCCCAGGGCGTCCTGACAGCCTGCTCTGCACCCTTGGCCCTGAGTTGCCAACAAGAGGGACACTGGGGCCTGAGGTCAGGACACCCGTGAGCCCAGCCCTCCCGGAGCCTTGTCCCGATACCAGGGGTGGGGAGCGGCTCAGGCTGCAGAGCAGGGCAAGTGCATTGCCCAGTTTGGAATGGGGTGACCCAGGGCAGGGTCGCCTGCACGCACTCATGGGTCCCCAGGCAGTGGGCAGTGGGCAGCACGGAGCTTGGGTGGATGCCCGCCAAGGAGGGCCGCGAGTGGGGCTCAGCTTTGTGCCCACCCATGGTCTCTGGGGGGTGGGGCGGGCAGAGCCACGGTGCGACCTCGACCCTGGAGCATGGCCTCTCCGAGTCTGTGTCCCCATCTGCACAATGGGTGTCCTGTGGCTTACAGCACAGGGGGCTGCGGTCTGCTGGTGGAAGGGGGCCGGGCCTGGCAGGCAGCCACTGCTGGGGCCAGAGAGCCTGGCAGCTGGGATCCTTGCTGTTTCAGAAGGTTCCCTGGGGACGGTGGCACCCGGTCTGGAAGGCCAGGGAGGTTTCTAAGCAGGATGGCGGGGGTGGGGGGGGAAGCCGGTGAGGCGACCCATTTTGCAGATGAACAAACTGAGTCATGGAACATCTTCATCAGGATGAGGGCTCTGGAGGGCCTCTGCCTCCTGCCCCTCCTCTGGCACTTACATCATTCACCTGCCCCCGCGTGCCCCCCCCCCCAGACCCACACACACTCACTGAGCACTTGCTGTGCCGGCCAAGGCTCAGGAGCTCATGGCTTGCATGGAACTTGCCCGTTTTACAGGTGGGGAAACAGTCGAATGGCCCAGAGACCCCCCATTCTCTCTTCTTCCCCTCCCCTTGGGGCACGCATCCCAAGGGGCAGACAGAGTCCTGGTCTGGTCCTGCCTCGGTGTCCCCATTTCACTGGCTGGCTTGAGTGGACGCTCCCCCAGAATCAGCAGCGCCCAGACAGACAGATGGACGTGTGGCCCGACGCACTGCCAGTGAGACGGGTGCGAGGGCAGAGCCACGGGGTAGGTGGCTGTGGGCCGTGGTTGGGCAGGGGCTCCAGGGTCACCCCGCCTGCCACCCTTTCTGCCCCCTCCCCAGCTGGGGAGGCCATTGGGGCGGTCCCACACCTGGGCTGCTGTCCTCACATCCTCCTCGCATCTTTGGGGCCACAGGGAGCCTGGGGTCAGAAGCACAGTCCGCGGAGCATGCAGGGGCTGGGCCCAGGGGTCCTGACTGCAAGAGGCATCTCTCAGACGCCCTGCACCCCTTCCCTCTCAGGGTCCCTGCGGCCCCAGCAAGGCAGAATGTGGCCTGCATGTCTAGGGACTGGGGTGAGCCCCACTCAGGTGGGTGGGGGGGGCCACAGAGCCGTGTGCCCTCCTGAGACCCCCAGAAACATCTCTGCCACCTTACCCATTACAGATTCGCTTTTCCTTCGCAGGCAGGGGCTCTTTCCTGGGGTGATTCTGCCCCAGGGGACCCCTGGGCAATGTCTGTGGTTATCACGGGGTCGGGGGGGCTCCCGGCATCGAGGGGGTGGGGTTCAGGGATTCCGTTCCACCCTACAGCGTCCAGGACGCCCCCACAGAGAACACTCCGGGGGCTGCAGGGCCCAGAGGGAGAAGCCAGGCAAGAAGGAGATATTAGGGCTTATTTATAAATATTCATTATTATGAAAAGCACAAACGTACAGAAACAGAGAGAGAAGAGCTCACCAGACTTGGGGACCAAAAAAATGCTTTTTAACGTTTCATTTTGAAATGGTTTCAAGCTCACAGAAGTCCCCAGAATTCCCAGGTTTGCCACCCCCAGCTTCCCTGGAAACGCGGCCGGAGTGAAGGCTGGTTCCGATCGGCTCCTCGTGGATCTCCTGCAGCTCGGGCACCGTTCCCCGTCTGGTCCCGGTGTCTCCTCCGCGCGGCACGGCCCACAGCCTTTCCTGTCCCTTGTGATGCGTCAGGCGTCCCACGGGCGGGTGGCCGCGTCCCCCCGGGCACCACCTCCCCGTCCGGGGCGACCATCAACTTACTGCCGACGGTACTGACCTTGGGGCTTTCCCCTCGGAACGCATGCAGCCTGTTTCTGGAATGTTCGCCCCCGGGTCTGCTGCCCTCAGCAAGCAGGGCTGGTTCCCCTCCTCCTGTCCTCCTGCAGACATTGGCTGAACCCTTACATCGGTCCAGCCACCTCGGGGCGCCCCCCTCACCAGTATGCGCTCCGTGTGCCCCCGGGCCCGCCGGTGCCCCTGCGGCCAGCCGCCTGGGTCCTCCACCCCCACCCGTGAAGTGGGCAGGGATGGGCTGGCTGGTTGTTTGGAAAGTGCTCCGCCCACGGGGAGGGTGAGGGAAGCGGGGGGCGCTGCCTGTCACCGTCACCACCACCGGCACCTGTCGCCATCACTGTCACCACCTGTCACCATCACCACCACCCGTCACTGCCACCTATCACTATCATCACCACCCCCACCGTCCCCTCCCTTCCCGGCAGGTCACACGGCCCCTCCGCATTCCCAGGCTCTTCTGGGAGTAGACATGCACCTGCTGCCTGGGCTCAAATTCTGCTGGGCTTTGTGATTCCGGGCTGGAAATACCGCCTCTTGAGCCTCAGTTTCCCCACCTGCTAAGTGGGAACGATGAGAACAGCCCTCCCCCACAGGCCTTCAATTACCCGATACAAGTAGGAGTGTAGCAGGGATGAGGGACAAACACAACGTGTCCGCCGCGCGCGCACGCGCGCGCCCCTCAGGTGCAGCCACCGTGCACGCGCACGCGCACTGATGACCGCGCCCCCGAGCACGCGCACGTCCCTCGGCCGCGAGCAGGGGCGAGGCGCCCACCCCCGCCGCCCCGCGGACGGACCCCGGACACGCGACGACGCTCAGGGAGGGAACCCGACACGAGAGGCCACGCGGGGTGTGAGTCCGCGTGCGCGAAACGTCCAGAACGGGCTCATCCAGGGACGGGAAGGGGGCTCGCGGGGGCAGGGGGCTGCGGGGGGTTTGCTGGGGGAGGTGATGGCTGATGGGGCTGGCGGGGGGGGGGGGGGGGTGGCTGTGACTGCTGGTGGAGACGGGGCTTCCTTTTGGCGGGGGTGGTGGAATGTTCTGGAATCAGAGGTGGTGGTTGCACAACTTTGTGAATGTACCATATGCCACGGAATCGTTAAATGGATCGGCTCTACGGAACGTGAAGTGCAATTAAATAAAACTTAAGAAAAAAAAAAAAAAAAGAGAACTGCCGGAAAGCGGGCGGGCCCGGGCCCTCATGACCCCCTCCAAGTGCTCTGCTCTGGGTGTGCAGCACCCGGAGACCTGGGGGGCGGGCAGGCGACCGCAGGGCCAGGGGCTGCCTGGAGGCGGAGGCGTGGCGTGCGGCCGTGTGGAGCCCTGGGGGCTCCTCCAAGGGGCTGGGCGGGCGGGCGGAGGGGAAGTGGGGCCTGGAAGCTGCGGCCTCGGCCCCTCCGGCACCAACTGTGGGTGACGCAACAGGCAACGGCCGAGGGCAGGGCCGGGTGGCCGGCGGGGGCCGGCGGGACCCGAGCGAACGCCCCAGCGTCCAGGGAAAGTGCGGGAGGCTCAGCCTGTAGTGTCTCGGTGTCCCTCTGTCTTCCCTCCCGGGTGCGTCCGTGTGGGGCCCCCACCCCCTCAGCCTCAGTTCCCCTTCTGAACAATGGGCGGGCAGCGAAGGACCTCTTTTGGGTCCAGGCGGGGCCCCCGAACCAATCTAGCTTCGTGCACCCTGACATTCCTGTCTGGGCCTCAGCCTCTCCATCTGCCAAGTGGGTTAATGGCAACTCGACTAACGTTGGTGGCCAGTCTGGGTGAGCACTGGGGGCTTCTGGGGGTGCTGGGCGGCATTGGGACACCCCGGGGCAGGGCTGGGGGCTGGGAGACGGCTCCGGGCAGAGGGCTGGCCCCCGAGGGCCCCTCTCCTCACGATCGAGTTGGAGAATAAGCACGGAGCCCCCACGCAGCTGCTGGGAGAGGACAGAGCCCCGGGGTTTGAGGCCCGTGTTTGCCTCAGACCCCAGGCGATCTCTGGTGACCTCGGGTCGGCAGCGCTAACAGTTGTCTGGACACAGCGTCACCCAAATCCCGGCCCCGCCGGGCGCTCGCCGGTGCGTTGCTGCTCTTTATTCTTCATTTTTAAATTTTACTTCCACCCTCGTAAGGTTCAAGGTCGAAAAAACGTGTAAACAGTCCCTGCTGGAAAGACGGGGGTCACCGTGCAATCCGCGCCCCTCTGCCCACCTCACCCCGCATGCTCGCGGGCTTCCTGGTTGGTGCTTCGAGCAGCCGGCGACAGGTGTCCCCCGCCACACACACTGCTCTCCGCTGTCCCATGAAGACCCCTCAGGGCAGTGGCCCGAGGACTCCGTACCTTCCACGCGGCTGTGGCTCCCCCGGTGGCCTCCTGCTGGGAACACGGACTGTTTGCAGCGGGAAGATGCCTCGTCGCCCGCCGAGGGGGACGCCCGCACCGTTCTCAGCAGCTTTGTGTCTGTGTCCTCGTCAAAAGACAGGGTCTCCGGGGAGGTTGCTCAGTCTCTCGTGCAAACCAGTGAGGGTGAGGGTGTCCCCACGTCGTCGACAGACTTTTGTGTTTCTCTGCTCTGAACGGTCTGCTTACAGCCTCTACCTGTACGATCGACCGGGCTGTTGTTATTGGCTTTAGGCACTCTTTATATATGAGCTTCACTGTCATATTTTATTATATGTTATGAAGTATACATGTTGTAGACATATAGTGATTTATAATAAATATGTATGATCTATTTCAATAGAATTTTATTTAGCTTAAGAAACTATAATACATAGTACATAATTATTTTCACATTTGAATATTATTTTAATATGAGTAATATTTATGCTTTAGGTCTTTCTACGTGGCGCACATCAGCCTCCTGTGACTCAAGTGGCAAAGAGTCTATCACCAGTTTCTCGTGTGTCTTTTGACCTTGCTGTACAATATATTCTCCGCACAAACGAGAGATGGTCCAGGGGAATCTGACTTGGGATCAAAGCTCACGCTGGCTGTGTGTCTGCAGGCGAGTTACCCAACCTCTCTGAGCCGTGGTGGCCCCTCCCTCTGTCTGCCGGAGAGAACAGCCCCTGCCTCTCAGGACTGCGAGAGAATTCAGTGAACACAGGCCCCTGGGGTGGAGACCACACTGCCAGTTAGCGTCCATGAACTCCTGCTGCCAGCCCCGCCCGCCCAGCAAAGCAGAAATCGGTGTCGAGAAGAGGATGGGCGTCGCTTCTTAATGTTTATTAGTTATTTTCTGAGAGAGAGCATGAGCAGGGGAGGGACAGAGAGAGGGACACAGAGTCGGAAGCAGGCTCCAGGCTCCGAGCTGTCGTCACAGACCCCGACGCGGGGCTCAAACCCACAGTCCGTGAGATCTTGACTTGAGCCGTGACGCTTAACTGACCGAGCCCCCCGGGCGCCTCGGGAATCACTTATTAGGGTCACAGCCACGGGGTCAAGGGCAGGGAGGCCCAGTGGTGTGCGGGGCACACGAAGGGCCAAGGATAGAGGCACAGTGTGGGAGGTGGGGCCGGTGATGGTCAGCTGGGCCCCAGAGGAGGTCACAGCACCCCCAGGCTTGTCTGCTCTGATGGGGGCTGAGAACAGAATCTAGCCTGGGAAGAGACCACTCCAGCGAAGACATCAGGGCTCCTGCCACAAGGCCCCAGGGAGAAAGAGGCTGTGCCATGTGCCAGGCCGTTCCAGACAAGATCCCCACCCCCCATCTCCCTGGACAGGTAGCAGGAGACTCAGGCCAGCCCCCTGGCTCCACCTCAGATCTACCCACCTGGCAGCTGCTCTGACAACTTGAGCCTTTCTCCTGCAACCCACCAATCTTGTTCCAACCCCAGGGCCTTTGCACATGCTCTTCCATCTCTGCATGCTTCTCCCCCCCCCCCCCCCCCTTTTCCTGATGAACTCCTACTTGACGTTCGGGTCCCAGATGCCTCCAGGAATTTTCTGATGCTCGTGGGCCGGGTCAGGAGGCACGCCCCCAAAGAGAATCACGACGTCCTGTGCGCATCTCTATTTTTTTTGATTACTTTTTGTTTGGCACCCCAGGTGGGCACAAACCCACAACCCCTGGCACACCCCTATCTTCACACATGTCTGGCCCCCCCGCCCACAGGGTCTGGGAGCACCACAGGGCAGGTCCTTCTCCGTCCTGTCCCTCGTCGTCTCCAGCCCCACCCACGGGGCTTGGCACGTGGTGTTTAATAAATGCTGTTTCCCACACTGTTAAGATGCTCAAATGTTTGAGACCTCTAATTCCAATTCCACACTCGGTCCTGGGGCCTCATCCTGGATGTCCCCCGCCCTGCTGCCGGCTTCCCCCCCGGCGGTCTGCGGGGGCCTTCGTGAGGCTGACTGGACATAAGTCAGGAGAGGGGAGAACTGCAGACCAGGGCCCGAAGGGGCCCAGCAGGGGCCAGTGCGGCCACAGCACACGTTTCGGTCTGTACAGTGATTCGGGTTCAAATCCCAGCTCTCAGTAGTAGTAACCTGCCGTGGGATCCTGGCCAAGTCACTTTAGCTCTGCACCTCGGTCCCTCTGCCACAGAAAACAAAGAGCCAGTCGGTTCCAAACCCAGTGGGTCTGTGATGGTGGGAGAGAGCAGGGTGCTTTCTCCCGGAAGCGGGTGACCTGGGAAGAGGGTGGACAGACGTCCCAGAGACCACCTCCCCATCTGGGCGAAGGGGGCGCTGCGAGCGAGGGGAGCCGGTGCCCCGCGGGGTCAGCAGACCCTGAACAGGCTTGCTGGCATCTGAGTGAGACGGGTGTCTCCAAGGGCCATCAGGCCTTATCTTCTGGGGAAGCCTGGCCTTCGGTCCTCGAGGCCGGTCGTCTGCAAATCTCAAGGGAAAGGGGTTAGTTCTGCCACAGACCCAGGGCTTCGGGCGGCAAGCAGGATGCACACGCTGGGAGCAAGTCCACCCGTGGGGCGCTGACGGACCCACGAAGGTGGTCCTGAGGGTAAACCAAGGCACGGAAGGCACCGGGCTCCCCGGGAAACACAGATAAAAGCAGAATACCCTTCCTGCATAACAAGTGGCAGAAAATGCCAGAGCGGCCAGTGTCAGCAAAGACGTGGGGACACGGGCAGTGCTCAGTTCTGCGGGAGGGGAGGGCAGGGGGGCCCGGCTGCTGTGACCGCCCCGGAGAGGCTTCTGCAGGGAAACACGCACAAAACAGCTCGTCGTCATTCCGTCGTGACAGAACATCTGGAAACGTGTCTGCCGGCAGAAGGCTGGATAACTGGACCGTGTGACCAGGCCCCGGACGGTGGGCCCCACACAGGGGCGCCTGTCTCTCTTAGCCCTGTCCCCCAGCCCCCTCCCCCGGGCACTGATCCCCCCTCCCCCTGCACCTCCCCATGGGGCCCCCAGCATCGGTCCCTGGCCCCCCCCTACCACTGACCCCTCTCCCCCCTCCACCCCCCTCCCCCGCCCTGCCTCCCCTCTTCACTGCCCTTCCCACCTCTGCCTGGGGACCACCGCCACACCTCGTGGCCCCCCCAGCAGCAGGGCCAGGACCTGAAGGCTTCGGGGCAAAGTGGAGACACCAGGCTGGGGGCCTCGACCTCAGCCCCCACCCTGGGAAGAGGCTTGCAGGGCAGGCAGGAAAACCGGCCCCAGGGGGACACCCGCTCGCCCTCCAGGTCGCAGGCAGCACAGGGTGGGCTGGGGGTGGCTGGGGAGGGCAGCGGGACCCAGGCACCCCCCACCCCCTGCAGGGGGCCAGCCCCTCCCAGCAGGAAACAGGAAGTTGCCCAAGGCCTCCACCACCAACCGCTCCCAGGGCCTGCCTGGACTCCGGCAACGGCCCCGTTCTGTGCCTCAGTTTCCCCCTCCGTAAAGCGAGCCACAGCTCCGGGTTTGGGTGAGGGTGATGTTAACTCACCGTTGCTGAGGCCCAGCGCGCGGCACGCCTGAAGCAGACACCCAGCATGGTAACAAAATGGTGAGCGCCACTCACGACGCGGGCTTAGGCCTCAGTTTCCCCAGCCTGCGTGCTGGAGAACCCCACGTGCCGGCTGGGCCTGTGCAGGCAGCAGACCGGGGACTGGGTCCTGCTGGCTTCGGGGAGTATGTGTCACTCCCCTGCTTTCCCGAGAGGCCCACGGGGATCTCATTCACACGTCATTCATTTCCCCCTTTAAAGCGCACACTTCAACGGCTTTTAGTGTCTTCACAGGGGCGTGCGCCCCCGCCCCCCACGATTAGGGGTAAAACAACCCATCATCCCAAAAAGAACACCCCCCACCCCTGCCGACCACTAGTGATCACTCCCCAGCCCCCAGCCCCACGCGCCTCTTCCCGTCTGTGGATGAGCCCCTTCCGGCTGTTTCACACACGGGGGATCACACGCTGTGTGGTCAGCTTTTCGTGACCAGCTTTTCACTTTTTAACCTGTGAGAACTTGGGTGGGTCCCTCACCTGCCCGCAGTCGGGGCATCTGTCAAGTGGGTGGGAGTGGCCGTGGGGCCGCCGAGCTGGGTGGCGCTGGAGAAGTGGCCTCGCCGTCCCATCTTTGGAGCAGGGCCTTCCGAGCTGCGACACCCAGGACGGGGGCAAGAGAGAGGGACCACGGACAGGGAAGGACGAGGCTGGGTTGCAGGATGCACACGGAACTCTCACAAGTCAACAAAAAAACAGCCCGCTTTAGAAACGGGCAAAGAAGCTGAACAGACACTTCCCCTAGAAAGTAACCAAAGGCCAAGAAGCCATGAAAAGATGCACAAAGTTATCAGTCATTAGGGAAACGCAAACCAAAGCCACAATGAGACACCACTGCATACCCACCAGGACAGCTCGACTGAAGGACAGAAAATACCAAGTGTCATCCAGGATGTGGGCAAATCGGGACCACTGAGATGGGGCAGCCGCTGCGGAGAACAGTCTGGTGGTGCTTCCTCAGAAAGTTCCACGCAGCAACCATTTCTAGGCGCGTGTCCGAAAGAGCCGGGGGGGGGGGGGGGCAACGGGGGGCCCCGATAAGCACGCACGACGTTCACAGCGGCCTGATGCACAGCAACCGAGACGCAAATGTCCATCGACGTGTGAACGTATACCCATCACACGTCTTCTGCGCACGCGCACGTCCACAGAAGACCGGGTCCACCGCGCACGCGCACGCCCCTCAGGTGCGTCCACCACGCACGCGCACGTCCACAAACGACCGTGTCCCCCGCGCACGCGCACATCCCTCGGCCGCGAGCAAGAGCGAGGCGCCCGCACCCGCCGCCCCGTGGACGGACCCTGAACACGTGACGCTCAGGGAGGGAACCAGACACGAGAGGCCACACGGGGTGTGAGTCCACGTGTGTGAACGTCCAGAATAGGCCCATCCACGGACAGGAAGGGGGCTTGCGGGGGGCTGGGGGGCGGGGGCGATGGCTGATGAGGCCGGGGTTACTTTCTGGTGTGATGGAATGTTCTGGAATGAGACAAGGGTGGTGGTTGCACATCTCCGTGAAGATGCTAACAATACCACTGCGTGCTACAGCGTAAGGCAGTAACTTTGTCAATCAAATGCCAGCCCAACTTTTTGAAAGTGGTATTTGTTTCCAAGGTGAAACTCGGGTTTGACAAGGGTGGTGGCCACCCACGCCTCGGGGTTGCCACTTTGTGTCTGGGGCTGTGGAAGGCTCTTCCAGGCTGGTTTTGCTCCCAAAGGCAGATGTGGGGTGGTTTGGGGCTTGGGAGTCAGGGTAGGATGTTGGGGTCCTGGGGGCTTAGGCCCCGCCTTGGTCCTCACCAAGCCACACGGCGCAGCTGCCTAAGTGTCCCCCGCACGTCCCTCAGGCCTGCTTCCCGCTCCCCCGCTCCCGCCCGCCCACCAGGGTGGCCAGAGCACAGCGGGAGACAGGACGCCATCCCTTCCCTTGGGTGACCTCAGTGTTCCCTCTCAGCAGACCTGCTGCCCCATCTATGCAACAGGGACATGAACAGGCTGCCCCCCCGCCGCCCAAGAGCTTAACATGGGCAAGTTTCTGAGCAGCATCTGGTGCGCTCAACCCCTCTTTCCCCCTCTAAACTCTCCCATGGCTCCCTCATGTCCTAGACTCAAGTCCAGACCTCGCAGCTGGGCAGTGTGCCACCACAGCCGAGCCTTGCCCCATCACCACCGGGGGCTCCGATGGGACAAGGACCCCCCCACCCCTGATCCTTAGATTCCCTGACACCCTCTCCCAGACCCCCGAGACATCAGGAGGTTCCCCCGAGACAACGCTTCCCGCTTCTGCCCCCAGAAAGCACCCAGGAGCGATTGCCCCATTTTCTCCTTCTCTTGCTGTTTGTGGACAACTGCCAACACCAGGACTCCCAACCGCTGCCCTGGCCCCGCCCCTGGAGAGCAAACTGAGGCCCACCTCGAGGTCCTGGGAAGGGGGAACAGCCAGCCGGCTCAGGGCAGAGGAAGCGGAGGCCCCAGTGGGGTCCGAACCTTCTGGGTCCCACTCTTCACCACACATAGAATCGTCTTTCAAAACCCATGGAGCTCTTTCTTTCTCAATGTACGTATTGTAAGTAATCTCTACACCCAATATGGGGCACGAGCTCACGACCACCCCCCCTCCCGCCCCGCGTCAAGTGGGATACATGCTCTTCTGAGCCAGCCTGGCGCCCTGGAGCTGTCGCTTGCAAAACAAGAAGGGTCAAGGCGACAAACTGTAGGTGCTCAATTAATGCAGCCTCACCCCTACTCTAATGAGACGCTTACTTCAGGATTGATAGGGTCTGCCCCGCTTCCCAGTGGCTCCCCGGTGACTGTTCAGGGTCAAGTACACAGTGGGTGCTCAGGAGATGATGAATACACCAGCCAAATGCAATCCTGTCGTTTGGGGCCTGGCGACCTTGGACGGTGAACGAAGTTCCCAGGGCCTCAGTTTCCCCATTCATAACACCCAGGCTCAGCCAGTCCCTAGCCTACGTGGTTGTGTGTGTTTCGGAGGAAACACCTGTCTACGGCGTCGAGTCGATGCGCGGCCGTACCCGCCACCCCCGCGCCCCGAGCATCCCGCCGCGCGCCCTGGGAGCCTGGCGAGGGGCCTGGAGGCCCGCAGAGCGGACCCGGCGGGGGCGCCCGGGCCGAGGGTGAGGGGGCCGAGGGCGGGGGCGGGGGGGAGCGGGGACGGTAGGGAAAGCACCCCACCCCCCACCCCGGGCTCTTTTGTCTCCGGACTGCGCCGGCGCTCGGCGCCCTCGCCATGGAAACGCGCGCCGGGGAGCGGCGGGCCCCGGGAGGGGGACGACACGGGGGGAGACCCGGGGAGACACGAGGATAGCCGGGGCCCCAGGGGTCCGGACGCTCAGCCCCCGCCGTCCACGGGGCTCCCGAGGCCGAGCCGGGAGGGGAGGGGGGCGGCGCAGACTCCAGTCCCAGCCCGCCCCTACGGGGGGCCCGAGACCCCCCCCCCCCCCGACTCCCCGGGGCCGAGGGAGCGGGAGCCCTGCGCGCGGCGAGCGCACGCCGGGGGACCGGCCCGGCGAGGAACGCGCGCGGCGCCCCGGACGCGCCGAGACAAAGAGCCCCCGCCCCGCGCGCCGCACGCAGGCCGTGGCGGGCGCGGGGTCTCGGGCCGGGCGGGGCCCCCTCCCCTCCCCGCGCTCCCGCTCGCCGCTCCCCCCGCCCCCGCGGGGGAGGGGCCGCGCTTTGTGCTCGCCGCGCCGCAGCCCCCGCCCCGCGCGCCCGCCGGCTCCGCCCTCCGAGCGCCCGCGCGCCAGGTGAGGGGCCTGCGGGCCGAAGGCCGGGGCCGCACCCCTCTTCCGGCCGCCGGGACCCTCCCTTCCCTCCCCCGCCCCCCGCCGCGGGCCTCCCCACCGTCCAGACGCCGGGGAACGGCCCCCGTCCGGGGACTCCTAAGCCAGGCCGGCCCCGCCCTCTGCCGGGCCCCTCCCGACCCCCGATCTGGGGTGTAGGGGTGCCGGGCAGCTGGGTTGTTGGGCAGGGCCGCAGTGCGCGGGGGGGGGGGGGGGGGGAGGCCGCGGGGACACCCCTCTCCCCCAGCCTCAGTTTCCCTGGGCGGTACGGCGCATCTTTGCCCGCCCCTCCCCCGCAGGCGCTGGGCACCGGGTCCCCCCAGGGCTCAGACTGCGCCTCCCCTCCTCCAGCGCGTCTTTGTCCCCTCCAACCACGGCCTGTGGAGCCCGCGGCACCATGATCGCGACCAAGGAGAAGAATAAAACCCCAAAGGACAGCATGACGCTTCTGCCCTGCTTCTACTTCGTGGAGGTGAGGGGGGGGGGCGGGGGTGTCCGCACTGATGGGGGCGGGGCAGAGGCCTCTGTGGCACACGCCATCGGGGACCACCACTCTGAAGGACACGGGTGGGCGCAGCGAGGGTGCCTGTTGAGGGGGGCTGGGGGGACTCGGGTTCTGCAGGATGAGTAGGAGTTCCAGAGGCACACCCAAAGCAGCAGCGGGGGCAAATGCTGGGGAGTGGGACCTCCAGACTGAGGTAGGGGTCAGTGGCTCACCTGGAGGGGCTGGAGCAAGGCGGGGGGGCACCCATGAAGGGGCTGGGGGATGCCGGCTCTTCATGCAGCACGTGGGCTGTGCAGCCTGAGGGTGCAAGTTCAAATCCCTCCTCTGTTAAGGGGCCGGTGCCCTTCCCATAAGCGCGCTCACAGAACAGGCCTGGCACGCAGTGAGGGCTCTGTGAATGTTCAGAAAAATAAAATGTAATAAACGCAGTCACCGGGCACATACTAAGTGCTGATGATGGCACAGGGTGACATTTACCCATCCTGGGACAGATCCTTCAGCACCTACCAGGACGTTCCTGTAGCCATAGTCTTCCCCACTTGACCTGCCAGGAAAACCCCAGTCTGTTGAGCGGTCCAGGCAGGGCGTGGGTGGAGGAGTGGGGTCCCCAGTCCCGAGCAGACAGCCCTCCACGCCAGTCACAAAGCCAGTGGCTCACCCGCAGGCCAGTGGGTCCCTGCGCACAGGCAGAAAAGCCGTTTGTCAAATTTGTATTTAAATCCCCGTTATAGTAGCTTATACCTTCTCAGGGTGTCAACGTCCTTGCCAAGCAGCTCCCTCCCTGCGTCCTCCTCAACCCCCTGCTCTCACCTGGGTCCTTCCAAAACGTGTCCCACACCCACTCAAGTCTGTTAGCTCTGTAACCCCTCCCCTTTTAAGACGGGTTTCGGCTCTTGGCTTTTTTCTAGTGGAAATCTTTGCTCACGGCTGACTCCGTCCCTCTTCACTGCCGTGTAGTACTCGAGCCCCGAGTCACCGTCCCCACGGAGCTGGGCCTTCAGGGGCTGCCTGGCCTTTGCCCGTGTCACGCACGTCCCCGTAAGGAAAGCCCTTTGGTCTGCCTCACCTCGAACCAAGAGTGAGCTTATCTGCAGATAACATCTCTGGGGAGCACGCTTGGTGGCTCAGGAAGCGCCCCAAATTCCCCCCTCCACCCCCCACCCCGCCACCTTCGAGGCCACGGTGTTTTCCTTACCCTCTGCGCCAGCACTGTGTTAGCGGTGTTTGGAGCCTGGCCGGCCCGTGGGACGCAGAGCCATGTGTGTGCCTGCTCTCATCCGCCTTTCCCTTATCGTGAGCCTTACTTCAGCGTGTTTACGCACACGCACACACGCGTTAAGTCCGTGGGCAGGACGTGCTCGTGGATCGTTTTCCTCTGGGCCTGATACGCCGTCAGTGTTCCCGTGCCTGGGTGAGGGTCTGTCTCCAGATGCAAGGACAAGTGGGGTGGCACACAGGGACCCTCTGGGGCTGGTTCCGCCTCCGGCGTGGCCCAGCGGGGAGGAGATGGGGCCGAGGGCCGAATTGGGGAGCCAGGCCGGCGTCACAGCCGTGGCCGCGCCGCCTGGGAGCTCGGGGTGCCGCGGGGGCATCGTCAGCATCACCGTTCGAAGGACCCTCTTGCCGAAGGAGTTGATGTGATGTGCCCGGGCCCCACCCAAACCCCTGCCCGCAGCCTGGAGTGCCCTGCCCGCCGCGGCCCAGCTGCGCTAACGGCCACGGGGAGGGAATCACGAGCTAGCGTTGACTAAAGGCTGGTACTGTCCGTGTACTTACTCACCCCGTCCTACGTCGAACCTGGGAGGTGGTGACTCTGTCATTCCGTTACCAGCTGGGGAAACTGAGGCACAGGGAAGCAGTGGAGCCAGGATTCAAGCCTGGGCAGGTGGCTGTGAACCCCTCCACTCAGCTGCCTTGGGCCACATTCCTGCATGCAGTAGGCACTCAGTAAGCGCTCTCTGGACTAGAGCCCAGCTCCCGCGGACCCAGCTTCGGCAGTTTCCCTCTGGGGCCCCCCCCGGGCAGGCCTGGACGAGGCCGAGGTGCCGTCCAAGGCAGGAGTTAACGCGGAGGCCTCTCGTGGGCCCCACCCCTGTCTGTTTCCTCGTCCATCAAATGGAGACGGGCATCTCCTGAGGCAGCCAGCCCCCCCACCCCAGGCGCCCGCTCACGGTGGTTCCCCCCCCCCCCCGGCGCCCGCCCCAGCCTGGACCCCGCGGGTGTTTGGGTTTGAGACCCTTGGAGCGGAGGAGGGAAGATGCAGGTCACTGGGAGTCGGCTCTGCCCAGATCTGAGCCCAGTAGCTGCTCGTGGCCCCAGCGAGCCGGAGGCAGGCTGCGATGGGTGCCCGGACGGCGTGCGGGGCGGGCAGGTGGCTGGACGGCCCGGCGGACGGACGGACGGCAGCGTGGGTGGCGGACGGGACCGAGCTCACGTGGTGAGCAGGGCTGGGGTGACGCCGGCCTCCGTGCCCCGCAGCTCCCCATCGTGGCGTCCTCCGTCGTGTCCCTGTACTTCCTGGAGCTGACCGACCTCTTCAAGCCGGCCAAGGTGGGATTCCAGTGCTACGACCGGACGCTCTCCATGCCCTACGTGGAGACCAACGAGGAGCTCATCCCCCTGCTCATGCTCCTCAGCTTGGCCTTCGCCGCCCCTGCGGCCTCGGTGAGTCCCCGGCGCCCGGCGCGGGCCGGCCTGCGGGCACCGCCCTGCGGGGCGCCGGGCTGAGCGCCTGCCTCCTCCCTGTCGGGCAGATCATGGTCGGCGAGGGCATGCTGTACTGCGTGCAGTCCCGGCTGTGGGGCCGCGGCGGGGGCCCGGGCGGCGCCGAGGGCAGCATCAACGCTGGCGGCTGCAACTTCAACTCCTTCCTGCGGCGCACCGTGCGCTTTGTGGGTGAGTAGAGGCCCGCGGTCTGCACGCGGCGGGGGGACGACCCGGGGCCCCCGCCAGCTCCCGGCCCTGACCCCGCCGCCCCGCAGGCGTCCACGTGTTCGGCCTGTGTGCCACGGCCCTGGTGACCGACGTCATCCAGCTGGCCACGGGCTACCACGCGCCCTTCTTCCTGACGGTCTGCAAGCCCAACTACACGCTGCTGGGCACGTCGTGTGAGGCCAACCCTTACGTCACACAGGACATCTGCTCCGGCCGCGACGCGCACGCCATCCTGTCTGCGCGGTGAGCTGCCCCCCCCCCCCCCCGCCCGCCCGCCCGCACATGGCGGGGTCCCGAGGCGCGTGGGGCCGGGCCGGCGGGGCTCACCTGTGGCCTCTTGCAGGAAGACCTTCCCGTCACAGCACGCCACGCTGTCCGCCTTCGCCGCGGTCTACGTGTCGGTGAGTCGGGGCCCGCCCCGAGCCCGCCGCCTGCGGGGAGCCGGCTGCTCTGCTCTGACCCGCCCCGCCCGCCCCCCCCCCCCCCAGATGTACTTCAACTCCGTCATCTCGGACACCACCAAGCTGCTCAAGCCCATCCTGGTGTTCGGCTTTGCCATCGCAGCGGGCGTCTGCGGCCTCACCCAGATCACGCAGTACCGCAGCCACCCCGTGGACGTGTACGCGGGCTTCCTCATCGGCGCTGGCATCGCGGCCTACCTGGTGAGGGGGCGGGGGAGGCCCCCGGGGTGGGGGCAGCTCTGGGGGAGCGGGGTTGCCCCCATGGGGAGGTTCTGGGGGCGGGGGGAAGGCCGGGTGGCTGGCGGGGGCGGGGCAGGGGGCGTCGATAGCGATAGCGGGAAGAGGTGTGAAGGGGGAGGCTGGATGGGGGTGGGGGTGGGGCGCGGTGAGGAGGTGTCCCAGGGAAGGCCGGCCCCGGCGAGGGGGGGGGGAGGGGGGGGCTCCGAAGCGGGGAGACCTGGCCCCGCCCCGGGGACTCTGATGAGTCTCCTCCCTCGGAACGCCGGAGTCAGAACCTCAGGGGCTCAGACCTGCCGAGTGCGCAGAGCGGGAGCGGCCTGACCGGAACCTGCCCCCGCGGGAAGAGAGC
This sequence comes from Panthera pardus, assembly GCF_024362965.1. Classification (NCBI taxonomy): domain Eukaryota; kingdom Metazoa; phylum Chordata; class Mammalia; order Carnivora; family Felidae; genus Panthera; species Panthera pardus. Next base: position 371,751 of record NW_026527013.1, on the reverse strand, counting down.
GGGACTCCCCGCTCTGACCGCACGGGGAGGCCAGGCTTCCCGCTTGGACCACCTCGCAAGCCTGCCGCCCGGGGAGAACCCTGGTCCTCAGCCCTCGCCTCGCCCTCAGGCCTGCCACGCGGTCGGCAACTTCCAGGCCCCGACGGCAGAGAAGCCGATGGCGCTGGCCCCCGCCAAGGATGCGCTGCGGGCCCTGACCCAGCGGGGCCACGACTCGGTGTACCAGCAGAACAAGTCCGTGAGCACCGACGAGCTGGGGCCGCCGGGGCGGCTGGACGGCGTGCCCCGGCCCGTAGCCCGAGAGAAGGCCTCGCTGGGCAGCCTGAAGCGGGCCAGCGTGGACGTGGACCTGCTGGCCCCACGCAGCCCCATGGGCAAGGAGAACATGGTCACCTTCAGCCACACGCTGCCCCGCGTCAGCACGCCCTCGCTCGACGACCCTGCTCGCCGCCACATGACCATCCACGTGCCACTCGACGCCTCTCGCTCCAAGCAGCTCATCAGCGAGTGGAAGCAGAAGTCGCTGGAGGGCCGTGGCCTAGGGCTGCCCGATGAGGCCAGCCCCGGGCACCTGCGGGCGCCCGCGGAGCCCATGGCGGAGGAGGAAGAGGAGGAGGAGGAGGAGGAGGAGGAGGAGGAAGAGGAGGAGGAGGAGGAGGAGGAGGAGGGTGAGGAAGGGGGGCCGGCCCCGCCCTCACTCTACCCCACGGTGCAGGCCCGGCCGGGGCTCGGGCCTCGGGTCCTCCTGCCACCGCGGGCCGGGCCGCAGCCGCTGGTGCACATCCCCGAGGAGGGGGCACAGGCGGCTGGCGGCCTGTCTCCCAAGAGCAGCGCCGCCGTGCGGGCCAAGTGGCTCATGATGGCGGAGAAGAGCGGGGCCGCTGTGGCCGTGGCCTCGGCCCAGCCCCGCGTGGCCAACCCGCCGCGGCTGCTGCAGGTGATCGCCATGTCCAAGGCGCCGGGCGGGCCGGGCCCCAAGGTGGCGGAGACCGCCTCGTCCTCCAGCGCCAGCTCCGACTCCTCGCAGTACAGATCGCCCTCGGACCGCGACTCGGCCAGCATCGTCACCATCGACGCGCACGCGCCCCACCACCCCGTGGTCCACCTGTCCTCGGGTAACGGGCCCTGGGAGTGGAAGACGGCGGGGGGCACGGCCAAGGGGGCGGAGGGCGAGGGTGGCTACGAGCTGGGGGACCTGGCCCGCGGCTTCCGCGGTGGGCCCAAGCCGCCAGGTGTGTCCCCCGGCTCGTCCATCAGCGACGTGGACCAAGAGGAGCCGCGCTTTGGGGCCGTGGCCACGGTCAACCTGGCCACGGGCGAGGGGCTGCCCCCACCGGGCATGGCCGACGGGGCCCTGGGCCCGGGCAGCCGTGAGTCCACGCTGAGGCGCAAGGCTGGCGGCCTGGTGCCGGGGGAGCGGGAGGCCACGGGCGAGGCGGAGGCCGAGGGCTACTATCGCAAGATGCAGGCGGCCCGCAGGTTCAAGGACTGAGGGGGAGGGGTGGGTGCCGCATGGGGCGCAGGCGGGGACCGCTGGGCGGGTGGGGGTGGGGGAAGCACTTGGTGACCGGACAATAAAATGTCGACACCCACTGGAGTCCCGGCTGAGTCACTGTGGTCCAGGGCCCCCACGCACATGAGGGTTGGGGGGGGGGGGGCGGGGGGACGACGGGACACAGATGTCACGCTCGTGGACTGAGGCTCATGCACGCGAATGGTGGGGGTGGGCAGTGGCGTGCGGCCTTCGCCCCTGGGAGGAGACCCTTGCCCCCCGCCCCACACACCTCATCAGCTCCCCCAAACCCCATCCCCGTCAGAAAGGAGAAGGCTAAATTCAGAGGAGGAAACAGCAGTGAAGGCAGAGGCGGAATAAAGAGGGAATCAAGTGCAGGATGCAGAGACATTTATTCAAAGTCCAGCAGACAGACTGGCCAGCCGCCCTCTACAACGTGAACAGGAAGAAAGAGCCTACAGAGAAGGTAGGAGTTGTAAAATCGCTTTAATTCGGTTCTCTCTGCATTACAAGCCGTCGGGGCGGGCAGTGGAGTGCCTCGCTCCCGGCACAATACTGAGCCTGTAACTGCGGTTATCAAAATATACATCTGCGTCACCTTTATAAAAAACCACGTTTGCTGCCCCTCGTTTTACAACAGGTATAAAAAATTATAAATATTTACACCCTTGTTCCAACCCCACACGGAAACGCGAGGGTCCAGGCCCGAGGGAGGGGGCTGGCCAGCACGGGGTCTGCTCGCAGGGGCGCCCCTTGGACCCGTGAGCGCAGGACGACGTGTGGGAGACAGTTAAGACTCAGGGGCCGCTGTCCCACCTTCTGGGGCCCCAGCATTAGAGGCAGACAAAAAAACAAACAAAACTTTGGTCCAAAATTTGCAGGAGAAAGGAAACCCTGAAAGTTTACGAGTTTAAGAGCGCTTTTCCCCTGGACAGGGAACAGGTTAGGTGTGAGTAAGGCATCTGGAGGTGGTGGGCAGGGCCGGCCTGGGGCCTCGCGGGAAGGGCCGGGGCCCCAGCGGGTCTGCCCTGGAAACTGGATCCTGCCCTGCGACTTAATTACAAGGAATACAATAAAAAAGGACAGTATGTAAGGTCATAGGTCATACCACGAGGAGGAGACGGAGATTATACTCATACCATTTTTATCATCTCGCTATATAAAAAGTTACTTAAAACTATTTCTTTTGCATATAAATGAAAACAGATTAGAGTATTTGGTCAACTGGAAATATTGCTAGGCACAGATGTCTGCGACTGCATCAAAGCATAATACAGAGATTACGGTGAAAACAGAGCTCCGAGCTGAAGGAGGACAGGGCCGGTGCCTCGGGGTCTTGCCCCAAGTTGGGGTCCCGGGGTGGGGGTGGGGAGAATCACACACTTGATTGAACACATCAGGGGGTGCCGGCTGGTCCCTGCAGCTCGCAGCCTCCTGCTGCGCCAGGCACGTGATCCCACGCGGGAGGCCGACCCACCAGCCCCCACACCCCCCCCCCACCCCCCCGCCGAGGGCCCTGCCAGAGCAGCTGGTTTTAAGGCACAAGAAAGCCGAGTCGAGGTTTGGGAGCGCCCACCCCACAGGGGCTGCAGAAGGCACGGGCTTGGGGGGCCGGGGAGGGAGCGGGGGGGGGGGCGCACTGTCCACTCGTCACCAGGAGCCTGAGGCCGGCACCCCACCTCCCCAGGGTGAGCAAGGTCGATCAGATTTAATTTTTTTAAAAACAGGTAAACTGATTTCTCTTTTAAAAAAATAAAATCTCTGGTCTTTTAAGGTCACTTCAGCTGCTTTTTAAAGTGGCTTTTCTCTGGAATGATGGAAGTTGTGGCCAGGCGCCAGCAGGCCGGTCCCTGGCGGCCCTAGATGGTGGACTTGGAGAAGGACACCCGCAGGTGGTGGTTCTCGCCCAGGTCGTGGTTGTGAAGGTCAATGAGCGCCTGGATGGCCTCCTCCACCGAGCCCATCTGGATCAGGGCCATCTTGCGGTCCTTCCTGAGGGACAGACAGGGCCAGGGGCATTGGGGGGTGGGTCGGGGCAGCGGGCAGGGCGGGGAGCTGTGGGGGTGGGGCGGCACTCACTGGAAGAACTTGAACCCCTTGACGATCCCGCCGTTGCTGGAAAAGAGGATCTTCAGATCGTCCTCGGACACGGAGGGCCTGCGGGGAGAAGAGGGGTCGGACGCTGGTTCTCGGGGAGGGCCCGGGGAGGGCCCGGGGGGGGCCCCAGGGAGGCCGCAGCCCACACCCTGCACATACGGGATGTTGGAGAGGTGCAGGGTGGCCGAGGGCGGGAAGATGTTCTGGAAGTTCTTGGAGCCGGGCTTCTTGAAGCGGTGCAGGGGGGAGTTGCCGTAGTCCTTGGTCAGGCCCTGGTCCTCCTGGCCCTCGCGGGGCAGCTGCACGTTCTGGTGCTTGGACAGCGTGATGCGCACCGGCTTCCCGTGCAGCTTGTGGCCGTTGAGGTGGCTCATGGCTGCGGAGGCGGTACGCTCGTGACCCCAGGCCCCACGCCCACGCCCGGCAGCGCCCGCCCGCCTGCCCCGCAGGCCCCGGCCGCTTACCCAGCTGCGCCTGGCTCCCGTCCGCCATCTGCACCAGCGCGTTCTCCTTCTTGTTGAACAAGATCTTCACCCGCTGCACGTCGCCGTACACGCCTTCGAGAGCGCGGGGACAGGGGCGCTGAGCCGCCTGCAGCCCCGCCGCCACCTCCCCCGCCAGCCCCCGCGCCCCGCACACCCCTCGCAGGGCTGGCTCTCCCCGAAGGTTTGCTTATTCTGCCTCTGGCACCTGCGTCTAGTCACAGGGAACGGTACCAGGAAACTACCTTCAGCAGAGAGGTCGTAAACTCCAGGAAAGGTCCGCGGCCAAGAACCGGCACTTTAGCATGCTACCAGCACGTTTAACTCTTCGAAAAGCATGCAGGGCAATAAACCATGCGTCTCCCGAGTCAGAATAAATACGCAAACCGAAGGCAAGCCACGTAACGAGGCAGAATGCCCGACTGCAAACTCATAGTACATCTTAGGGCGTAAAAAATAACCTCAACTAAATGAAAACAAGGTAATAAAAGTGTGAATGATAACATACCGAAAAGAATAAAGAGGCTTTGGGGTGTGACTCTCTTTAGAGGACAGCAGAGCAAGGCAGCGAGGGACAGGGAAAGGGAGAGGTCAGGGGGCGAGTTGCCAATCGTCCACCACGAGGAGGCAGCCCCACAGGCGTGCAGGTTGATGGATGATGAAGTTGTCAGGATGTTAATATTCAAGGGCAGGTTGGTTTCCGGAGAGCAGGGTTTGAGGGGGAATTTTGTTTTTTATTTATTTATGTTTTGTTTTGTTTCAAGCAACAACAGGAAGCAGAAGTGCCGTGCAGTCAGTTGGCAAAGAAATTCCGGATCAGGGCAAGAAAACAAATTGGGAAAGGGGAAGGGGAGAAAAGAAAAAAAGTAGCAAAAAAACACAGGTCAGTAAATACGTAAGAAACACGAGCGCTCCACCAGTCCAGATCTACACACATTACAAGTCACAAGTCCACCTCGCAAACACAGGCAGGAAAGCGCCCCCCCTCCCGCAGCGAGCAGCAGGAGGGCGCGGCCGGGACCCCCAGGCGGCAGCCCGGCTCCCAGGGGCCCCGGCCGCCTGCTCGCTGCGGCGGGCGGGCCTCCGAACAGCGCTCACACAAGCACGAGGCGGAGCGAGTCTGTTAGTGGAGGCTTCGCTAGGGGCCGGCCGCCCCCGGGCCGGGAAGTCGCAGGAGGGGCAGACAGATGAGAGACAGTCTGAAACGCTCGTCAGAGGCGGTCCCATCCTTCCCCTTCTCCGCTCACCCGAGCTCTCTCTGAGCCACACTCTGCCACCGGGACGGGCACGGGTTTCGCCATCCCGGGGACCTCAGCTGCAGGGCAGCGTCCCCCCCGACGGAGGCACCCGGCGGGCGTCCAGACCGCGTCGTGTCTGGCTAGAAATTTTAAGGACCGCTTTCACGTATCAAAGCGTATCTCGACCCTGCGTCTTACGGAATCGGAGACGTAAGCCGAGGTGTAAAGGAGAACGAGAGAACACTGAGCGCTGAGGTGGCGGCAGCGAGTGGACCGGCACGGAGGGGTGCCGCGACCGGTGGGACCCCGGCGCCTGGGGCCAACAGGAGCTCAGCCCGCTCCCCTCCGCACTAAGACCCACTAGCGTAACACCCCCGCTTGCGCTTCTGGGAACGACAGCCTGGGGGGAAGAGGCACGTACCTCGGGGTTGAGGTTGCTGACCAGCAGGACAGAGTTTCCTGCCCCTGCCAGGCCGGGGATGGCGATCCGGCCCGCCGCCGCCGCCGCCGCCGCCGCCGATGGGATGGCCAGAGGAGCCAGGGCCCCGTGCACGTTAGGGACGGAGAGGCCTGGAAAGGGAAGGGCGGTCAGGATGTGAGCAGCAGGGCCGGGGGTTCTGCTGGGAGGCGAGTGCCGGTCCTGCCCGTCTTCTCGCAGGAGGAAACACAGGAGGCGGCCGCGGCCGTGCTCGGCCCGGTGCCCACTGTGCGGCCTGCCGGCTCCTCCTGCCTCTCCTCGTGGCACAGACCGTGCCAGCTTTGGCCCCATCTACATGCGCCCAACAGTACAGAAGCTCCACTCGGTGGATGCACAACGGAGCCCCGGACGGGCCTCGGCCGTGCGCGCATGCAGGCGCCCGTCACCATGCAGACGACACCCGGGCGGGACGCAGCAGGCCCGTGCCTGTCACAGGAGGGCAGGCTGGCCCCCTGGCAGGGACGCTCAGGTGTGCCCCCGCCCCGGTTCATGCCGCTCTGCTTACCGGGCCACTTAAATTCATCTACTAGGGACACATCCCTCCAACCACCGTGCGCGCTCGTCCTCGCCCGGGAGGTGCTTTAAGGGAACCAGACCAGAGACTCTGGGGTTAGCGGATTCTCTGCACAGCCCTGTCCTAAGACTGCCCTGTCCAGGCTCCTCAGGGAACCCAGAGACCCGCACCCAGGGAGGCGGGCTCCCCCCGAGACCGAGCCCACGTCAGCTGCCCGTGGAAGCACAGCTACTGGAAAGGTGTGTGGGCATGCACGATCGACGGTGGGGACCAAGGTCAAGTGTTTGAGTACCTGCAGCTTGAGGAATTGCAAAGGTGGGAGGGAAACCAGCTCCTGCATACGGAGAGGCTGACATTATACCAGGCGCACCTAGAAACAAATGAGACACTAATCATCGCACCCACCACCTCCGCCGCGAGCAAGGGCTGTGTGTGTGCGTGACCCCACACCCAGTGGGCAGTCTGGGCCGGGTGCCGTGCTGGCCATCTAAGGAGCAACAGGCACCAACCTCCCTGGGCACAGAGTCGGCGTCACGGGGTGCCTGGGGCACGGACACTGAGCTACGTACACATCCTCGCCTCCCACGGCACACGGCGGTCGGGGCACCTTGCCGGGCGTCTTACCGAAGGCAGCGGCCATGGTCTGGTCCAGCGAAGGCTGGCTGTCCCCGGAGGGCAGGTCAGGGCGTGTGTAGTCACGACTCTTGTCGTTGTTGTACTTGACGTTGAGGCTGGTGAGCTTAGAGAAGTCGATACGGAGGGTACAGCAGGCGTTGTAGATGTTCTGCCCGTCTAGCGACTGCAAGGAGACAAGCCGTGAGGCGCCGGGAGCCGGGGGGCTGGCCAGGGAGGCGTCCCGGGGACCCTACTCACCAGCTTGGCGTGCTGCGCGCTCACAGGGTCGGCGTACTGCAGCAGGGCTTGAAACTGGTTGTTCTTGGTAAACGTGATGATTTTCAGAACCGTGCCAAACTTGGAGAAGATCTGCAAGAGAAAAGAATGGTCCCGACCTCCGCCCGGGGAACCCCACGGTCGGTAACAAGCCCGGGGGCGGCCGCACGCCCCCAGCCACCTCACCTGGTGGAGCACGTCCAAAGTCACTGGGTAGAAGAGGTTCTCCACGATGATCCGGAGCACCGGGCTCTGGCCGGCCATGGCCATCCCCGCGTCCACCGCGGCAGCCGAGGCGGCCAGGGCCAAGTTTCCCGACTGCACCGAGTTCACCGCCTGCAGTGCTGCCTGGGCCCGCTGTGGGGAAGGGGTGGGGGGGGTGGGGGGGGGAGTTACGGCCGGGAGCCCCGCGCCACCGGCTCCTTTCTCCCCAAGTCCACCCCACCGCGCCCCAGGCCCGGCAACGCACCGCCTGGTTGGGTGAGCTGTCCGTCTTGAGCTCCTTGTGGTTGGAGAACTGGATGTAGATGGGCTGGCCGCGCAGCACAGGGGTCACGGACGTGTAGTAGTTCACCATGGTGTTGGCGGCCTCCTCTGTGTTCATCTCGATGAAAGCCTGGCAGGACAGGAGCGTGAGCCAGGCCCGGATTCCTGAGCCTTCCCAGGAAGGGCACTTGCCTGGCTACGAGCAGATACCTGATTTTTCCCTTTCAGCATCAGGAGATTGGTGACCTTCCCGAAGGGCAGTCCCAGAGAAATGACCTCGCCCTCGGTGACGTCACTGGGAAGCTTCCGGATGTGGATCACTCTGGAGGGCACGCCTGCACTCCTGTTGTCACCCTTGAACTTCTTACTGTCGTTCCCATTTGCTGACGGAAAAGCGGTGTGTAAGGCATAAAGCACCGTCCAGACTCGAAAAAACCCTCTGTGCCCGGAACCAGCTTCCTCCGCGACTCCAGGAGGCCGCCAGCAGATGTCCCCTGCCCACCCACAGCCAGGGGACTGGGGACTGCACGCAGAGTTACCTGCAGAAGCAGAGTTGCTGCTCATGATAAAGGGTCCGTTAGTGACACAGGCAGAGAAGAGCTCGTCGGATCCCCGCTGAAAGAAACAGGGGGTGTGTGGAGCAGAGCAGAAGACCAGACGCCCTCCCCAACACCCGTGTCCACCTCTCCCGTGTGACCTGCTCTCGAGAAAAGACCGCACCCCAAACTGACCATTTTTCCCCCGCGATGTCCTCGCAATCCTAATCCCAAGACACACTCCTCCTCGACAAGGCAGGGGCGGGGGGCCCAACGCCTATGGCACGGGTTCACGCGTCACGTCCACCCCACGCTCTGCAGGACCTTCCTGCGCACACGGGGCCTCGTGCCAATAGCCACACGGGGCTGAGCCCGGCCCGGCTGTCCTAGAGAGCTCGGCTGTAGCCCTGCCCACGTCAAGACCGTGGGACCGTCTTCGATGACCACGGGGCTGCCGGCAGACTCGAGGAACAAAGCCCCCTTGTCGCACTGCAGCCACCTGCTCAGCCACAGGGCCCTGCCCTATTTTCCAGGCGTCTAAGGAAACCTGAGCCTTGCTCTAGTCGCTGTCGGACGGAAATACTACCTGCTCTCCATCCGCGCTGTGGGCGGCGCTGTGCAGTGAGGGGCGGGGACCCCGGCTCCCTGGGACTTGTGACCTGCCCCTCTCTTGCCACGTGCTGGGCTCCATGTACTGGAGTCAACCCCCCAGCACCACGTGAGACCGACCCTGGGTCCAGACACCATGTGGCGTCCCTGCTGCCAGGTGAGGCCCGAAGGCAGAACCAGCCTACACAAGGTGAGGAACCGCAGGGGACCAGCACTCCTCAGTCGGGGGCCCCGTGGGCCCAAGGACCCGGCTCCGGCCGCACACTCTCGCCGCCCAAGGCTCACGGGCTTTAGGACGGCGCCACCAGGAACCACAAATAACTCCTCAGATTCCCTGGATCCAAAACTGGCAGCCAAAGAGGGTCTCGGGGCCTCGGCTGCCCAGGCAGAAGGGGAAACAGCAGCCCACCTGGGCCCCAGAGCCTCCCCCTTCTCCATGTGCTTCCTCAAGGACACCGTATCTTCGCTCCTCTGCTGAGCTGTGCAAACATGAGCGCGCACAGCACCCGGTGCCCCAAACCCTCCAGAACCTCCCAGCCCAGCAGCTGGTGACAGCGGCCGAAGGAAGCTAGAGGTTTAAAACTGCCCTTTGGGACAAGGACCGGGAACGGGCTGCCCCAGCTACTGAGACGGCTAATGTGGGCCTGTCCCCAAACCCAAACGCCTGGACAGGCAGGAACCCACACAGGTCCCCCACAGCCCAGAGCCCTGGAGCCCAGCGATGTGGAGGTAAGCGTCCACAGATCCGAGGGAGGACCCGCGTGGCTCCACCTGAGGAGCCGCCGTGGCTCAGGAAGAGCAGGACAGTCAGACTCCCTTCCAGGCTGAGGTCTGGCACAGTAAAGGGAAGTGTTAACCACCAGCCAGCTGCAGCCTATCACACCCCAAGCCTCCCGAGTCACGGAGGCCAAGAGGAAAGCCGGCAGGGACCCCAGGCAGGCCTGTCCACATCCTACCTGTCAGAGCCACAGGACAGCCCCTTCCTGTCTCGGGACTCAGGGGCCCGGGCCCTGACCTGCCCCCATCTGCCGGCCACACAACCCTCATAAGGGCAATCTTGGCCCCTGCCGAGGACCAGCAATAGGTGGGGCCGGGACTCCCGTGAGTGGCTGCATCCGTGTCTCTGTGGGCATCGTGCTCCCTTGCCTACTTACACTCTGCTCCTCTCCCAGGACACAGACCCCCCCCCCCACACACACACACACAGCGCGGGTACACACACGGACCCCCAGCTCAAGAGGCGCGGATGTTTCGCAGGGCAGAACCTCAGGCACCAGAACACCACAGGCCTTGTGACTGGGCCACAGCTGGGCCAGGCCCAGGGACCACCCAACTGCCTCCAGCAGAGTTCTTCCCACGCCACACTTGGGGAGGCCACTGGGCATCAGCCCTCAAGTCAACGAAGCTTCGAGAGAAACCAACCCTCAAGCACGTACTTGCTACCGGACACAGTGCGGGACAGCACACGGCAGGACCACCTTTCCTTCCCCCGAACACCAAGTACCCCTGACACCTGGACACCACTCACTTCCCGCATAGCCGCTTCTAAACCCAGGAAGAACCACACTGCCCTCCCAGTGGGCCGGGGGTGCAGGTTCAGGGGGGGCTGTACTGGCAGGAAGCCCCTGCCCGCACCCCCCAGGAGGTTCTGTCTGTGCAGGTGGGATTCTGGAAGCACAGGTCTCCTGGGAACAGGATGGCCAGAAGGAGACCGTTCCGAGAACAGCCGTTCTAGAGCTGTTCCGGCCGGAAAGCGGCTCCCACAGTAAGGGGAGGACAGTCTGCAACCCAGGCGTTTTCTGGGATCGTTACAACCCCCTCAGAAGACAGTCCCTCTCCCCTCTCACCACCTGACAAACAGGTTTTATCTGCAGGAAGATCAGGACAGGCAGCGTGTGAAGACAAGAATCCACTTGGGAAAAGTGAAACCCAGCCCAGGCACGGCTGCCGACTGACCAGAAACCAGCTGGCTGCCTGCTCAGGTCACTCGAGCCACCTGCGGGGAGCCCAGGAGCCATGGCCCGAGGACTCCCCCACCTCCCAGCACGGAGCCCAGGAGGCGACCAACTGACCGGCAGTGCTTACCGATCATCAGGCCCAGGGTTCCCCCGGAGGCCACGTCCCCGCGCGTGCACATGCCTGGCCTGCAACCGGGAGGGAGAAGCACGTGGCCCCCCAACTTCCCGTGGGGACAACTGCGTTCCTTCGTCCACCTTTCTTGCCACTGGCGTTGAGAACTAACCCTTCCGCACAGAAGGGACACAGCGCTCTCGTGTCCCTCAGCTCACAAACACCAGAAGTTCTCAAAACAGACAACTACCCAAACCACGACGCCATCAGAAGTAGCCCCAAACTGCCCCAGAGCCCCCACACCCCCTCCAATCTCACCCCCCACTCCACAAAGGGCTTGGAGCATAACCAGATCTTGACTTTTCCCACATCAAACCGAGGGCACTCAGAACTTTCTGGGGCAGACGCCCCCGTCAACCCCACCGCACACATCCCTCCTAACCCGTGAGCCGTAAAGCAGGACTCTCATGGGCTCTGAATTTCAGGGCAGGTGCCTTTTCTTCAGGGGAGCTAGGGAGCCCACTGGGCAGAGGACAGGGCCTGCAGCCTGGATGCCTCGGGAGCACCGAGTCAGAGGTGGCGCGGGCAGATGGGCCCAGGCCACGGGCACAGACTCAGGCTGAGCCGAAAGTACCTACCTTTGTACCAACTGCTATGTCTGGGACGATGCTACAGAGAGAGAAAAAAGAAAGCCGTTAGCCAGGTGCACTGCCGGTGTCCCCACTGTCCCAGGGGTGGGGAAAGCCCACAGCCCCTGCCACTAGGGTGTCGGGAGTTCCCCGTGGCCACCAGCGTGGCTCGCTGCTGACTGCACACCCCCACCCCCACTAGAGCCCTTCAGGCAGGGAAGTGAGCCGTTGTCCAACTAATCTCAACTTGAAAAGGAGCCACCATTGTCTTCCAGCCCCCTCCCTCCCAGCAGGACCCCAGGCCCCGCCTCTGGACCTGTCCGAGGACAAAGCTGCCCCCTTCGAAAGCCCCAGGAGGGACCCTTGACGTTGTTACTGAGGTTCAAGTGCTGTCGTCTGCTTTCTAAACACTGGAAGCGCTTAGGAACATTTCTGAGCAAGACGGGGCCACTGAAAAGGCAGCTCTCAGGCCCCAGGTCAGAGCTTTGGCTCCAAGGGGAAGACAGGGGACTCCACGTCCCACGCATGGAAGGTTCCCGGGAAGGGGGCAGCTCGGCTCCGGTGAACAGACAACATTAACACAGGTTACTTATCAACCTGGCTCCGCGTGACTGGACTTTCTCCCGCCTGGGGGCTGGACGGAAGCAGGGCTACCTGAGGGTCCCCGCAGCCCCGTGCGCCAGCTCCTAGAACAGCACGGCGAAACCCTCTCCAAGGGCTGGTGCGCGGCAACCGTGAACCAGCGAGGTCCTAGGCGACTCACGGAGCATCCGTCCACAAAGGGAACTGAGTCAGCGACGCCCCCCTCCGGGCCTGCCCGGTGGATGGAGCCACCCGCCTCAGCACACGATGGCCCCCGTCACCTGGCCGAGGACAGGCGGTCCCAGACCCCGCGGCAGGCCCTGGGGCAGCCACGCGCACCCCCTCCCTGCACAAAGGCCAGCTTCGCTGTCCAGCTGGGAGCCCCTGGTTCCTGCCCTCCGGGAGGCAACTCCCAGGACCCAAACCCTGGGGTGTCGGGACCCCAAAGCACCGGCCTAGTCCTGCTGCCTGCAGCTGTGGCCTGCTGTCTTGCCATCATTCCCCTCGAGGCAGGACCTTTGCCTCCTCACCGTTAAAAAAAAAAAAAAAAAAAAAAAAAGAACAAAAACACCTCACGCCCCGACAGCAACACGTTCTTAAAAACCCTAGTGAGCCAAGAAAAAACTTCCCAGAAAAACCGAAAGAATGAAAAGCATGCAGCTTCCCGGCCACTAACCCAGGGCGACTCGCGGCCTCCTAGTCCCCGGGGGGGGGGGGGGGGGGGCGCTCCCACAGGAAGTGTTTCACAGAGGCCGGCCTTTCCTCACGCGGGATCTGAGCCCTGGCTGCCCGCCGAACCGGCACGCGGCCTCGGAGCGCCGTTTCCCGAGACTCCAGACCGCGACCCGACCCGGCCCGGGGAACACGTCCCCCCCAGCTGGCTGGCTGGGGAGGGGGTCCCAGGGGGAGGTCCATCCCAGGCAACATGGAGGACGGACCGCGAGATCATGCCCACCACGCCGCAGCAATCTTTCTAAGGGGCTGGATTAGATTCCGCCCGAAACCTATCATTTCAGGCCCGAGGCACACGAGGCACGTGACCCTCCAGGCATTTTAACCAGCTCGCCCCGCCCCAAGGGCCAGACGGGGAGGAAGGAGGACTCGAAGCCCACTATCAAACAAAGTTAAGCAGAACTCTCGGGAAGCCTCAAACTTCAATAAAAGTGGCACCTCCCCCTCGCCCACGGGGATACGACAAACGGTCCCCCGGACACGCGGGATGCAAGCCACACTCTGAAGCGAGCTTCATTTTCCGCAGGTCCTGGCATTTCTCCCCCAAGACCAGAAAGAAACCTAACATCTGAGAACAGGTCTCGGCGCCGCGGGCAGGCCCGGTCTCCGCGGTCGGCTCCGGCTCGGGGAACCGCCGGCCCGGGGCGCCCCGCAGGCGGGAACAAAGGGGGGCGGACGGGCCCCTCCCCGGCCCCCGGCTCGGGCGCGCGGCCATCCTTTGTGGGTAGCCGGGGAGGGGCCGGGCGGCCGGCGGGGGCGGAGGAGGGCCCGCGCCCTTCCGGGCAGGAGGGCGGCGTCTCCCGGCCGCGCCTGGGCCCGCGGCGTGCGGGGGGGGGGGGGGCTGAAGGGGGGCGAGGGCAGAGTCCGCGCGGCGGGAAAGACCGCGCACGCGCAAAGCCCGACAGGGGCGCGAAGGGCTGCGCACGCAAGCGCGGGGGCTCGACGGGGAACGGGAAGGGCCACACGGGGCACGCGCAGCGGGGGGGTACGGGGAGCTGGAAGGCTCACACGGGGCGCGCGAACACTGGCGCGTGCGCGCGGGACACGGACGGGAAGCGGGAAGGGCCTCACGACTGCCGCGTGCGCTCGGGTTGAGGCGCGCGGAGGCCGGAAACGAGCAGGGCTCGAGAGCTTGGCCTGCACCACTCTTCTAAGCCCAGGAGGCACTGCCCGCCTGGCGCTTCCCCCCCCCCCCCCCGCCCCGCCGCCTCCGGCAGCCTGCCCCGCGCACGCACCCCAGGCTCAGGGAAGGGAGGGACCCCGGAGGCGCCCGCGAACCCGGGCGGAGGAGGAGCGACGCGCGGGCCACGGCCCCGAGGAGACCCGGGCGGCGGCGAGGGGAAAGCTGGATCGCCGGGAGGTCGTCGGAAACCGCGGAGAAGCAATACTTACCCGTCCATTGCACACAGAGGAGACCCGCAGGGGACGGAGTGGAGGCGCCGGAATAGCAGGAACCGACCCAACGGCTCCGAGTTATAGACTCACAAAATGGCGGAGACGCCCGAACACGTCCCCCGCGCGCTCTGCCCATTGGCTCCCGCCACGGAGAGGGGGCGGGGCGGGCGCCGCGGGGCCCTGCCGGCACCTCCCAATGGCTAGGAGGTCGCTCGAGGGGTGGAGCCAAGAGGGATGGCAGGCGACCATTGGAGAAGGCGGCCGTCCGTCGGGGCTCGAGACGGAAACGACCCGTGGAGACGGGGGGAGGGGAGAAAAGGCGGGATCACGTCACGGAGCTTGAGCCAGTAAGCTAGCTGCGCTCCTGCGTGGGGCTTTGCGGGAGAAGCCATCTTGAGAGTGGGTACGTGGCGAGTCCGGCCGCGGGAAGCGTGCTTTCTACCGGGCTGCCGCCATCTTGCAAACGGGCAGGGGCCGTCCCTGGGCGTGAGGGTACAGGGAGCTGTGTCGCCATCTTTGGGTCGGGCAGAGAACCTACGGGGCTCCATCTTGCTTTTGGGCACGTGGCCGAAAAGCCTGATTCAAAAGGAGACCTTATTTTTAGGTTAGCACGCGGGGAACTAGAGGCCGCTTAACGCGTCCCAGACTAGCTAGGACTCCGTATCCACTGCTGACCTCCGAGCGTGCGGGCGTCCTTTGTTCACCCCCAGAGCAGCCAAGCCCGACCGCAGCCCTGTGCCCCGGCTGCAGGGATGGGGAAACTGAGGTCCGTGGAGCAAGGCGGCCCCTGCCCACCGGGGAACTGAGCCCCGGACGCACACAGCACAGTCTCGCTGTCATGGGGCATCCAGGCAGGGACGCATCTCCATCTCAGCAGCCAAAGAACATCCTAAACATTTTTCTGAGAGATGATGGCAAGAGTTGTACATGGTTGTGCGTGACAGGGGTAACCCTTAGGTCAGTGGGGTGGGGGGCGCACGGGACCAGAGAGGGAAGCACTCAGGAGACCCTGCGCATGGTGGGCTTGGCGCAGTACTCGCCGCTGAGTTGATGCTCAGTAGGTGAGGGACACCGGTGTGACTGCTATCTGTGCATGCTGAGAAAGGGGCCTTCGGAGTGGCGGGCGACGAGAGAGAGAGAGAGAGAGAGAGAGAGAGAGAGAGAGAGAGAGAGGGAGGGAGAATGAGAATGACAATGACATTCGTTGGGTCTGGCCAGCAAACAGCAGTGCTGGGAGTCGGGGGACAGCGCCAGCTCCAGGGCCGCAGCCCACCCGGCGCCAGTGCCAGAGAGCTGCCGCGCATTTCCACGGGGGCCTCCGTCCTCCCGCACGCAAGGCCATCTGTA
The DNA here is from genome assembly GCF_024362965.1 of Panthera pardus. Classification (NCBI taxonomy): domain Eukaryota; kingdom Metazoa; phylum Chordata; class Mammalia; order Carnivora; family Felidae; genus Panthera; species Panthera pardus. Next base: position 356,152 of record NW_026527013.1, on the reverse strand, counting down.
GCCCCAGAATCGCTAATCAGGAATGTCCCGGTGGATTTAGGAGAATCTCTGACACATTCCCGTGGATTTGCTCGTCCGGAACTGCCATTTGAGCTGTGCTCTGGGTACCGCAGAGCTAGCTGCTCATCTTCCTTCTCTCGGGAGGGGTGCCAAGGGTGGCCCCTCCTTGACGGCAGTGGGGAGGGAGGGAGACGGCGGAGTGTCACGGCCCAGGGGGAGAAGAGGGCAGCTGACGCTGCTGGAGTGTCTACACTGTCAGAATTGTGTTAAAACCCACTTCCAGTCACAGCCCTCCCAGGGGTCCTGCCTTGCTCAGGGTGAAAGCCCAAGCCCAGTCCAGCGGGCCCCACACGGCCGGCCACCTGTCTGGTTCTGGCCTAATGTACACAGGCCTCCAGTATTTGGCTCGTCCCTCCTGGAGACTCCTCCCTAAATGACACTACTCTCTCCTTCACACCCCTGCCCCAGGGCCTTTGCCAAGGCCCCTCATTAGAACAGCTTCCCCAATGTCTTCTTCTGGGAAGGTTGACGGTAACATCCCTCATTTCCACAGTGCACTGGAGCTCCTTGAAGTAAATTAGAATTCATATTAGGTAGAAAATCCAGTGTTAGACAGCAAACACTGGCAAGGTGGCCAAGAGGCCACCGAGGGAGGTGTCCGTGGCTGAGATGAGGCCCCCAGCATCTCAGGCCAGCCCGAGTCCCGCTGATTGCTGGAAGGGGAGAGGGCACGCGTGAAGGGGATGGGGGCAGGGGCTCCGATGAGAACCCACACTGATTACCACACTTGGACAATCCACAAGCGGGGAGGCCTACGACACACGTGCATTCCCGACTCCAGAGGCCCCAGCGTGTATGAATTAGATGTTTCGTGACTGGGCCAGGGCCTCAGGGGAGGCTCTGGGGGTGCCCCAGCACGTATGTACGTAGGAGCAGGTCGGTCTCCTTTTTCTTTTACATTTGCTGCCCTTTATCCCATCCCAGCCTTGCCTGCCAGCTGCTTCCTCATTAATGATTTAGGGTGAGAGTGGGTGTGTGATCACCTTGTATCTGTTTGAGAGTTTTGAAAACATGATCTTCTCAGTGGCAGGAACAAGGGAGGGAGAAGCCAGACGGGTGGAGGGGACTGGCCTCCCAGACCCCTGGGAGGGGGCCTGCTGGGGCCCCCTTCCTCATTTCAGATCAGATGGGGGGGGGGGCTGTTGATACGGTGCCTGTTTACTCTTTTGTCAAAATGAAAACACAGGACCAGGCCAGTCCTCCCTTGCCTCCCTGTGGGCTTTCCCCTGTGTTTCAAACGGAAATGGTTAATAGTTTTGGAATATTTGTTCATGTGTGTGTTTATTCATGCCTGGATTACAAAAACAGTAGGCTGGGGGGCAGGGCAGGGGTCGAGGGAGTGGGCTTGCAGGATTCACCCTGTCTCCATCCCGCATAGGTCTCCCAGCTTCTCTGACCCATTCTCTAGACGTCTGTTAGAGCTGGGACTGGAGGACCAATCCAACAGGCTGCCCCCAGCCCCTCCAAGCTGGAGCCCCGCCCCTGCCCCAGCTGGGTGGCCTGGAGCCTGGCCTGGCCCACAGGGAGGTCGGACCACAGGGAGCTAGGAGGCAGGACTGAAACGGCTTACTCTGGCCTGATGATATTCACATCAGAGCATGCCTCCTGCCCTGTGGTGGGGTCACGCTCCCCAGCCCCAAGGCTTCTTGCCCACCCTCCTCTTTAATTAGGGGAGGAACCGCAGGCCTCTTCCTCCCCTTCCCCTGCTAGGCCCTGCCCAGCCTCCAGCCCCTAAGGGAAACCCTGTCCCTGCAAGGTCCTTCCCCTGAATCGTCACCTCTCAAGCGTGTCACAAGCGTCGGCTCATCCCGGACCCCTCCCCCCCCTTCCCAGATGCAGCCTCCAGAGAAACCCTGCGTCTCCCCGGGGCCTGCCCTGAGCCGGAGCTGTCTCTTCACCCCAGGCAGCCTGACCATGCATTGGCCACCTCCCTGCACACTTCCCTGTTGTAACTTTTTAATCGTCCGCTAGGAAATACTTTCATTTCCTTTTCCCAAATAGAGGTGGAGCGAGCTGCCTGAGCCTCTCAGCCCGTAGGAGGACCCACCCCGCCTGACCCAGGCCGCTCCACCTTGCTGCAGAGGGGTGGCCAGTGTGGCCAGTGCTCCAGAGGCTCAGGGAGGAGTTAGCACCGCACTCAGTCGCCGCGCGCGCGCGCCCGCCACTCGCCCTCGGCCCCACGACTCAACAGCAGCCCCAAAGCGGAAGGACCCAGCGTCGGCCGGGAGTGGTTAACGCAACGTGTGTCCACCGTGCACGTGCACGTCCGCAGATGACCGTGTCCATGGCGCACGCACACGTTACCCGGGTGTGTCCACCGCGCACAGCGCACGTCCCTCGGCCGCCAGCAGGAGCGAGGCGCCCACCCCCGCCGCCCCGCGGACGGACCCCGAACGCACGACGCTCAGGGAGGGAACGGGCCACGAGAGGCCACACGGGGTGTGAGTGCGCCTGCGTGAAACGTCCAGAACAGGCCCATCCACGGACGGACGGGAAGGGGGCTGGGGGGCGGGGGGGCGGGGGGAGGCAAGGGGATGAGGGGCAGGGGGCCCGTTTCCTGGTAATGAAATAAATATTCTCAGACTGGCTGTGGTGCTGGCTGCACAGCTCGTAAGGGCTGAGTGGTAAGGGCGTGAGTCGCGTCTAATAAAGATAAAGCAACCTGTAAGCACTCACTCCCACGAAGCTGGAAGTGCCATCCGCCGGCGAGGGCTGGGTGGGGAGCGCGCGAACGGCCGCCCGCGGAGGGGTGCGGTGCGGCCACTTTGGGAAACAGCTTGGCGGCTCCTTGCAAAGTTGCCTGTGGGCCTTCCCGGAAGGGCAGGTGCTGCCGCGTGCTCACCCGAGAGAGAGGCGTAGAAGTCGTTCCCAGAAGCTTCCACGAGAGTCTCCAGAGCGGCTCTTCGAAAATGGCCCCGGGACGCCGGAGGGACGCAGGCTGCTCACCAGGCCTGGGACGGGCCGGTCCGCGGCGGGCGGTGGCGCTGCCTGACCTCCTGGTGTGTTACAGAACCGCACCAGGACGGCTGTCCCAGGCGTTTTGGGAGCGGGCCTGTGATCGCAGGCGGGTGAAGTTCAGGCCGGGGTGTCACTCCCTGGCGACTGGGGCGCTCTGGGGGCTCCCGGGCTGAGCGGGGGGGGGGGGCGCGGGGGGCGCTTGGAGGGGGGGCTCCCGGGCTGAGCAGGGGGGGGCGGGGGGCACTTGGGGGGGGGCTCCCGGGCTGAGCGGGGGGGGGGGCCGCTGGGGCCCTCGGGGGGCTCACAGGCTGAGCAGGGCGGGGCGGCTAAGGCCGCCGCGTAAAAGGCTTTGCGATGGGGACGCTGCTGTCTGTAAGTTATAGCTCCGTGGACATCCGACTTGGGAAGGACCATCGGTTGTCACTATTGGCGCGCGTGTGGCGTGCAGCCTACTCACAAGGCCGGGCGTGCGGAGCTCTGAAGCGGCCGAGCCTCGCTCACCTCACCGCATCCACACCTTACCTGGTCTCCTGCGTTCCGGTTCAGAGACCCCTTACCTGGCCCATATCATCGATTCGTTAACATCCACGTCCGGGGCGACAGCGCCATGGAACAAAGCACATTCGACACACGCGTCTTCTCCCAAAGGCACGTCACAGCCTTCTGGTGGTCGGGAACGCTCGGGGGGCCGGTTTAAAACTGAATCACCCAGAAAAAGCACCAACATGCAAAACACACGCACTGAATAAGCCTCCGAAAGGGCGCTTCTCTCCGAGCAGAGCTGAAACGAGAAGGCCGGGTGTTGCCGTCGGAGACCCGCGGTTTTGCCGGCCTGGGTGTGCCCGCGAGGGGCCACAACGGCGCCGGGAGGGTCCGTTCAGGATACATTTGCCAAATCCACAGAGAGATTTTATACGTAAGTTTACAGACAAAGACACATAAACGTTAGCGAGTAGGTGAGTTTGTAAATCCAGACTCTATAGCAAGGATCTAGCAAAATTTGAATCTACCCCCCGATAACGTGGCCGCTGGCCCCACGTGGCTAAGTTTACGTTAGTCACGAAGAAGTGAAACGGGCGGTTCCGAGTCCACCACGCTCCCTGCGCACCCTGGCGGCTCCGCAGTCGCAAGGTGAGGAGGCCGTGTCCGCGGTGGTGGGAAGTCCCCGCGCAGGGAGCTGAGGGACAGCTGTTTGTGGCCATTTCCTGCCGCTGTTCTGCTTCGCGGGCCCAGAGGCCCACTTGCCCGCATCACCTGCCGGCTGCGTGTTCTCGGGCCTCCGCGCGTGTGGGCAGCTGTGGCTGCGCTGGGTACAGGGGGTCATCCCGCTGCTGGTAGATGGGTGTGCGTGCGTGTGCGCGCGCGCACGTGTGTGTGTGTGTGTGTGTGTGTGTGTGTGTGTGTGTCGGGACCCGTGGAGAGGAAGAGCGGGCCCTGCGGCTGGACGGGGCTGAGGAGCAGCGCTGCTGGGAGTGTGTTAGGTGTCGTTCCAAAGGGGTGACTACAAGGAACAGCATCAGGGGCAGAGGGAACAGCAACCTTGGGCTGAGGGACAGGGTAAGCGTGGTCTGGGCTGGACAGGGTTTGGGGTGGGCGGCCGCACAACAAGGAGGGAAGCACGCAGACCCTAACCAGCAAGACTCTGGGGTGCAGGAAGTGCAGGCAGTGTGCCCCTGGCTGGGGGCGGGGGGCCGCCGGAGGTCATGTGCAGGGTGAGCCTGGAAAACGCACAGCAGCACGGGGAATCGGTGGGGGGGGGGGGGGCGGTGTGTGGAGAAAGCGCAGCAAGCTGCCAGGGGCCGCTGAGAGGCTGCCGTTGTGGGGGGTGCAGCGCACGGGGCTGCTGACCTGTGATTCCTCATTCCGGGCGGTCTTCTCGGTAGTGGCTTTAGTGACATAATTTATACACCACGATTCACCGACATATGTTGTACCACTCAGCGGTTTTTAGTACATTCACAGGGTCCTACAATTCCAGAACATTCCATCTCCCCAAAAGCAACCCCATCCCCATCAGCCATCACCTCCACCCCCCCAGCCCCTCCCTTGGCCCCCACGAGCCCCCTTCCCGTCCGTGGATGAGCCTGTTCTGGACGTTTCACGCAGGCGGACTCACACCCCGTGCGTGTGCCCTCTCGTGTCTGGTTCCCTCCCTGAGTGTCGTGTGTTCAGGGTGAGTCCACGGGGCGGCGGGTGTGAGCGCCTCGCTCCTGCTCGTGGCTGAGGGGTGTGGACATGTCGTGTGTGTCCGCTCACCCACTGAAGTTTCCACCCTTGGCTGCCACGGACGTGCGCCCCCGTCTCTCCCGCGTGGGCTCTGCACGTTCCCCGGGGGGGCTGCAGCATAAACAAGCTGTTTCTGCCCGGCTCTAGAGGCGTTAGGTATGAGATCACGGCGCTGGCAGTCTCCTCCTTGTGTCCTCACAGGATCTTCCCTGGGTGTCCCTGTAAGGGTCAGGGTGACCCTCGTGACCTTGTCATAACTCGATCACCTGTGTAAAGACCCTGTGTCCCATCTGGTCCCCCCAGCATTCCTGTTTTGGGGGTGACTCTCTGCCCGGCCGCCCCGTCTGCGTTCCCGCCACTGCAAAGGCCACTGTCCGTCCACGGATGCGCCACACCGTCTTTACTGTTGCCATCCCTCGGCCTCCCGTGTCCTCGTTCTGTCCCACGACCCCATCGGGACACCGCGTGAATCGGGTTCTCACTCTCCTTAGGCCCCACTGGGCTGACACGCTTTCTCCACCTCTTCTCCGGTGGATGCCCCGGGCAGGCGGTCAGGAGCAGGACTGGACAGGCTTCCTGCAGGATGTCCCCCCCCACCCCGGGTTCGTCCCACGATGGCTCTGAACGAGGTGTCTGGCTCATGCCGTCACACCTGGGGCCCCCGCTGCCCACGAGGTTCCTCACCGCTGACGTTGACCTTGGTCTCCGGCCGGGTGTGCCGGTCGGGCTCCACACGGTCCTTGTGGGCAGGGGTCGCCGTGTGCAGCCCACGCAGAAGGGTAGGCCAGGGGCCTTTCTGTCAAGCTGCTGGCAGTGGGGACACAGACCTCTGCCAGGCACTGGGCCTCAGGAAGGTGGACAACAGACACAGACCGAGGGCAGCACACATCGGCAACTGTGACAGGCCCCCACAGGAAGTGGCTGCCGGAGACAGAAAGGCAGGAAGGGGAGGCCACATCTAGTCTGGGGACTCAGGCCACGAGTGCACAGGAGGGAACCCCAAAGGCCTGTGTGGGGTTAGATCGTGGTCCCCAAGCAGTGTGTCCACATCCTGACCTCTGGCAGCCAGAAACGCAGCCGTATTTGCAAGTAGGGTCTCCACGGACGTGATACGTTGAAATGAGGTCATGGCGGAGCAGGGCGGCCCTGATGCAATGGCTCATGTCCTTGTAAGAGGGAAATGCAGGCAGGGACGCAGGGAGAAGCTGTGTGACGACTGATGACGGGTGGGGGATGGGGGGAATGTGGCCATGAGCCCCGGGGCACCAAGGTCTCCGGCAACACCAGAAGGAGCCACCCCGCCAGGCCCCACGCAGGGGGAATACTTGAGTGTCCTTCTCTGGAAACCCGGACCGACTGTGGTCCTTGGTGACACGGCCACAGGAAACCTGTCTTGCCTGCGATCCTGCGGGGGCTGGGCGGGCGGAGTGACGGCTGTGAACTGATGGGGCAGCTCGCTTCCTCGGTCCTGCAAAATTCATGAAAAGGAAGATGTCTCGATTATGAGGAGGGAACGTGAGCCGGGCTGTAAGCGATCCCGTGGCCACCTGTTCACCTGCCACCTGCCTGTCCACAGGGTCACGGGCACGAGGAGACCGCAGCCCCCATCACCCCCTCCCCTGTGAGGAGCCCCCAGACTCAGCCGTGTGGCAGACCCAGAAGAGCCCAACTGGTGTCAGCTGGCCGGTGTTGGGGACGCCTGTGGGTGTCACCCTGGGAGCTCCTGGCGGGGAGGGGTGGATACCGCTCAGCCCCACGGTGCCCAAGACGCCCCCCCCCCCCCCCGCCCTGAGAACGACCTGCCCCCAGCGTCCTCTGCAGTCATGCTCCCCAGAGGTTGGGCCTCCACATTTTGGGAGACATGGGAAGCCAGTTCTGGAAGGATCCAGGCACAGAGGACGCTGGGACTCCAGGACAGAAGGCAAACTAGCCTCAGGTTTCATAACAGGCACCATGTGAAACCCAGACTGCGAGCCTCTTGCTGGAGGCACCACGGCATTAATAGTTTATGGTGGGAAACAGATACGTGATCCCTGTGGGCAGCACCAGCCCCAGCGGCCTGAGGGCCACCTGCCCGGGCGAGGCCCCTGACAACCCACCCTGGGCCCAGGGCAAGGCCCGTCCGCGCGTTGGGCTGAACGCACTAGAAGGTGGCCAATGCAGAGGCCACCCCTTCTGGGCCTGGAGACACCGTGTCCCCTGTTATTGCCGTTTTGGTGGGCCAAGGTGTGGGGGCTGCGTGGGTGCTCAACCAGAGGGGTTTGGGCGAAGGCCTGTCACGCACCTGCAGGGGCTTCTGCTCCTGGCTGCCTGGTGGCCGGCGGGGGGTGGGGGGGGGGGCAGCCGCTGGCTCCAAATTCCTCAGCGGCTTTGATGCGTGTTTCTGCACAGCAGTTGGATGAATGACCGACGAGCACATGAAGACGCGCTCAGCCGTCAGGGAAATGCTAACTGAACCCACAGTGAGCTGGCGCCTCAGACCCTCAGACCCACGAGGGCAGATGGCGAGTGTGGGCCAGGCTGTGGAGGCTGGAGCCCTCCCGGCGGGAAGTAAAACGCTGCGGCCACCGTGGAAAACAGTGGCTGTTCCTCCAGAGGTAAACCTGGAGTCACCAAACGCCCCAGACACAAAGGGCGTGAGAGTCCACGTGTGTGAAGCTTCCAGAACAGGCTCATCCACAGATGGGCAGGGGGCTGCTGGGGACGGCGGCTTCTTCTCGTTCCTGAGACTTTTGGTCCATGTTTTTTCTTACTGAACTTAAAATTTATGTATGTCAAATGCTCACTGTACACAATTAGCCACGTAGAAGAAAACGAGAAACCAGCCGTGACAGCCCCCAAGCCAGCGAGACCTGCCTTGAGCCTCAGAGGCCTTCCCGCCAGAACGGGTCCTGTACCTGCTCGTCTCGAACGGGGGAGGCGCGCACACGCAGACACAGGCGTGCGTCTCACCTGCCTGTCCCGTGTACCGCGTGCGTGTTGATTCACACGCGTAATTGGGATCCCAGTCCGTGTGTGCTGAGCGCTGGCCCAAAATTACTACATACGGTTGAGGGTGGCCCATCATCACTCCCAAGTGTTGCAGGTCCGTGGGTTTCAGGCGGCCCTCCAGCCTTCTGTGTCCATGTTACCTGGACACATTAAAGCCCACCCAGCGGGGTTTAGCGTCCAACGTTGGCTCACGTCATGATCTCACAGTTCCTGGGCTCAAGCCCCGCGTCGGGCTCCGTGCTGACGGCTCGGAGCCCGGAGCCTGCTTCGGATTCGGTGTCTCCCTCTCTCTCTGCCACTCGTCTACTTGCACTCTCTCTCTCTCTCTCTCAAAAATGAATAAACATTAAACAATTTTTTAAAATAAATAAATAAAATAAACCCGACCTCAGCCCCCAGGCTCAGGTAGAAAATACTCAAACATAGCCTTGCCGCGGAGCAGGGGGTGCGCGTCCTGGCAGTCAGCCTGGAGGTGACCGCTGCTGGTGTTTGGATGTTATCACTTGGAGCAGGGGTTAAAAATTGTATTTTGTAGCTTTATTCTGTCTTGGCCAAAGTGAAACCCGTTTCTCCCTTCCCTTTATTTGGTTTCTGGATGATCCTAAAATTCCTCCTGAAACCATTTTTCGAAAGGACATTATGGCACAATGCACATATCATAACCTGTATCCTTTTTACAATTTCCGAGTGCACAGCTCAGCGGCGCTGAGCACGCTCACGGTCCCGCAACCATCCCCACTGTCTGTCTCCAGAACTTTCCATGTCCCCAGACTGGGGCTCTGGAAAAACGCCATACTTTTTTTAAATTATTTTTTAATGTTTATTCATTAAAAAAAATTATTTTTAATGTTTATTTTTGAAAGAGAGAGAGAGCATGAGCAGGGGAGGGGCAGAGAGAGAGGGAAACACAGAGTCCGAAACAGGCTCCAGGCTCTGAGGTGTCAGCACAGAGCCTGACATGGGGCTTGAACCCACAAACCGTGTGATCGGGACCCGAGCCAAAGTTGAATGCTTAGCCGACTGAGCCACACAGGCGCCCCAATGTTTATTCATTTTCAGAGAGAGAGAAGAGAGAGGGAGAGAGACAGAACGAGTGGGGGAGGGAGCAGGGAGGGGGGGAGACACAGAATCCGAAGCAGGCTCCAGGCTCTGAGCTGTCAGCACAGAGCCCGACATGGGGCTCGAACCCACGAACCACGAGATCATGACCTGAGCCGAAGTCGGATGCTTAACCGACTCGGTTTAAGCCGAGCCAGCCAGGCGCCCTGGGAAAACACCATCTTTAACTGGCACCAGTCATGGCTTCTGATGGTCGCACCTCCTCCTCCTGGTCTACCTGCCGCACGGGAGCCCGCCACCGCCCTCGTCCCGCTGGCGGGGCACCTCTTGCCCTGGCCCCTCACACTCACCGGCTGGCCTGGCTTCTCGTCACTTGCCGATGACTTACTAGCGGCCGCAGGCCGCGGTGAGCCCTGAACCCAGGCGCTGCTCAGCACACACACGTTTCTGGCTGGCCCCGGCCCCACATTCGACAGGGGCCGTTACCCTCCCCAAGCACAGCTGGCCTGGGACCTGCCACCTGTCCTGTCCGGTTCTGGGACCACCGGCCCCTCCCTTCAACCAGCCCAATGGCCGAGAGCCTTCCCGTCTGAACCACAAAGCTCAGCAAACAACAAGAAGAAAAGCCCAGAGGGACTGAGGTGACCGTCTTTCTTTCCCTAAAATCCAAAATCCTTTTTTTCCTTTAATGTTTATTTTTGAGAGAGAGAGAGGGAGAGGGGGAGAGAGAGAGAGAGAGAGAGAGAGAGAGAATCCCAAGCAGGCTCCACACTGTCAGCGCAGAGCCCGACGTGGGGCTCGGACTCATGAACCCTGATATATTAACCTGAGCTGAAGTTGGACGCATAACTGACTGAGCCACCCGGGTGCCCCCGGTGTCCTTATTTTTTTCAAAAGCAAGCTACATTTTGTCTTGCCCCTCCCCCCAAGCTTCTCTGACCACCAGGGCTTAACATTCCCAGACGTTCTCCTGGCGGAAAATTCTAAACTCAGGTGGGAAGAGCAGGCCTGGTTGGCTTCTTGTTTTCTTGGCGACTTCCTTTTTGCTGAAGATAAAATCGGTCCCAAGAATAAAAACGAACATACTGAGATACTCGTGTTTATCTCCAAAGCACAGCCTCTGGCCTCCGGAACGTTCTTGTGTCATTTCCAGATATTGTGTGGGGTTCCGGCAGACAGCGCGGACACAGCCGACAGAGAACAGGGCTTCAGAGACAGTTTGTGGTTATTTCTTCCTGGGAAACCTTGGTCTCTGGAACCTTCCATGGTGGTCCATTTACACCCCAGACTTGCAGAATTCAAACCGTGAGGGCCTCCCACCCAGACCCCGAGTCCCCCACAAGGCAGCACCACTGTGCCTGGACCTCAGCAGTGCCCCCGATGCTTTCTTATCCAGGACTTCCAGCAGGAGCGGAAGGGGGCCAGAAGGAGGGTTCGGGGCAGTGTTGATTGCTTTTTCGTTAATAATTTTCCTTGTTCCTCCCCCAGGACACCGAGAGGCTGCAGGGAGCCTGGGTGGGCCCTGGAGGCCCCGGGAGGGGAAACCGGCCCACATGCCTGGCATTCCTGCTCTGCTTCCACATTGTTTGTTTGTTTGTTTTAAATTACAGCCGGCAGGAGTTCCTTTCTCCTTTCAGATTCTGCTGGGACTTTTAGCAAGTTCTAGAACCACCCCCTGGCCCAGGCAGGGAACGTTCCAGCACCCTCCGGGCTACACCCCCCTCTCCCCACCCCGACACCCACACCGAGGATTATCTTTCCTTGGAGTGTGTGCATCTAGGCTGCACGTGCACCCTGGCCACGCAGAGCCCACGCCCAGTGTCTCTGGGCCTCCCCCGTCGGAACCGGAACCGCCACCCTGCGGGGAGGTGGGGGGTGGGGACGGCCCCGCCGAGGGCAGCAAAGAGCAGATTTCTGCCGCTTGGCCAGGCTGAGCTGCGGTGGACGCCGAGCCTGGGTCCAGGGGAGGGGGCCCGACCGTGGACGCCGGTGGACAGCGGCCAGCCTCCCTGGTGAGGAATCCCAGCTCGCCGTGAGGTGCACACGCCAGGCCTGTCTTTCCACGAAGTCAGCTTTATTCGGTCATGAAGCAAGGTTAGTGTCATCACGAGACGGGTTCGGGATCGGAACTCAGTGACATTTCACGACGCGTTGAACTTGGCTTCCTCGTGCACGGGCACACGAGGCCGGGCGGCCTGGGTCAGGTCGAGCTGGGTCAGCTTGGGCACAGGCTGCTTACTGGGTTCGAGCGGCGGAAAGTCTGTTTTGTTCAGAGGTCAGTCTGGAGAGTCTGACAGTTTGTGCGAATCCTCCCCTTTAAGGGGATTTCATCAGACTTAGGCCTCGGCTGCTGGCGTCCCCGCCTGACGTGAGCCACCCCATCTTGATCTCCACGCAGGCCCTCGGGTTCCCGGCGGGATCCCACCGAGCCTGCAGCCCCGTGTCTGTGTCCCGGCGTGCAGTGAGTGACCTCCTCGGGGTGGGGGGACAGCGGGCTGCTTCACTGCCCGGACCCAGACAGGGTGTCTATGCTAGGGGCACGGGGGGCACGCCTTGCAGAGCTCAGAGGTCAGGTCAGCTGGGAGCCCGCGACCTCAGGGGCGCTGGTGTGGGGCGGGGAAGGCCCCAGAGCCCCCCTGTGCGACCAGGCCTCCTTCTGGAAGGAAAAGTGGGGAGAAACGAGGTAACATCTCAGGCCCCCGTGTGAGCCGGATGGTTTTTGCGATGAGATGGTTCTCGGGAAACTGGAGATGCGGGGCCAGGCTCAGGCGCGAAGTAGGTGCTGGGGGTCCCGCGGCGGCAGCCCGCCCAGCACAGAGCTGCATGCGGGGGTTCCGGCCAGTGAGCCACCGGCGCCTGGGGTGGGGGGGAAGGAGAGTTGCTCGGAGCAGAATTCCTGTTTTCCTAAATTGAGGGTAAGTTCACATAATGTAGAATTATCCATTTTTAAGTGAACAATTCAGGGGCATTTGGTACATTGGTTATATTGTGCCACCATCACCCCTATCTAGTTCCAGCACATTCCATCACCCCAAAAGAAGCCCCTGTCTCATCAGCCATCATCTCCCCCCGCCCCCACGAGCCCCCTTCTCATCCGTGGATGAGCCTGTTCTGGGCGTTTCACACACGCGGACTCACACCCCGTGTGGCCTCTCGTGTCCGGTTCCCTCCCCGAGCGTCGTGTGTTCGGGGTCCGTCACTCCTGCTCGCGGCTCAGTGATGTGCGCATGCACGGGGGACACGGCGGTCTGTGGACGTGCGCGTGCACCGTGGACACGTCGTGTGTGTCCCTCCACAAGTGGGCGGGCATCTTTGGCTGCTGGGAACAGTTGTGAGCGGGCATCGTGGGCACACTCGCGTGTGCAGTTTGAGACATGCACACACGGGCGGCGAGTCTCTGCCTGGCTGTCTTCCACGGCGGCCGCCCCGTTTTACCGTCTTCCCATCGCTGCGTGGACGCGGCGCAGATCCTGGGGTCGGACCCTGGCCTTGGTGCCTGGTGGACTCAGGCCGTCGCCAGGCACCGCGGACCGCGTGGTGTGTTTTCATCGTTCGAGAGCCGGGTGCACGGAGAGGGCTGGGAAGCTGGACAAGTTTGGGCAGCCCCACGCGGCGCTGCTGCCTTGGACTCCGCGGGCTGGTAAAACCTGCCCCGAGTGTTCGCCGCACCACTTTCTTGAGCGTGAGGTTCGTGTCCCCGCGAGGCAAGGCGAGGCGCCAGGGGCCATGAGTGCTTGCTCTGTAGTTGCGCCCGGTGGCTTCTTCCCAGCGTTTTCTTCCTGAAGTGGGGGCATGGGGAGTGGGGGGAGGGGGAGGGCAGAGCAGGGATTCCCTCCCCCCTTCCCCCCCCCCCAGCCTGCAGGAGCCCAGGCAGCCTCTTTTACCCTCCCCTCCAGGCCTCATCGCAACTCGGGAAACTGAGGCTCAGGCGGTCCCAGTCGGTCACTCCTCCCAGAGGTGGGGGATATGAAGCATCATCTGCCTGATCCTGGTTTCCAGCCACCTTCAGGGTCCGTGCGGGCACTGGCAACCCACCTTGGTCCCGTGGATTCCTGTGATGGTCTCACAGACAGTGGCCTGAGCTCTGCGGAGGCAAATGGTGTCCATACACAGCCCACGGTGTTTACAGCAGCTTCATTCAGAATCGGCCAAACTTGGGAGCAAGTGTGCTGCCCTTCCTTCAACAGGTGACAGATAGACCGCGCTCCATCCGGCACTAAAAACGGGCCATCGAGCCGCACAGAGACACGGGGGAGCCTCAGACGCACAGCACTCGGTGACAGAAGCCAGGCTGAGGAGGCGACACACGGGGTGGTTCCCAGTCCGGGATGCTCTGGACGAGGCAGGACCGCGGAGGCACGGCTGCCGGGGTGGGGGAGGGTGAATGGGAGGAGCACAGGAGTTTCAGGGCCGTGGGTCTACTCCGGACGACACCGTGGTGGTGGGCAGGTGTCCGTGACATTCGTCCGAACCCACGGGGTGTGCCGCACCGGGAGCGACCTCGTGTCCGCTGTGGACCGTGGTTCGTCACGTTCAGAGCTGGCTCACCCGTGTGACTAACGTACCAGGCCAATGCACATTGCTAATGATGAAAAGACACCACGGTGAGGGAGACGGAGGGAACTCTATGCAGGTTCTGTTCAGTTTTTTGTAACCCTCAAACTGATTTTTTAAAAAGCCTACTTTTGGGGCGCCTGGGTGGCTCGGTCGGTTAAGCGGCCAACTTCGGCTCAGGTCACGATCTCGCGGTCCGTGAGTTCGAGCCCCGCGTCGGGCTCTGTGCTGACGGCTCAGAGCCTGGAGCCTGTTTCGGATTCTGTGTCTCCCTCTCTCTGACCCTCCCCTGTTCATGCTCTGTCTCTCTCTGTCTCAAAAATAAATAAAAAAAACGTTAAAAAAAATAAAAAGCCTATTTTTTTTTTAAACAAGGATACTGAGAAGCAGGGTGTGGGTCCTTGTAAAGCGAGGTCTGGATGTGACACCGATGACAAAACGAGCAGAGCATCTGAACAGCTGTTTCTCCGAAGAAGCCATCCGGATGGCCACCAGACACATGAAAAGATGCTCAGCATCGCTCAGCATCAGGGAAACGCACGTCAGAACCACAGTGAGTCCCCACCTCACACAGTTGGGAGCGGCTGAAATCCACAGCTCAGGAAACACGTGTTGGCGAGGACGCGGAGAAACGGGAACCCTCTTGCACTGTTGGTGGGAGTGCAAACCAGTGCAGCCGCTCTGGAGAACAGTGTGGAGGGTCCCGAGAGCACAAATACTACCCTTGGGTCCAGCAATTGCACCTCTAGGTACTTTCCCAGAGGGAGTGGAAGCTCTGGCGCGAAAGCATCTCTGCTCTTCGGCGCTCACGGTGGGGGGGCTTCTCATAGCGGCCCCGACACCAGCGGCCCGTGCCCCGCGGCGGATGAGCGAGTGAAGACGTATCCGCACCTCACATCTTGTCTGTCCGCCCAACGGAGTCCCATCCAGCCTCAGAAAGGGCGATCGGACCATTTGTGACGAGTGGCGGGGCACGGAGGGCCTTGTGCTGAGGGGCCCAGCCGGACCGAAAACACAAGCACCGTAAGATCTTACTGCCACCTCAAGCTCACAGGAGCGGAGACGGCAAACGTGGCCTCCAGGGACTCGAGGGGGACAGGGAGATTCATCAAAGCACCAAGTTCCAGTTACGAGGTGAGAAGGTTCTGAGGATCGAACGCACAGCCTGGCACGCGGGACGGTTGCTGAGAGAGGGTCCCATTCATTGCTGGGCGTCCATCGCTATTGATAACTTTCAGAACATCGCGTCGCCCAAAAAGCAACGCGTCCCAGCCCCTCCCCCGGCCGCCACGAGCCCCCTTCCTGTCCGTGGATGAGCCTGCTCCGGACGTTTCACACACGTGGACTCACACCCCCGCGCGGCCTCTCGTGTCTGGTCGCCTCCGTGAGCGTCGCGCGTTCAGCGTCCATCCGCGGGGCGGCGGGGGTTGGCGCCTCGCTCCTGCTGGCGGCCGAGGGATGTGCGCGTGCGCGGGGGACACGGTCATCTGTGGACGTGCGCGTGCGCGGTGGGCGCTTTCCTCTGTGGGCGTGCGCGTGCGCGGCGGACACGCCGGAGGGGCGTGAGCGTGCACAGGGGGCGCCTGGGTGTGGCCACCTCCTGCGTACCGCCAGCCCGCGTGTGCAGGTTTGTGCGGAGCTCGGTGTTCGGGGCTCTGATTCGCTTTCAGCCGGGAGGGGGGGGCGTTGCTGGGTCCCACGGGGAGTCCACGTTTGACCTTCCGAGGAAGGGCCGACCGGTTAACAGCCCAGCGAGGCCCCTCGTGGCGCGGCTGCCTCTCGGCTGCTCCCCGGGGTGGGGGTGGGGGGGGTACTGACGTGTCCTGCCCGTGACTTATTGATGAGCGCAGCTCGGTGGAGCCGGGAGAATTTTCCACGGTTCGCGGTTCCCGTTATAAATGGGGCTGGCGTGAGAGCACGGGCTGCCGGGCCGGCGGGGGGGGGGGGGTCCCCGGGCCCGGGACAAGGCCGCCCCACGCCGGCTGCCTCCTGTGGCATCTGCAGTCCCCGAGTGTGGTCAGGACCACCTTGCTCCCCAGCGGCCAGCCACGCCTGGCTCACGACCCTTTGAGGGGCTGGGATGGCCGCTACCGCCCTCGGGGCAAATGCGGGGGCTTCCGGCTGCCTTCGCGTCTGTGACCCCCACCACCCCACCCTTTCTTCCGGGGGGGTGCCCTGCAGTCTCAGCCCCCAAAGCGGGGGGGGGGGGGGCGTCTTCATTCCTGGGAAGGTGTGGCTGACCTCAGACCCCCACCCTCACGGGGCCAGGGATGGGGGGCCTGTGTCCCACCGGGTACCTCCTCAGTCGCGAGATGTATGCTCTCTGCCTCCTTTTTAAAAGGTTTGTGAAAGCGCAGGCTGTCCCCTGACGAAGTAGTGGTGATAACCAGAGAGGCCGTTCTCTTGGGCCCGACACTCTGGCCTCTGTCGGTGGGAGCCGGTGGGGACTCCTTTCTCCAGCCGCATTGGCCCCTCCCTCCCCAAGTTCCCTCTTGCTCCCTGAGTTAGGGACCACTGCTCGGGTGCATTTTACAGGCAGGTAAACTGAGGCCCGGAGAGACTGCCCTTTCCCTTCTTCCCCTGGGCGGCAGAGGGACAAGAGGCCTCATCTGGGGGAAAGGAGTACAGGCAGATTGGGGTCCCCACCTTCCCCCAGACTCTAGGTGACAGCCACACGGTTGTTGGGGCCCCCGGGGCCAGGGGCAGGCTGCCAAGGGGTGTTTCTGGAACCAGGGGCACCCAGGCCTCTGCTGCCCGACCATGGCTGTTGGGTGACCCTGGACGCGGCCCTGCCAGCCCCTGCTTGTTCCTTGAAGCCCTGGGGCCCACCCCGTGGCCGGCACCGCCCCTCGGAGAGCCCAGGCGGCGGTCAGGAACCCCAGACAAGCTCCAGCCACACATTCTGTTTGCTGACTCCTACTTTAAGCTTCTAACACATACACACACCTTCTGTCCCTAAAAACAAAGCAACCAGAGGACTTGGTTTCACCCTAATAAGGTGGCCTGGGACCCGGCAGCCGGCTGGCTCTGTGAGCTCCTGAGCCTCGGTTTCCCCCATCCGCCAACCCGGGTCAGGGCATTGCCTCCCACCATATGCAGGTGGTCATGTGAGGGCTCATGTGCAGGTGTCCGCGGGGAAGGGCAGGCGGTGGCCTGGTCGGAGCAGGGCTCTGGGGCGGGGGCCCGAGCTCGTGAGAGACCATCTTCTCTGGAAGGTTCTGTGTCAAGTCGGATGCTGGTTCTGGACAGAGGACCCTGGGCCGGCGGGCCACTCTGCGTCTGGCACCTTTCTGCACACTGTGAGCACTTTTATTCTAAGACACATTTCACAGTCTGTCGGCTGTGGTCACGGTATCCCAGGGACACACGCACATGGAAAACTGCCCGGGGCTCAGCCACACCGATTCAAGACAGGGTCCAAGAACAGACAAGGAGGAAAGAAACGAAGGGGAGAGCAGCTGCTCTGTGCGCCCAGGGACACGTCGGACGGAGACCAGGCCCGTCCATGGGCCTCTGCGTCTGCAGAGAGAAGCTGCAAATGTTAAACCTATCTTTTAATTGAGGTAAAATCCACGTAACATAGAGTTAACCATTTTAAAGTGGCATCCACAAGGCTGTGCAGCTGTCATGTCTCTAGTTCCAGAACATTCCATCTCCAAAGGAAACCCCGTCCCCATCACCCCCTCTCCCCTCCCCCAGCACCACGAGCCCCCTTCCCTTCCGTGGATGATCTGGACGTTTCACACACGTGGACTCACACCCCGTGTGGCCTCTCGTGTCTGGTTCCCTCCCTGAGTGTCATGTGTTCAGGGTCGTCCCCAGGGTGGCGGGGGTGGGCGCCTCGCTGCTGTTCCTGCCAACGTGCGCGTGCGTGGTGGACCCGTCTGTCCGCTGATGGACAGTTTGCTTCCAGCCCCTTCCCTGCTGTGAACACCCATTTACACCCATTTTTGTGTCAACACCTACTTCTAGTTCTTTGGGGTTTGTACCTACAAGTAGGGTTTGGAGGCTCCAAATACTTGTGCCCAGAAAGCCTGGGCCGTGATTGCCCGCTGTGCTCGCCCGGCCCCTGCCAGCACCCGCTGTCCCCGTGGGAAAATCTGAGAAGACCCGGAGGTGGACCCGGGGGGCCCTGGGCAGGGGACACACGTCCTCTGAGAGCCCTGTGGGTGGCCAAGCTCGCATTCCACACCATGTGGTCACACAAATGACTGGCCAGCCGGAGTGGACAAGACATAAACAGAGACCTCCCCGTCCCCAGTCTTTTCCGTCCGCCTTGGCAGGAAATGAGGTTTTGTAACTTCAAATGGAGAGCTGCATATGCGAAACTGCAGATCTGCTCAGAAATACCCTAACGAGGGCCAAGGGATGCGTCTTCCAGAAACATCCCTGGCAGACATCTCCCCAAACCAGGGTCAGGAGCGCAGAGCTGGGGCTGCCGCACCAGGTGACCCTGAACACGTCAGGGTGCTTCGGGCAACGTTCATCACTTTATCCGTGAGTGAAGCCAGGCTCATTCCCTCTGCCCTCCCGTGAAAAACCGGGAGCAACTTTGGCGGACTGTCTCCTCAACGATTCATGTTAACCTTCTGGCCTGTAAAATTTATTTCTAATTAAACATGTAGTATTTTATTTGAAACAACTTGGTTTGTTCAAAGAAACCATTAGGGGAGTCAGAAGGCAAAGCGCAGACTGGGACAAAATACTTGCAGCACACGTAACCCAAAAAAGGACTCCGGTCTAGAATATGTAAAGAATGCTCACAAATCAATGACAAAACTCAAACAACCTAATTTAAGAAAATGGGCCAAAAATTTGAACTGGAAGTTCCTGAAGACAGACACCCAAATGACAATGAGCACGTACTTGATGGTCCGTACTGACGGACGCCCGGGTTTTCCTGGACGCCTGCTGCAGCAAACACAGGTGCACAAGGGTTTGTCTCAAGGTATGTGTTCAATGCTTCAGGGCCTCCGAGTGGAAGTGTTGGGTCACGTGACAACTCATAACTTTTGAGGAAACTCCAGGCTATTTCCCATTGTCCCCACTTTACAGACGAGGGACCGCAGCTCACAGGAGCCAGGAGCCACGCGGCTGAGTCCAGACCTGGAACCTCAGGATCCTCTCCGTCATCTTGGTAACGCATTCCTCGTCCACGGGGGACTTGGCCTGCAGGCTGATCATGTTGTCCCAACCAGGAACCTAAGTATGGGAGAAAAGTCCCCAGGACCCCTGGTCAGCCTGTGGAGCTCAAGGACACCCCCGAGCCACTCCGCTCCCAGCCAGGTCCTTCCTCCTGCAAAGAGCTCCCAGGGGGGAGACAGACCCTCATCCACAGCTGGACGGAGGTGAGATGGGGGGCTGCTGTGGACAACGGTCAGCAGGTCCTCAAAAAGCTCAACATGGACTCATCATATGACCCAGTGACTCCACTCCTGAGTGTCCACCCCAGGAAAGTGCACACACATCCCGGTAAATACTGGACATAGCGTTCACGGCAGCCAGAACGTGGGAATAATGCTAACGTCCATCAGGTTAAGGAAGGACACACGACGGGTCCGCTGCGCACGCGCACGTCCACAGATGACCGTGTCCACCGCGCACGCGCACGTCCCTCGGCCGCCAATAGGAACAAGACGCCCACACCCGCGGCCCCGCGGACGGACCCTGAACACACGACGCTCAGGGAGGGACCCAGACACGAGAGGCCACACGTGAGCGATCCCATTTATCTGAGGTCCCTAAAATAAGCAAATTCATAGAGACAGCAAGTAAATACAGGTTACCTGGGGCTGAGGAGGGGGGTGACTGCTAATGGGGGCGGATTTCTTTTTGGAGTCAGAATGTTCTGGAAGTTGATAGAGGTGATGGTTGCATAACCTTATGAATGTACGAGAAACCCCTGAATCATACACTTTAAGAAGCCCAGCGGTCAGTTTTATGTTATGTGAATTTTGCCACGATGTTTAAAAGTGGGACAATGAAGGTGGCTGCCAGCGGCTGTCAGAGTGCGAGGGTGGGCGCTGCCCGCGGTCACGCACGGGGCCAGGCGGGCCCTTCTCAGGGGCTGGCCATGCTCTCCATTGTCATTGTGGCCGCTCCAGAAAGCAGGGGGGAGCCTCGGTGGAGAGGCATCGTCAGTGTCACCGTGTCACAGCGCGATGGCTCCCCCACCCCCAGACAGGAGGGAGGGACAGAAGTCAGGCGGACGGCAGCGCCCCCCACCCTCCACCCCTTCTCCACCTCCATTGCGTCATCCAGTAAACACTTATTTAGCACCTACTGTGTGCGGGCCTGGGCTGGTGCTCCATTGGGTGACCTCGCGTTAGGTCAGTGCAGAGGGAGGCCCGATCCTGAGGGTCTCACCTCTGGCGGCAGCCTGAGACCTGAACCCAGCGGCCCCTCCCCCGGCCCCTCCCCCCCGCTGGCACTCCGTGCAGCTGCGCAGCCTGGGTCCTGCAGGTGGCCTCTCTCTGGGCCTGCGGGTCTTGGTCTGTGACCTGAGAGCCTGCCTCACAGGCTCACTTACTCAGCCAGAAGTTACTGAGCAGCTACTACGTGATAAGGGGGGAGTTGGGCGGAGCCTCGAAGGGGGGTGCGGGATCAAGTTGAAGGGGCATTTGGGGAAGAGTGTACTAGGCGGAGGGCACCGCGGGTACAAAGGGCCTGAGCCTCAGGTGCACCGGGCGTCCGGCAGGAGCAGCGAGGAGGCCCGTGTTGAGTGGAACAGAACGAGCGATGGGGAGAGAGGGAGCGGGCCGTGCAGGGTCCCGGGGGAGGCACCGCGGAGCCCCGGAGGGCCGCGGGCAGAGCTGGCACCTGCTCGAGCCGGTGCTCGCCGGCGCCCTCTGGCGGCCGCGGGGAAACGGACCGTGAGCTGGGCTCAGGGGAGGGGGCTGGTCCCGGACCGGTGTGGGGTCCAGTGGGGCCGTGGGGGTACAGTGGCGGGGGGGGGGGGGCGCTGGCTGAGGGGCCCCCTGGCCCTGCTCCACTCTGCCTCCCTCTTAACCCCACAGAACTCCGTCCAGTGAGCCCCTAGAATTCTCCGATGTTGCCAGAGGCTCTTTGCCACATGAACTCTCCAGGGAGAGCTCAGCAAATCCCCAGCAGGAAACCAATGCAGGAAATACAGTTCGCAGAGTCAGGACTGGGGACAGAATGATACATTCTCTTTGTCGTTTAAATTAAGACAAAAGAATGCGTGTGCGCGTGTGTGTGTCTGTGTGTGTGTAACTAAAACGACGCTGTGAGTTTTAATACACCGACTTCTCAGTTTTGCGATTTTTTTTTCCAACTACTTCAATGTTCTAGAAAAAATTAATTGAGGGGATTTCAAATACAGAGAAACATGTATAAAGGGCATGATTTTCTCTAATATGGCTTAGTAAGTCTCTGTCCACCACCACTTCCCTCTTCGATATCTCCACCAGCCTAGGGGCATTTTGTGGGACCGGGACCACCCTGACCCCTACCTGGGCCCTAAAGGGGCTCTGAAAATGCCTGCCAGTTAGAGCCGCGGGAACTTGAAAGAGGCAGTAGGCGGGTTTCCCTGGGGAGAGGGGAGAGCTGGTGCAGCAATGTTTATGTTGTGCCGCCCCCTGGTGGCAGTGTGCATTTGCTCTCAGCCTCAACCCAGGGTAATTGGTCGTTAAGTCCCTGGTTGTCTGGTGAGGATTCATTTATTTACTTTGTCAATAGCGACAGGAGTGAAGAGCCAACATTTTTCCAGCATTGACCGTTGGCCAGGTGCCTGGTAACCCTCAAAATGTACCACTCCCGTCCCCCCCCCCGGCGCCCCAGGCTGAGGGAAGAGAGGAGCCTCGGGCAGGATCACGGAAGGTTTCCTGGCAGAGCTGGGACTTGAACCTGCGGGCTCTCAAGAGTGAAGGGAAACTGAAGTCCCAGTTTGGGTCCTGGAACCAGCTGAGCCTGAAGCAGGTGCTACTTTGACTTTCCAGTTATACAACCCGGTAAATTCTTGTTTTGTCAAAGCCCGTGACCTGAGTTGGCTTCGTCTTCTCTTGTGATCAAAAGCCCCGAGGGCCTCTGCCCAAACCAGCTTCAGTACCAACCCCAGCCACTGCTGGGCCGTCGTGTGACCTCTGGGAGTTATTTGACCTCTGATCTCTCATGGCCTCAGGGGGTGTAGGGGGGATTAAATGAGCTGTGGGCCTTCACCAAAGCCGCAGTGTCACTGATCGTAGGGGCCACCGACATTTTAGGCTCTAGACACTCAGGGCTTTCCCATCACTTGGAAGGCCCATCTCGTGAGTGTTGGAAGAGCGCTCCCGTGGTGGTGTGGGTGGAGAGGGTTCTCACACAGCGTGGTCTGGGGGCCTTCCCACACGCACAAGTGTCACGGGCCAGAGATCGGCCCCCAAAGATACCAGATCCCAATCGCAGGAAACTGCAAATGTTACTTTATTTAGAAGACATGTCTTGGGGCGCCTGGGTGGCTCAGTCGGTTATGTGTCCGACTTCGGCTCAGGTCACGATCTCACGGTCCGTGAGTTCAAGCCCTGCGTCGGGCTCTGTGCTGACGGCTCAGAGCCTGGAGCCTGTTTCCGATTCTGTGTCTCCCTCTCTCTCTCTCTGACCCTCCCCCGTTCATGCTCTCTCTCTGTCTCAAAAATAAATAAACGTTAAAAAAAATTAAAAAAAAAAAAAAGAAGACATGTCTTTGCGGACGTGACCGGGGGCCTTGAGGTGGGCACGTTTTCCTGGAGGACCCAGGCGTGCGCTGACTGGCGGTACAGGGAGGTCTGGCGCCCCCAGCCGGGTGATGGCGTCCGGCCTCCAGGGCTACGGGGACAGGTCCTGATGCCCCGCGCGTGGTGGCCCCGAGACACACACAGCAGCGCTCCAGGCAGCAGAGAGACGCCGGGGAGCGGCACCCACCGGCCACGCGCCCGGCCACGGGCCACGCTAGCTCCACGGGGGGACGTCTGGCAGGCGCCGGGAACCCCCCGGATCCGCCCACGTCGCAGACCGGCACGCCGCGGGAGCGGAGACCCGGGTGGCCGCCCGCTCAGCGTGACCTCGCTTAGCGCCGCCAGTCGCACCGCGAAGGCCCTGCTTCCGTGGAAGGTCACGGTCCGCGGTTTGGGGGGGACGCGAATTTGGGGGTCCCTGTTTAACCCGTGACAGCAGCCGCCTTCGCAGAGTGGGGAGCGGACACCCTCAGACGGGAGGCCTGCTTTTCACTGTGAATTGGGTCGTGCTGGAAAGACTCGGCCCGGGCACAGGCTCAGGGGGTGTGACGCCCCGTGGCCTTCAGCGCGCCGGCCGCGAGCCGCGAGGACGGAGTCAGGTGTGGCTCCATAAAACCCAGTCCACCCTGGCGGGAGAACAGGGAATTCTCCAGGCACATGAGAACACCAGATTTTAATGAAAATGTCCTGATGTTTAAATTTGGCAAATTCTTTGAAATTCTTGGTTTTTTAAGTGATTTTAATTATTTTTGAGAGAGAGAGAGAGAGAGGGGGAACGTAAGCGGGGGGAGGGGCAGAGAGAGCGGGAGACACAGAATCCGAAGCAGCTCCAGGCTCCGAGCTGTCCGCACAGAGCCCGACGCGGGGCCCCAACTCACAGACCGTGAGGTCATGACCTGAGCTGAAGTCGGACGCTTAACTGAGCCACCCAGGCGCCCCGAAAGACTCTTAAAAGTGTAAAACACTAATGGCCACGTAAGAGAAGCCTGTGTTCTCAATCCAGCCCTCCGGCCACCAGTGTGGGACCCCAGGGGTGAGGCATTCCTGCTCACTTCATTTCATCTGCCCATAAATCCTGTGAGCGAAGAGTTACCCCCCTTTTCTGACAGGGAAACTGAGGTTTGGACAGACAAAATGCCTGGTTAACTTACGGCAGCCCAATGAGTAGCAGCAGGGGGTGAGGTTCGAGCCCAATCTCTGCCAACAGAGCCCACGCCCTAAACCCCACCTTAGGTCTTCTCAGGATGACCAGAATTCTGAGGTGGCCCAAGACCCCTGCCCCCAGTGACACACCCTGTGTAACTCCGTGATTGTGGGTGGGATTTGGTAAAAGTGGGCGGCTTTTTCAGATGTAATTAAGGTCCCCGAATCAACTGACTTTTGAGTTCATCAAAAGGGAGATCCTGCCAGGTGGGCCTGACCTAATCAGGAGAGCCCTAGAAAGGCCAGAGTGAAGCAACCGGTCAGGTTGTGAACTGTGAAGGGGCCTGGGGACAAGCACGAGCGTGGGGTGGCCAGCAAGAAAACCGGGACCTCGGCCCTACGAGAGTAGGGAGATAGTTCCAGCAACAGTCAAAGGAGCTGGGAAGCGGGTCCTTCCCCAGTGGCGCCTTTGTCTGCGCAGGCGGCCCCGTGGGGCCCTGAGCCGAGGCCCCGACACCCGGTGCGGGACCTCCGACCCCCGCAGACCCTGAGAAACGGGCGTTGTTGGAAGCAGCTAAGTGTGTGCCAATTCGTTACCAACTAACACAGTCAACTTGATAACCAGTGTCTAGTTTTTACGTTTTGCACTGACGCATCCTGAGGGTCGGCGGTGAAATTTCCGGATGAGCCCCGTTCGTCCCTCCTGCCCCCGCTCACTGCTGTGCTCACTCGTGCGTGCGGCCCCAGGCCCGTCTTGAAGACGCGGGCGCCCTCCGCTCTGGCGAGAGTGCTTTCTCCGGGCCCCGGGCGGGCGAGCAGGGAGCTCCGCCCCTTTTCTCCTGCTGGCGCAAACCGCGGGTGCCTTCGTGCCCCAGGGCTGGACGACGTGGCGGCCCCACGTGCCCCGCGCCCGGGGCCTGGCGGCTCCGCAGCGCCCTGTGCTGCCTCGGGGCAGGGGCGTTTGAAGCGCCTGCACCCGGGTGCCCTCTCCGAGGTTTCTCGGGGGAACCAGGAGGTGGCCAGAGTTAGCCAATAAAAGTACAGGGCGTCCAGTAAGTTTAACTTCGGGTAAACCATGAGCGATTGTTAAAAGCACAAGTATGTCCCCAGTACGGCACGGGGCGCACTTCAAGTATGCCATCCGCCGTTGGCCTGAAATTCAAATTTAGCCGAGCGTCCTGAATTTTAGCGCAGCAGGGCGGCCACCCCCGCCAACAGAGCCCTGGCTTCACTTGTGTGAGCGAGGGGCCCCTGCACCCCCCCCCCCTGCACCCCCCCCCCCACACCGGGCTGGTCACGGCTGCAGGAGCCCGCCCCGCTGCCCCCCCACCTCCTGGATGAGCCCGGCCCCCTGCCCCCACTCCTGGATGAGCCCGCCCCCTCCACCCCCACCCCCGCTGAGCCCCCCCCGCCCCCCTTCCCTGTTGAGCCCCCCCCGCCCTCCCCCCATGGATGAGCCCGCCCCCCCCCCCCCCCCCGCCACAGCTGCTGGAGCCCGCCCCCTCCACCCCCTCCACCCCCCTCCCCCACCCACGGAATCGCCAGCGCTGGGAGCAGCTGGAGTCTGAGCCACCACCCGCTGGGATGGTTGTTACGGAGCAAACCTGCGGGATCCGCGTCCCGTCCGCACCGCGCGCGCGCAAGCTGGAGTGGATTATGTAAGAGCGGCTCCCGACTCCCCCCGAGGCAGCTCAGAAGCCGGCCGGAGGGAGGAGCACGTTTTAGTTGGAAACGTGGTTTGTATTCCAGCCTTTCTAAGGGCCTCCCTTCCGGGATCATAATACACGTGGGAGAACGTCTGTCCCCTTGCACGAGAGAATGAGGGGCCGCCAGGGACGCCTGCGGTGAGGTCGCCTCCCAGACAGACCCTCCCCTTTGGGGTCCCACTGAGACTCAGGAGACCTGGCAGGGGAGCGAATTCCCTCCCCGCTCCTGAGGGGTCGGCCGTGGATGAAGAATGAAACACAGGTGAGTCACAGACGCAGGACGTCCCGCCCACACCCACGCCACCCAGAGTCTCGGAGGACGCGGCTTGCCGTCCGGTATTTCTAGTTATTTTAAGCTGGCAGGTCGTGGGCTCCTCTGGGTGGTTCCCAAGGGCCTCCGTGTGCCTTCAAGAGACCGAACACTTTTCCTTTAGCGTTTTAAAGATCTTGGCAAAATGCACATAACACAAAACGTATCACTCTAACCCTTTCCGAGCACACAGCTCAGTGGCGTCAAGCACACTCACGCTGTCCTGCACCCGCCCCCCCACCCGCCTCCAGAACTTTCCATCTCCCCAGACTGAGACTGTCTCCATGAAGCAACGGACTCCCTGCCCCCTCCCCCACCCCGGCTCCCACCATCTACTCTGTCTCTGCGACGGGACTCCTCTGGGGACCCCCGTGAGACGGGTCGCGCGGGGCGTGTCCTTCTGTGTCTGGCTCCTGTCACCGCGCACAGTGGCCTCCGGGTCCCTCCACGCGGTGGCAGGTGGCAGGACGTCCTTCCTCCCTGGGGCTGGGTCCCATTCCGGCGTGGGGATGGACACATTGTGTTTGTCCTTCATCCACGGAGGGACCCTGGGCTGCTCCCCTTTCGCTGTTGTGACTCATGCCTCCGTGACCACGGTGGTGCCAGTATCTCTTCAAGTCCCTGGTTCCCATTCTCTTGGGGACAGACCCAGACGTGGAACCTCCGGGTCACATGGCTGTTGTGTGTTTAGCTTCTTGAGGAACTCGTGTTCATTTTGTCGGTCAGGCTGAACACACAAGGTCTGCTTCCCCGCCCACATTGCGGGCCCCCCAGGTGGCCCTGGTCACCCAGGCAGGGGGCGGCGTGGGTGGGGACACGGCCATCATGCACCCGTGGAACATTCAAGTCTCTGCTCCACCTGGTGGCCCTTGGCTGGGGGAGCGGGACGCGTGTCTCCTGCGTGGGCACCGTCCCAGGGTCGGCATCGAGGGCCGACATCGCCTCTCGAATGGAGTGGCCCCAGGGGCTGCGGACACTGTGTCCTGGAGGGTCCCCTGTCCCCGACTGAGCCCCCGTGGGGACAGACGCGGCCCGAGGGAGCCGGCAGGTTGCAGACGAATCTCCCGCTGTGCCCAGACCCTGGTCTGGATGGCAGGGTGGGGGGCCCCATGGACGTGACCGGTGGCCCCGCCCCCCCACCCCGAGGCAGCGGGGCCACAGGCAGACCCACGCTGGGGAAGCCGTTTCTGAACCTTCCTCGTGGCACCCACCGGACAGGGCAGGATTCAAGGGCAGAGCAAGTATGTGGGGGGACAGACAGACCGCGTTGGGGGAGGACATCACTCCCTGCAGTGGCTCTCTCTGTGTTTTGGGGGAACCTTCACAGGCCACGGTGCTGGGGGCATTATGGGGGTCAAAGGACAGTCTACTGAGACCAGAGAGCTGGTCCCACCAGGGGCGGGGGCCCTCTGACCTAGAGGACTCATGAATGTACCCCTCCGTGACATGACCTGTGTGCAGAGAAGCGCGGCCGGGCCAGGGGGGTTACAGAAGGGCCCAGGCCATAGGGGAGCCCAGCCCTCCCCACCTCAGCTGGGTGCCTTGTGCACGGCCTGTGCAACAGTCCCAGGAGGCCCTGAGCAGAGGCCAGGGAAGGTTAACCGGGACAGGGGACAAGGAGACTCTGTGTGGTGGGCAGCATAAGGTCCCCAAAGACGTCCCCATTCCTGGTCCTCAGACCTGCAGACCTGTCGCCTCACGTGGCAGAGAGGACCTTTGTCAAGGCCCCCGAGGAGGGGGTGACTCTGGGTGCCCTGGGGACCCAGCATCCTCACGAGAGGGAGGCAGAGAGCCCGGCGACCCTGTGCTGCGAGGATGAGGAGGGGCCGCGGGCCCAAGATGCGGCGCCTCTGGAAGCTGGGAAAGTGGGGAGACGGGTCCCCGGGGTCCCGGGGGAACCGACCCTGCCCATTCTCAGGTGTTAGGACTTCTGAGCCCAGAGCCATCGAACCAGTCGTTCGGGCAGCGCCCCCACCCTGGAGGTCCCGACTCGGGGAGGGTGGTGGCAGGCCCGCTGGCACCAGGTGGCTGACCCGGCAGGAGACGGCGAGCCCCTGAGGTGCCTCCCTGAAGGGTGGGTGGGGCCCGCACTCTGACACAGGACAGACTGTAGGAATCCGGGACGCAGGGACCCCCGGCCCCGGCCCAGGCCCTGCTTGTGGACACAGACCTCGCCTCCTCCCTCGGACTGGGGCCCTGCCTCCTCCCTCGCCCTGTCTCTGCTCTACCCTGAAGAGCCCCTCCCAGCCCGCCCCAGGCCCCCACGGCCCCACCCCCGCCCAGCTATTTCAGGCTTTTGCCTCCTGGGCTGGCGGGGGGCGGCCGCAGGATTTCTGGAACTAGCCTCCTCGGTTTTCCCTGCAGCGGCCGAGGAGAGGGGGAGCGGGAGGGGCCTGGAGGCTGAGGCCGGCCATCCCTGTGCGTGGAGGGGAAACCGAGGCACAGGAGCTCTGGGGACCCCCAAGGCCACCCCGAGGATGGCTGCAGAACTAGGGTTTGGGTCCAGCGTCCACACCCTGCCCAGAATGATCTCGTCTCTCAGGTGGGAGGATAGAATGCACACAGGGCCCAACCAGTGACCCCTCCAACCTCCCCGGACACCAGGGACGCTGTTGGAGGGCCACACGGGGGACCCACTGGCCTCGCCCACTGGCCAGGCACTGACGCTGTCACTGCTGGGCCGCGGCGGGGGGGGGCACAGAGCACGTGGGTCCCCTTCAGCCCTCTTCTCTGCCGGGGGCGGGGGGGGGGGGTAACCCCACAGGGCTGTAATTCAGAGATTTGCTGGGTGTGCCACGCGGGGGTGGGGTTGGGGGGCAACACAGAGGCCCTCAGACTGGGTGCTCCTCCCTCAGACCTGCGGCTCCCCCAGGGACCAGCCCCACCGCCCTCAGACTAGCAGGGACGATCACATCTGGACCTGGGGGTGGGGGGCGGCTGGTCTCCTCCCATTTGGGGCCCAAAGTGTTTGGCAAAGTCTTAGAAGCAGAATCGAGAGACCTCCCGTTCCATCCCCAGCATTACACACAGAAAACACAACAATGTCTCCAGGAAGATAAGAACAGGAAAGAGAACCATCAGGGCTGAAAATGCATCCGGCCTCGGGGTTGTCGGCCCTGATCTCGGGGGGGGGGGGGGGGGGGGGGGGGTTGGGAGGGGGGGGGGGAGTTTAAACAGGCACCTGTTTCCTAAGGGAAGTGGGGCTCCGGATGGGCCAGCAGACCCCCCAGGGCAGGCCCGGGGCGCCCGGCTCAGGCCTTGCCCTCGTTGGCGTAGATACGGGCTTCCCAGCACCTGGCCTTGGCATTGGTGTGGCGGGTGACCCGTGTGGCCTCAAGGACCTGCAGGAGAGGCACAGAGTCCCCGTCAGGGTCCTGACCCCTGGACGCCGTCCCCCACTGCCAGCTCGTAGGAGAGATCTAGAACAGGAGGGAAGCAGGCCATCCCCTCCTCCGATTTAGACCCCCTACCCCTGGTAATAGTGTCAAGGAGCGTGGTAGCTCACCCTGAGACCCACGGCAGGTCCGCTGCCAGCTCTGGCATTTTGGACCCAGTTCATAAACGAATCCACAAAGGCAGTAAAGCGGCCGCTCTCACGCACTGCCCCGTGAGCCTCCTTCTGTGTCTGGCCCAGACCCTCACTCCCCGGCTGCGGACCTCTCCCACGGTCTGTGCCCACGGCAAGCCCCCCCCCGAGCGGCTCCCAGCAGAACCCACTCAGGCAGGCTCGGGCCGCACCGCCACGAGAAGGGCACCTGATGGCTCTGAGGCCGCGGCGGAGGGCCCAGGGGCCCACTCACCTCCGAGTTGATGTGGTCGGAGGCGCTGAGGCTGGCATACTGTGGGAAACGAAGGCACGTGAGCCCCGGGGCCTGGGACTCCACGCCCGGCCCCCTGGGCCCCCACTAGGGGTGGAGGGGAGGGAGCTCCTCGGCCACCGCGGCCCCCCAGACTCAAAGCTGTGCGCAGCCTGCTTCCCCTGCGCTGCCCCCTCCCTGAAGCCTCGAGGCTCTCTCTGCAAACTCGTCACAAGGGAGACGGCCAACGTTTTCTGAGCTCCTGCAGCCCGGGCCCCGTCCCAGGGCTCAGAGGGGGCTGTTCTTACCACCACGCGCATTTTACAGAGGAGGGGACTGAGGGTCAGAGAGGATTTGCCCAGCACGACGGGCCAGCAAGTGGCAGGACCGGACTTGAGCCGGGTCACTGGGCTCCCACGCCCAGAGCCGCCAGAGCAGGCGGTGAGGCTAGACGCAGCGTGGTTCCCCCTGGTGGCTCGGAGCCCCCCCCCCCCTCCCCGCGTCCAGGGAGGAGACGGCCTCAGGGGGACCACTGCGGGGGGCGGAGTCGGGTCTGGGCTCGAGTCCCCGTGTGGGGCAGCACCGCCTGATGCTGGCCGTGGCGACTCGAGCTTTCTCTGAAGAGCGTGTGGCCAGACGGACGTGGCTCTGAGACGGTGCAGGCGTGGCCCGCAGAGCCCCGTGCACGTCACCCGCACATGCTGCGCAGTGATGACGGTATGACGGTGCTCATCAACTGTCACTGTCGTCCTCGAAGCAGAGCCCGTCCGTCAGAATGACTCAGGGGAACGCCCTCAGGGTGGGGACCCTGCTCGGGGGCCTCCGACAGACAAAGGGACACGCGCTGTGCACCCCCGTGGGGAAGAGGCAGAGGCACAGCCACCCGCAGGCAGCGAGGGCGTCGGGCTTCAACCCAGGTCCTACCCGCGTCTCGCTCTGCCCCCCTGTGGCCCCAACGGGCTCCGGACTCACCCGCGGCTCCTTCCTTTTCTTCTGCTCGGGAGCACCCGCCACGCCTGACAGGTGGATGGGGGGGAAGAAGTGGGGCTCGGACACGGAGTAGCTGCCCGTGACGCCTGCGCGGGGAGAGGGGGGCGTCAGGAGGGTCCCGGGGACCCTCGGCCAGACCCCAGCCCGGGAGGCTCCGAGTCCCTGGCCGCGAGGAAACCGGACAACGGACAGACAGACGGGCAAAGCACGGGCCGTCGGGGGGACGAACTGGGCAGCAGCGGACGGCGGGGGACACGACACCCTCGAACCTTCGCACCCCTGACAAGGCAGAGTGGACGTCCGCCTCCAGAATCCGCAGCTCAGGTACAGAGACCGGCCGCCGGAGCCACCCAGGTGTTCCCAGCCCCTGCGCCCGCCCCCCGCCCCTCACCGGAAGCCGCGGAGGAGCTCCTGGAGCCGGCGGGCTCGTCGTCGTCGTCGTCGTCGTCGGGTGGCGGGGAGAAGACCTCAGGAAAGAGGGCCTGCCTCCGCTCCTCGGCCACCTCCCGCTCGCGCTGCAGGACGCTCTCCACCTCCTTCTCCAGCAGCTCAGACGACTGGGACCTCTGCAGCGTCGACGCCAGGATCCCCCTGCCCTCCCAGCCTGGGCCGCGGGGGGCCGCGGCCTGCAGGGGCCCGTCTGGGACCCTGAACCGCAGGGGCCGCAGGCAGAAATGCTCCTGCCGGATGACCCCTCTCTTGGCCGGCGGGGGTCCCTCGCGGGGCTTGGGGCACTGCGGCTTTGCGCCTGCCGGTTTTCCAGAGGATTCCAAGAGATGCCACGGAGAGCCTGTGGCCTGTGGAGAGCCCACGGCCTCGGCCTCGGCCGCAGAGAGACCCCCGGGCCTGCCGGACGCGTGGAGGGCCGGGCACGCCAGCCGGGGGCTCCCAGGCCGCAGGTGCTGCTGGAGGGCGTCGGCCGGGATGCCGCGGTCCTCCTTCCTCACCGCGGGAGCAGGGCGGGCCGGCCCGTCTTCCGGGGCCAGGCCGAGGACGGAGTCTGAGCTGAGGGCTTTCCTGAGTCCAGGCTGGGGACCCAGGGCCGCCCTGGCAGGTGTGGACGGCTCGCCCAGCTTCAGGCCCTCCCGCCGGTGGTCTTCCTCCCGCTGGCTCTCCTGCACCAAATCCCGCTGCACGTAGAGTGACGGGCGCCCCCTGTCCCGCCGCGGGGCCGAGGCCGGGCTGACCTTGGTCAGCAGTGGCCTGGTGGGTATTTCCACCATCTCCTGCTGGCTGGCCGCCTGCCGTAGCCCTCTCTG
Source organism: Panthera pardus (assembly GCF_024362965.1). Classification (NCBI taxonomy): domain Eukaryota; kingdom Metazoa; phylum Chordata; class Mammalia; order Carnivora; family Felidae; genus Panthera; species Panthera pardus. The sequence continues at coordinate 324,388 of NW_026527013.1, read as the reverse complement.
CTCTCGCAGGTCTGCCTCCCGCTCCTGGGCCCGCCGGATCTCCCGCTCGATGGGCGTCTCCCCGGGGGGCTCCGGGGACCCCGCTCGGGACCGGGAGCCACGGCCGCCCACAGCCCGGGCACCAGGGGCAGCGGGGAGGCCGCCGGCGCCCCCGTTCTCTCCCGAGACCGCGTCCCTCCCCTGGGGCTTCGGTGGGACGGCACACCCGTTGGCCGGGGGCAGCCCGCTCGAGGCCGTGGAGGCCTGACCCACGGCAGGCGGGGCGCACGCAGGGGCCGCCCTAGCTGGAAGGTTCTGGGGGACCGCCGCACCGGCCTGCTCCAGACTCAAGAACTGCCGTCTGGCCGCCAGGAAGTTGATCTGCTCCCTGTCGACCACGTGCTCCTCCGGGGGCCCCGACTGAGCCTGGCCGGGGCTCCCGGGGTCCCCGTGGGCAGGCCTGCCCTGCAGCGTGGCCACCGTGCTGCCCTTCCTGAGTGCCTGGCCCTGGATGACTGCCCGGTGCTCCCGTTCCAGGCTCCGTGGCCGCGTGGGCTGGGCGTCCCTTGGGTGCCGACGGCAGGCCTTCGCCTCCTCTTTCTTGTCACCCTCCCGGCCGAGCCCCCACGGGGCTGGCCGGTCCAGGAAGGCACATGGGCCCCGGGACGCCTTCGGCCCGGCTGCATTCGGCCCGGCCTCTCGGTCAGCAGGCAGGGCCCGTGGCTTGTTCTGGTCCCAGCCGCTGGCCGCAGGCCCCGCGTCCACCGGCTCAAACGTGTAGCCGGTGCCCTCCTCCAGGCCCAGGCCATCCACACGGGGCGAGTGAGGGATGCCGAAGATGGGGTATCTGGTCACTCGGTCCATGGCCTGGGGGACTCAGCTGCCCACAGCTCCGGGCTCACTGGGGGAGAAGGGAACAACGGCCAACACGTCAGGGACCGGGACACAGCCCACGGCCGCTCTCTTGGGGACAGGTGCGATTTCCTTTCCCTCGAAGGCCAAAGTCCCGGCCAAAGGGCCTCTGTGATCACTTCGGGGATGGACGCGTGACCCAGCCTGCCAATGACCTGAAATTCTGGTCCTGAGACTTTGCGATTACCCTGGAAAATTGGAGCCCTCCGCCCCCTGGGCTTGTTACCCAGCAAGCGGCCGGGGGCCGCACGTGTGCCCTCACGGACACAGCCTGCTTGGGGGCAGCACTGACGCCAACAGGCGTCCGTAAAACATGCTGTGTGAACTCCTGGATCCAGCCGCACCTGTAGCCCACTCCCGTACTGACTCTCTCAACAGCTTGCCCCGTGAGCGTCTGACATGTCCTGGTGCCCCTGCCCGTTCATCTCCCGGACTCCTGCTGCTGCCCTCTCCCACCCAGCTCACGTGGCCAGACCCAGGGCCGTCCCCAGGCAGCCTCCCTGGGCCCCCGTGTGCACGAGCGCACCTGCCTGTCTCCCAGGGTGCACACGTTCTGAGGTTTCTCTTGTGATTTCTTTCATCAGCGGGCCTGCCCCTCACTAAGGGATGTCAGGTGGGGAAACTAAGGCTCAGAGAGGGAGGACGGCCGGCAGGGACTCCAGTCTCCTGGTTCCCTCCCCTACACCTGCCTAGAGGGACACTTGGTCCCATCCCGGACAGTCCCCCGCCTCGGTACCATAAAGCCAGGACGGGCTAGGGAACGCCTTGGACCTTGTCCTTCGGGGCCAGGTGAGGCCACGGAGCCTCTGGCCACACCCTGATCCAGTGCCCCAGGGGGCCCTGGCACCTCTCCAAGCCTCGGGATTCTGCTGAGCACAGCTCTGGGGGCCCCCTCCTATGAAGGCACGCACCTGCTCTCCAGGGCCTCCGTCTGACCTCAGCACAAAACCCGGACTTCACAGGGGTCCCTACCCCAAACCTGACCCTCTTCCTCCTCCTCCCGCAGCTCCCTCTGCATTTGTGCTGCTCCACAGCCTTCCTAGCTGCAGCCCACAAGACACCTCCTCCAGGGAGCCCCCCCCCCCCCCATTGCCCCTGCTCTTGGAGCCTGTTGTCCGGGCCTCTCCCGCTGCTTGGCCCAGCACCCAGTTTAGGCTTCACCTTCTTACGGCTGAGGAAAGGAACTGGCTGTTCCCAGGTCTTCAAGCAGCCCTTGTCCTTTTCCCATCTCCCAGTTCTATCAGAACCTGCCGCGTTGGGGCCACCTTGCTTGTGAAAGCTGCAGTTCTAAAGAGGAAAACGCAGCCCCGCCCCGAGCTGGAGAGGGGGGGTCAGGCGACATAAAATCGACCATGGGAACCATGTTCTAACTAACGTGTACTAAGCAGGCGTCCGTATGTATCCAATACTGAGACTATAATTAGAAAGGCAACAGGTAAAGACAAGCAAGCCTGGGTAGTAAATCCCAGCCCGCGGGCCACACCACTGCCCGGGACCACACAGCCCCCCTCCCGGAAGATGCCCTCCCGGAAGCCACAGGGGTGGCTGCGTCCTTGAGTCTCGTCTTCTGCCACTGGAAGCCCTCAGCCCAGGACCCTCTCTTCCCGGAGGGCCCAGATGAGCACCCCCTCCTGCAGCCAGAATCCAGTATACAGCAGGGAGGTGATAAAGACTGGCAAGTTCTCTGCAAACGCTGCTCGTTCCGGGTGCCCAGGACCTGGAGGTCAGGGTCATTTCTGCCACAGACCTGGCTGTGCCTCCAGGCCTCCCCTCCGGCGCCAGCCCGGTGCTGACCCTGAGGGCTGGGCGGGCCTGTCCCCACGCCCTGGAGCTCCCTGGGAAGCTGGGGGGTGGGGGGAGGCAGGTGTGCGAACGGCGATGAAGGAGTGTTTGCCGAGTGGGCAGGTGGACGTACACCCAGCAGGATTTATAGGCCACTTAGGACATTAACTCCGGGGAGGCGGTGGGGGGACCTGCCCAGAGGCTGTCAGTGGGCCTGGGTGGGGACACTGCCTCCTCCTTGGCCCATTCCTCTTGGGTGAGTCACGGAGGCCAGTGGGCGGGGCTCAGGCTGGGTCTTGGGCTCAAGGCCCCGGGGCCCCACCGGCTGGTACCTCCGGCCTCAGTGTCTACACCCGGACCGGAGGTAGAGTCCGCGGGACTTGGGTCCACCCTGGAAGTCTGGCATGTAGCCAGTATACAGTAGGCACCAGATACATGTTCTCACGGTGGCTGCTAATGGTCTCTAAATGCTGGACCCACCACTGCTCTCGGGGTGACCTCTCTTGTGGCAGGCGTCCTCTCTTGTGACACCCCAGTGTCCCCGTCTGTAAGCCGGGCCGATGAGGCCCCCACATGGGGCCCGAAGGGGTAGAGCCCAGGGGGTCAGCCTTTTCGGGGCCTCGGAGGCTCCGCACGAATGAGGGGTGGTAGCGATCACAGAGCCTCCCGTGTCTCCCGTGGCCCCTCACACACAGCGCCCCACAGCAGCGTCTCATTTGCTCCTCGTAAGAGGCCGCGGCGAGGGGGCCGTTCTTGTCCCCAGTCAACAGCAGAGGGAACCGAGGCCCAGAGAGGGCAGGCTGTTCACCCGAGACCACACAGCCGGCCTCAGAGCAGCAGGTCCCGAGGCCGGAGCCTGCATTCCCAGGCAGCTGCCTCCTCTCCCAGGAAGCCCCCCTCCCCCATTGCCCCTCCCAGCCCCACCCCGTATCACGTCGATACCAGACTGAAACTGGGTTTATGGCCCCTGGTGCCACACATCTGCTTCCTCGGCACTGGCCTCCTGGCCTCGGGCAAAGGCCCGTTGGAAGGGCTAAGGGTCAGAGCAAGGTCACACAGCAAGGAGGGTCCTCCCGGGGCCCTGGCTGGGCAGACGTCAAGCCAACACCTTGAGACACTCAGACTCCGCCCCAGCCGCACGGGTTCCCAGCCAGCCCCCTCACAGGGCCACCCCCCATACCCCCACATGCCTCAACCAGACCCTGCACCCCAGCTGGGCCCGTGGCGGGGCGGGGGGGACTGAGGCATCTCCCTCCCTGCGCCCCGTGGATCCCACAGGTGAGCACAGGCTGCCAACTGACACGTGAACGCTCGTCCCAGACACAAAGCCCAGTCCACACGGGACCCCCACCCTGCCCCCACGCCGGGTCCCGACTCACATGCTGCCCCTGGGCCCCCGCAGCCTCTGGGCCTGGCTCTGGTGCCATCGACAGGACAGAGACCGGAATCCCGATGCCCTGCCCACGGGTTGCCAGGGGACAGGGCCCCGCCTGGGGAAGCAGGGGCACCCCCTCCCCTCCAGCCCCACCCAGGCCCGGGAAACAAAGTCCAGAGGAGGAGGGAGAAAGATGATACCCAGGCAGGGAGGACGGCAGGCGCCATGCCCACTGCCTCCCGGCCCCCCGGCCCCCAGGCCTCCAGCCCCACAGAGCCGGGACTCACTGGAAAGCTCCTTCCAGCTGCTCTCAGGCCCTCCGGCACCCCAGAGAGGGGCTATCACGCCCAGAGTCACGCAGTAGGTCCTGAACCAGCCCCCCACCCCGTGCTCCAGGCTCAGAACACCCTTTGGGGCTCCTATCCCAGAGAGCCCCTTTCTGGGGCTCGCCCAGCCTGCTAGCCTCTGCGGGGGGTTTCGCTGGGTCGGGGTTCAGATTCCACTTAGCCTCTCTGAGCCTGTCCCCTCCTCTGAAATGGGCATACATCACAGAGCAGGGAGGATGCCCCGGCCACTTCTACATAAAGGACCCAGAGTGCCGGAAAACATGGGCAGGGTGGGCAAGGCTCAGGCCCCCCTGACGGATGGGGGCCCCAAGGCTCAGCATGGGCAGCGGGGCCTGCCGGGCGCTCAGCCATCCAGCCTGATTCTCAGCCAAGGTGCAAGGAACTTGCCGGGGCCGCGGGACCCCGGCGTCTCTGAGGGCCTGGACCTATCGGCCTGGCGGTCAGTCTACAGGGCGGGGACACAGTGGACGGGGCTTTAGTCCCCTGCTCTGGGGGGTCTGTCCTGACTGCCTCTCGCCTGGCTGTAGGGACCACCAAGTTCTTCCGATCCTGCCTAAGGGAGGAGGGTCAGTGTGGGACTAGAACCTGAGTTCCCCACCCCCCACCCCCATCGTATGCTGCTCATACTGGGAAACTGAGGCCCAAAAAGGGCAGAGACTGGATCACCCAGCATGTTGGGACACTGGAGACAAGGACCCAACTGTCCTGCTCCCAGACTGAGGAGGCCTCCCACTCAGGGTTCGTAAAGCCCATTGTATAGATAGGCAAACTGAGGCCCAGGGGAGGCAGCAACTTCCAAGATCGCCTAGTGAGACAGAAGTGCGGGACGGCAGCCTCTGTAAACACGTCCCACCGTCCCCCCGCCCGGCTCCCGGGGACCGGTTTCTCTGCAGAGCTTGGGGGCCGTGAACCCAGCACAGGCCATAGAACCAGGGGACTCCACAGTTAGCAGGAAGCAAGTCCTGCCACCACCAGCTGCCCCCTTACCTCCAGGCCTTACCTGCCCAGGTGCCGTTCACGTGGGTGCAGGTGCGGTGGGCACTGGGCACCGGGGTGAGCCCAAGGGAGCCCGGGGCTGCGGTGCAGAAGCCTGCTCCCTCCTTCCGGCCTCCTTTTATGGCCCGGCCGCCCTGGTGGGGCCACGCCCACCTGGCCACACCCTCCCCCCCCCCCCCCCTTCCCCGTGAAAGCCAAGGACGCCAGGGCCTGGGGCTGTTCACACTGTTTATTTGCTTCTCTGGGAAAGTCAAGAACAACAAGGCCTTGTCACACATCAAAAGCAGAGGGGCACTTCAGCGGAGGCTCACAGCTCGAGGACTCAAGGAGGAAGAGGGGGTCCCACGGCCACTGCCCAGGGTCAACTCGCAGGGGGCCTCTCCCCCTGCCACCAAGGGGCAGAGCTGAGTCGGGGTCCGGGCTGCGACCAGAGGCGACCCCTGCGCCCGCCCCGGGCACCGGGTGGGAGGCCCCTAGGGGAGGGGCTGAGACGGGGCCTCACCGACCACAGCCCACACGTGAGGGTCTGTGAGCGTGTGCACGAACGCGCCTCTGGGGCGAGCGTGGCTGCAACCGGGGAGACGTGTGTGCACATCCAGGTGTCGGCGGCCCCCAGGAGCGCAACCCCTGTCCCCGCCCCCCTCCCGGCGGGAAGGGGACAGGCTCGCATCGGGCGGGGCGGCAGATGGGGGTCTCCTGCGGAGGAAGCCCCCCGCTCCAGGCTGCGTGCTCCCCACCACTGCCGGAAATGTGCCAAGCCCGCTGGAGTGGCAGTGGCCTGATCTCTGGGGTATAGTTGGAGGGGCCCAGCACCCTGGTCCAAGCAGGTCCCGGGCAGCCCCCCAGGGTCCCCAAATTAGCACCAGGAGGAAGAAGGGCCCAGTGGGAGTGGGAGCTCAGGACAAGAAGCGGCTCGCGTGGCCCTGGGCCCCGTGGCAGGGGGACAGCGCAGGGGTCCCGGACCCATCCCCCACGGGGGCGTGTCCCTGGGGCTCTCCCTTCCCAGGCTCCAGCATGCCACCCCCCTCACCCCCCCGGCCTCCCCAGAGAGAGCCTGGGGGGAGGGGCACACCAGGCTGGGGGTATCCAGAGAGAGGGGCCTGGCTTCTTTCCAGGACCCTGAACCTGACCTCCGACCCAGACTCCCCAAAGAAGCATGGCCTCACCCCAGTGGCCTGGGTACGGACGCCACAGCTTCGGCCGGGAAACCCCATTTCCAGGGGCTAAGCGGGGACAGAGCGGGCCCCCAGGAGCCCTAACCCGGCAGGACGTCCCCTCGGGGACCTCATTGGAGGCGGCAGGAAGGCACAGGCAGGAGGCCCAGAGGGCGGCTGGCCGCCGGCCGCGGCTGCACCGAAACCCCGGCCGTGTTGGGGGGGGGGGGGGGGGGCGGGGGGGGTGCCCTTCGCGTCGGGAAACGTGGGTCCGTCCGTGTCGCTCTCCTACCAGGCGCAGGTGCACGGCTCAGTGGCTCAGGGGTGTCGGGGGTGGCGATGGGGTGGGGGACCCCCGTCCCTCTCTTTCCATTGAAAGAACCCTCGGCGGGACCATGTGACAGCCGCGTGTCCGGGGCCCGTGACTGTGGGTGGAGGGCGGGCAGGCGCCGGGCCGGGCGGTGGGTGACTGTGGGTGGAGGGCGGGGCGGGGGCGGGGGCCGGGGGGCTCACATGATAGAGCAGCATTTACAACGCTGCTTCTTCGTGTCCAGGTCCTGGGGGTCGCTGGCAGGGGCCTCGGGCCCCACCTGGTTCTCCTCCCGGGAGGCGGCGGCCGCGGGGGGCTCGGCCGCGCTGCCGTTGGGCGGGGCGGGCTCCTTGAGCTCCACGGCGTCCTCGATGACCACCAGCTCGGCCGTGATGGTGCCCTGCAGCCCCAGCACCTTCTGGCTCTCGGCCTCGTCCTCCACGTTCTGGTAGCCCATGAAGATCATGGTGACCGGGGGCTCCTGGCCGGGCTGGATGCCCGGCGGGCCCGACGTGGCCTCTCCCGGCTGGGCCTGCACGCCGGTGATCTCCCGCCTGGACGGGGTGCTCTGCGCCGCCTCCTTGGGCGCCCCCCGGGCCTCCGCCGCCCCCAGCCGCGGACCCCGCCTCGCTCAGCGTGACCTCGTCGGCCTTGTGGATGAGCTCGTCTACCTCGGAGGAGCTCAGCGGGTGGATCCCGTTCTCCGCGGTGCCGTCCACAGCGTGGACCACTGGTAGGGGTGGGAGAGACAGACAGACAGACAGAGAGTAAGCTGGCTCTCTCTGGGAGGAGGGGAGGCCTGGCAGGGCTGTGGGCCGCCCCCCAGGGTAAAAAGGAATGCGAAACTGAACCACGCATTTAAAACCAATGGGCATCGAAAGCTCCCTGTGGGCGTCTGTGCCCCCCCCAAACTGGCGCACAGACGAAAATGTACAGGCACAGAAGCACCTGTTGGAGACCAGGAAAGACTGGAATCCAGTTGGTGGGGCCTCTGTCTGCTTGCATCCTGCAGTGTTTCCCGGCAACTGGGTCCCACGCCGCTTCAGACCACGGACGTGGCCAGCCCTTGGTCACACAGCCGGCCGGGGCTGCACCCGACCCTTTCTCCTGGTCTAAGTGTGTTTCCCTCCCATGAGGAGTTTCGGGGACCGTGACTTCCTTCTTTGGGTCCCTGTGGTTGACCCTGAGTTAAAGTTTAGTCTGGTCACTCCCTCTCCTGACCGCCCTGGACTCTGTCGCTCGCTGAGGAAGAAGACTGGCCCCTCTAGATACCCCCAGCCTGGTGTGTACCTGCCCCCCACCCCCACGTCTGAAAGGAAGGCACCTGCGTGCATACAATCTCCATAAAGGTGTTCTCCAGATCTCTCCAGCTCCACACTGGTGTCTCTGATCTGGGCTGGAGTCCCCAAGGTCAGGGAGCAGTCCCTGAGGGCAGGGTGGGGTCCCGCCACACCATGGCGCCAGCCCAGCAGACTCCTGGAAACACAGCTGCCCTTCGTCAGTGTTGGGGGGGGGGGGGGACACACCCTAGGGACTTGCTCCTCTGGGGTCGAGGGTCAGGGCTCCAGTTCCCGGTTTCTGGCCAGAAGGAAAGCGCTTTCTACTTTCGCTTTCCAAATCCGGGGGACGGGTGTCCACACCTCAAGGCCTTGCGGCGACTCTGGGCTGGAGGCCCAGAGGGTGGGGCGTGCCCTGGTTGCACGGGATCCAGCCGAGTATTTCCCACTGGCCACTGCCCCCGAGATAGGAATCCGAGCCCTTGGCCGCCATGGAAATGGATCACCTTCCCATTGCTAAGCAACCAGAGTCCAGTCTGGCGGGTCCAGAGTCCCCCAGGCTGGGCCAGGCTGTGCTCAGGGAGGACCTTCTGGGAGCCCAGGCATCAGGCACTGCCTCTGCCCTCAGCCCTGCGAGGTCACTCTTGTCCAGGAGCCAAGGCAGCTGGGACGTGCCCAGGGCCACACAGCTGGGGAGGGCTGGAACGGGGACTCTACCCACCCAGGTCTACGTTCCAAACCACGACAGAGCTGGGCTGCGAGTGGGCCCCTTTCACAGCCACAGAGACCAAACAGCCTCTAAGATCACGAGGCTCTGGGAATCAACACCACAGCGAGACATCATCTCACCACCAACACGATGGCTCCAGTAATAATGATAGTAACTTGAAGAGGGACGATAGCAAGTGTTGCCAAAGACGTGGGGAGCTGGGGACCCTCGTGCACGGCTAGTGGGAGGGGGAGATGGGGCGCCTGGGGGCTCTGTCGGTCGAGCGTCCGACTTCAACTCAGGTCATGATCTCGCGGTTCGTGGGTTTGAGCCCCGCATCAGGCTCTGTGCTGACGGCTCAGAGCCTGGAGCCTGCTTCGGATTCTGTGTCTCCCTCTCTCTCTCTCTGCCCCTCCCTGGCTCATGCTCTGTCTCTCTCTCTCTCTCCCTCAAAAATAAATAAACATAAAAAAAGAAAAGAAAAGAAAAGAAAACACCCAGCAGTTCCTCCAAAGGTAAAACACAGAGTCCCCATGTGACCCAGAAATTCCAAGCCTTGGTATCACCCAAGAGAAACGAAAACATGTGCCCACACAAAAACTTGTATAGCATTCTAAAACCCGAAAGAAGGAAACATCCCAGACAGCCATCAACGATGACTGGATAAACAAAACGTGATCCTTCCAAACAGTGGAATATTATTCAGCCCATAAGATATGACCGCGGACGGACCCTGAGCACACGGCGCTCAGGGAGGGAACCAGACACAAAAGGCCGCTTGTGCGCGATTCCACTTGTGTGATTCCGCGTGTGCGAAACGTCCAGAACAGGCCCATCCGCAGACAGGGAGGGGGTTACGTGGATGCCATGGTGGGCATGGGGGGTGATGGGGCTTCTGTTTTGGAGAACGAAAATGTTCTGCAATCAGAGCACAGAACATGGCGAACAAACCCAAACCCACTGAGCTACGTGCCGAACTGTGTGGGTGTCCTGGACGCTTCCACTCCATATGCCACGTTTGGGCACAGACCCCACTGTGGACTTACTAACGGACTCTGGGCCGGGCGGTATAATTTTATCCCCGACTCAGGCGGCCAGCTCCATGAACTCCACTGCATGAGGAAAGCAAATGGTTTGCCTTAATTTTGAATACAACTTTTTTTTTTAATTTTTTTTTTTAACGTTTATTTATTTTTGAGACAGAGAGAAACAGAGCATGAACGGGGGAGGGTCAGAGAGAGGGAGACACAGAATCGGAAACAGGCTCCAGGCCCTGAGCTGTCAGCACGGAGCCCGACGCGGGGCTTGAACTCACGGACCGCGAGATCGTGACCTGAGCCGAAGTCGGAGCTTAACCGACTGAGCCTCCCAGGCGCCCCTGAATACAACTTTTTAATGTCTTCTCAAAACGTATTTTGTTTACTGAAGTGATCCGTCTCCTTTTTCCTACGATTGTAGTAAATACTGCCCGAAATTTCCCCTCCCTGGGGTTATCTATATACCATCCCACAGGCCATGCCAAAAAGGAGCAAAAGTTTAAATGCCAAAATATTTATGAAATTGCTGTCTAAACACGGACGGATAACACAGTTTAAAAGACAGTTTTTTCTTGGGCCGCCTGGGTGGCTCAGTCAGTTGAGCGCCAACCTCAGCTCAAGTCATGATCTCCCAGTTTGTGAGTTTGAGCCCCGCGTCGGGCTCTGTGCCTGGAGCCTGCTTTGGATTCTGTGTCTCTCTCTCTGCCCCCCCCACCCCCGCCCCGCTCATGCGTGTGCGCACGCGCTCTCTCTCTGAAACATAAACATTTTAATAAATAAAGTGGTTTTTTTTACCTAAAAACAAAAAGAGTGAATTTTATGGTTTATGACTTACAGAGAGAGAGAGAGGGAGAGACAGACAGGCATGTTGGGGCTTTTGACCAAGGCTGCTGCTCATCAGGCTTCCTGCCGGAGTCTCTCACACCCTGTTTCCCTCCCGGCCGCCAGAGGGAACTCCCAAAACCAAACCAGATCTCGGCACCTTGGCCCCTGCTCGCCCCTCCCGCCAACGCTTCACCTGACGCCTCCCTCCACTCTGCACCAGCCCCACAGGCTCCTTTCAGTTCCTCCAGCTCAGCAAATTCCATCCCGCCACAGGGCCTTTGCACATGCTGTGGCCTCCGTGAGGCACACTGTTTCCTTGTGCACCTGCTGTGCGTCCAGTGAGGCCCTGCTCACTTCCTCTGAGGAGACTCCCCTGGCCCCTCCCCGCCCCCGCTAGACGCCGCACCTCTGGGGGTCTTGTCATCGTTATCTCAACAATAGTCATCTAAATTTATTCGTGAGCTCCAGACCGAAGGGCTGGGCCCACGGGCCGAGGGGCTCTGCTAGGGACAGAGCCGCGTCCCCCTGTGATTCGATTCCCAGAGCCCAGCCTAGGACCCAGCCCTCGGCCAAGCTTCGGGTCAGGTTCTTGGAGTGAACAAAGACAGGGCTGCAGGCCCAGTACTGAACGGCCTCTAAGTCAACAGTGGGCTGTGGGGGGTGAGACCGTTCCCCGAGCAGCACCCACGTCAACTCAGGCGGGCTGCGGGAAGGGGGTGGGGTGGGGGCCTGGGGTGGGGGACGGGGGCCGCATACCTTTGGTCTCGTCTTCGTACACCTTGATGCCCTGAGGGAGCGGCTCCCGAGGGAGCAAGGTGGTGCTGGACAGCACCCGGGTCTCCCCCGTCACCTTGTCCTTCTCCACCGTGATCTCGACCGAGTACATGGCTGGCACGGGAGGCACGGGTTACCCAAGGCCACCTGCCCACGTGCCCCCCGCCGGCTGCAGCCAAGCCAGGGAGGGGAGCCGGCAGCGCAGAGCCAAGCAGTGGGGACGCCCTCCACGCAGCACCCCCCAGCTCCTCGTCTGCCCACGGCTGCCCAGCGCCACACGGGCGCCAGCCTGAGGTCCTTTGCTCGGCATTCGAAGCCCACACTCGCATCCCACCCCACGTGGAAAGCCTTACACTGCTTCTGTTTCCTCAGAGCCAGCGGGAGGCCGTGCCTTGACCATGGTCACAGCCAAGATCTGAACTTGGGTTGGCAGGCATGCGTTCCCAGCTGGACCTCCGCCCCGTCCTGGACCCCCCACCCCCGCCTCGGTGGTCAGCGTGTCTGTGCGTCCGTACTTCGGTCAACTATCGAACTGATCGTCAGCTCTTTCACCGTGAAGAATGGAAAATTCCCTCTTGAAATAAATGAGCGTCATTACCCGTTAGAGCCGTAATTCAACAGCCAAAATCCCGCCCCCACTGTACAGAAACCACCACCACAAAGACCACATGGGGAGCCTGGGTCCTAGCAGTGACCCCCGGGTGTGACCATGGCCCCCAGGACCTCGCCCTGAATCCCAGTATCCCACCTTCCCCTCAGGGTCCCCGAGGCGCCCCCAAATCACCATGTCCAAGACTCCCTCCAATCTGCCCCCATAAGCCGCCCCTCCTGGGTCTCCCTACCCGGATCAGGGCAATTCCCTCCTCCTCCGCCTCTCTCACCCCACCCCCCCATCTGTCCATTTGCAAATCTAGTGGGTGCTGCCTTGGGAACAGTTGGAATCTCAACCCACATCTCAACCCCTCCGTGTCCCCTGACCAGGTCAGCTCCCCATCTCCCCCCACCACTCTGGGACCCACTGAAGGCCTCTCCTGCCCTCTCACTGGCCTCCAGGCGCCGCCCACGGTCTGTTCTCCCCACTGCCACCAGAGGGCGCCAGTGAGCACTGGGTGGTACAGGTCCCTGCTCCCCCCACAGCCCTCCAGGGCTCCCCTGTGCTGTCCCAGGGTTAAGGCCTGAGTCCTCCCACAACCACGGGACCCAGCATGACTTGGCCTGCGCTCGCTCACCTCCTTCCTCTCTTCCCCTAGCTCATTCTGCTCCAATCAACTCAGGCCTCCTGGTTATTCCTTCCCCAAGGCAGGTACAAATCCAGCCCCCGGGGCCTTTGCATGTGCTGTGACCTCCACCTGAAACACCTATCTCCCTGTGCCTTGCTCCTTCAGTTCTTTTGGGTCCTTGCTCAAAACTCACCTATTAAGTTTGGCCTCCCCTGAGCCCTCTGATTAAATGTGCCCCCTCCAGCTCCACCTGCTGCCTTATTTTCTCCATAAGTTAATTGCATAGACATTGCCCTTATGAGAATGTCAGCCCCCCCGCCCCCCGCCCCGGGTTGTGTCCCTCACACCTTGCATACAGCAGGTGCTCAATAAGCACTTGCCAAATGACTGAACGAATGCCATTTAATCCACACCCCCGCACCACCTAACACCCTCATCTCCAGACACACAGTTGCGTGGGTTGTGCACTACACAAGGTCACTGGTTAAGGGACAGGGTGGAGCTGGTCTAACTGGCACAGAGGGTCCTGAAGACACCTCCTCCCGGGCAAATGCTACCCTCTGTCCCCTGCCTCCTGGGGCAAAACTGCCTGACCCTGCACGAGACCCCGGGCCTCCCCTGTCACCGTCCAAGGTGTCCTGGCCACCCTGCCCCCAATATGGTCTTCAGCTCCCTCTGTGGTTTCCTGCATCCACAACTCACCCCGATACCAGCAGCAGCAATAAGGCTGTGACCACCCGTCACTGCTCCCGGGTTGGGTCCCTGACCCTGGGCCTGCAGTCAGTAGAATCCCGCTGCCCCAACAGGCGGAGACGGGGAGTCACCTTGTGGCAGAGCGAGAACCTGAACCCCACTCTGTGTGATGCTTAGCGCTAACCCTGTCTCTCTCGGCTTCCCAGAAGCGCAGAAATGCCTGAGTCCCAGCTCGGTCACCTCCGGGAACGGTGCGCTCGCTCCCTATCCTGAGGCAGCCTGAGGACAGCAGAGGAGGGAGGCTCTGCAGTGAGCACGTGCGGGCGTGTGCGGGGGGCCTGTGCGCCGCCCCACAGGCAGGGAGGGGGCAGCAAGGTTAGGGAGGACGCCGTGGGGAGCACTGGGTTAGAGAGCGGCCATGCGAGGGGCCCCACCTTCTCAGGGAAGCTGGGCCAGCGCGTGACCAGGGTGCCAAAGCAGGGGGGCGGCCGGGCCCCACCCCAGGCTCGGGGCTGGGCCTCGGTCCGGCTGCCACCCCCATAACCACAGCTCCTGCTGAGGGTGCGTCTGCGTCTGACCTGGCCCCTGCCTCTCCAGGCCCCCTGGGGCCGGCGCTCAGCCCAGGGACACAGCTGGGTGCAGGGGGTGAGGCAGGGGGCCGACCCACCTGCTTTCATCATGGTGGAGCCTTCGACCGTCCTCACAGGGGTGTTGGAGACTCCTTTCTCTGTTCAGGGAGTGAAGGGTAAAGACAGACATGGCAGTCAGAGGAGGGACGGTCGCACAGACCCCCGGACATCCCTCCAGATACACCCAGACACCTCCAGATATCTAGACACCTCCCCACATGCTCACATACCCTCAGACACCCGGACACCCCCCAGACAACCCCCTGCAGATGCCCCCAGACACTTGGCCACCCCCCCAGATACCCAGACATACCTGGACACCCCCAGACGCCTAGGCACCCCACCCAGGCAGCCAGATAACCCCCAGACACGTAGACACTGCCCAGACACCCAGACACTCCCCTCCACACGTGTGCACGTCCAGAACCCCCTAAACACACACCAGCCCCCAGTCTGTTTCCATCTCTCAGCTCAGATGATTTTCACAAAATCCCTGAGAGCCCTGGGTGGATTTTTTTTTAATTATTCATTTTTAATTCCACAGTAAGACACTCCCCTGAATAATTAACATGCAACAAATCAGGCCAAAGACACTGGCCACCACCTCCAGTCCCGGCTGGTGGCCCTCCTTCCACGCTCCCACATGCGGATACTAGCTCAATTATGTGCTTTAAAAATATAATTTATATTAAATAATTTTAATATGGTTAATACTTTATTATATTTAACAATCACCTTTGCAATTAAATCTGTATTTAAGCACCATACATATTTGTGAAATATTGGCAAATGTATATTATTTATCTGTGATCCTTTTTGAGGAAGGGAGTAAGATAGATCCCACATCTCAAACTTTTGGCTTTTTGTCTTTGTTTCCTGCATGGCAGACTTTCACCTGTGGGCGGGGAACCTTGTCCTTTAAAACAGCGCCCTGTCCCCCGGACTTGCTGAGACGCTGATTTCTTGCCCCCACAGATCCCATTGTATAGACGTGAAAACCGAGGCCCGCCCGCCGGCACAGGAGCAAGGGGACGTGGCCAGAGGCGGGGCTCCACAGAAGCGACAATAACCCCACCAGCCGTCACTTTCCAGGCACCCTCCCCAAGCCCACCACCCGCCTCCGGCCACCAGAGGGCGCTCGGGCCCCGCCCCTCCCCGGAGCCTACCTTTGGGCGTGCCCACCGGGGCCTGCAAGAAAGAAGGGAGAGAGGTCAGGGCTGCGGCCCGCCTTCCCGCTGGGAGCAGTGGGGGGGGGGGGGGGGGCGGGGGGACCCCGCAGAGGGCTCGGCTTCGCAGCTGGTGACCCCATCACAGGGGCAGTCTCCTCCGGAAGGGACCCCCCCACCCCTGCCGTAGCCTGTGACAGCCAGATAATGTCCCGCCCTGCTCAGAAGCCACCGGTGGCTCTCTGTTGCTCCCCAAACGAAGACGAAACCCTTCTCGATGACCCCCAGGGTCCTGGGTCCACAGATTCCCTGCCCGCAGGCCTCTCCTCCCCCACCCCCCATGTCTGGCCAGCCTCCCTGTTCCTTGAACACATTCCTGTCCCAGGGCCTTTGTATGTGACGTCCCTGCACTCTAGATTTCTGCCTGGCTGGTTTCTCACTCTGCACCCCGACCACATCAGGTCACTATCCCTCAAGGTACCGTGTCACGTGCCCAACCAGTATCTCCGTCTCCTTCAGGACGCGGGCATCACGACGACAAGGTCTATACACAGTCAACCTCGGTGCAAGGTCCCTCTCGTCTCGAGCCCAAGCCCGAAGAACTCCCGTTCCATTTCAAAACCCACCTCCTCCAGGAAGTCTGTCTAGGGTTCCCATGCATCAAATGCCTCCTCAGGGACTCCGCGGGACCCTGGGCTGACCCACCGCGGCCTGACCACCCTCCCCCCGCTCTCCTGGCGTGATTCGGTGAGGCCAGGCCCCAGCCCACATCCCCCTGGTCTGCCCCAAGCCAGGCCCCGGAAAGCAGTGAGAGCAGGGGACAGCTGACAGAGGAGCATGTGGAGAAGGGCCCGGACACACGGCAGGGATGCCGGCCTTCAAGACGCCCCCGGGGCCCCTGCCCCAAGGCAAGGTGCCATCACAGCTAGGACACGAGGGGGGAACACGTGTCCCAGGGCTCCTGAATCCTACAGCAGCAAAGGTGCTTGGGAGATCTTGAATCTGTGCTAACACACGGCGTCCGTGAGCTCTGGGTCCAGAGCTCCAGGGTCTGGTTTCGTCAGACCCCAGAAACATGGCCAAGTCCGGTAAAGGCCACCTCCTAGCAGTGCGGCCTCAACCTGTCCGGGTCCCGGAGCTTCTCTTCCCCCCGAGGGGGGCGCTGTTCCCACCGGAATGGGCCCACAGACAGGCGACGGTGGTGGCAGACTCAGTAAACGCAGGGGTGACAAGTGGGGGTTTCGTCGAGAGCTGCCCCCGCGCCAGGTCTCGTGCAAAGTGCCCGCGGTCCCTCCTGACACCCCAGCACGTGGGGGCGCTCAAGGGGGGTGGGGGAAACTGAGGCGCGCAGCGGGGAGTGGCTCTAAAGTCTGAGAAGGGGCTGTGTCTCGCCCTGGGGCTGGCCCTGGTGGGCGCCCCAGGCGCATCATCACCTCCTCACCTGCCGAGAATCTAGCGCCACCTCCGTCTTCTCGTCCTTGGCCGGGCTCGGGGCTGCGGCGCCCTCTCCAGCAGCGGTGGTGAGCGGGCCCGCGTTCTCCAGCACCTCAATCTCCTTCTGGAGCCTGGGCAGGACGGGGGGGGGGGGGGGTGAGCACCAGCACCACCGTGGGCTCCCTGACCCGATGCCCCCCTCCCACCGCTGGAAGCCATTTCCATCCTTCCCCCTCGCAACCGGGGAAACCGAGGCGGGCAGCCGGGCCGGGCTGGCCCGTCCCTGGACCTTCACTGCCTCCGGGTACTTGTCTGTTGGTTTGTAACCAAGTCTCCTGTTTTCCGTTCACACGCATTTATGTTTACAGGAAGCTTTCTCTCTCTGGGGGAACTGGAAAACCCACATCACCTTCCAAATACTGCAAAGTAACGAGCCCACGGCCCCGTGGGAACAAAACAGCACCGGCCGGGGCTTGGGGCTGTGGCCCCTGATGAAGCGAGCCTAGCTCTAGGTGGACAGGCTGGCCACAGTTAGGGTCAGCCTGGAGGGCTTCCTGAGGGAGGCGTCCAGGCAGAGCCACCTGAGGAGAGGGAAGAAAGTCAAGGGCCCCCAAAGCACTTGACTCGTGCGGGACACACGGAAGGGCTCAAGCGAGGCCCCCTCCCCCGTGAAGTCTCCTGAGCTGGCCCTCGTGCCCGCCCCGCCCAGGGCTGCACCCAGCAGGGTGGGATGTAGAAGCCCGCCTCGTCCAGCCCCCAGTGGCCAACAATCCCGAGCAAGTTTCTGCCCTCTGCCCGTCAGTCCTGTCCCGCCCGAGTCCCGCCTCCATTCGAGCCCCCAGCTCTGGCCCCGGGGAACAGCTCGCGGCCCCGGGAATACGCTTGCTTGGACGGCAGGACAGGATCCCAGGTCTTCGTGGTGGGCGGGCCGAGCTGTGGGGCCCGGGCAGGCCCCACGCCTCTTGGACCTTCTCTGGCCAAGTGGACGCTTGGAATTTTGGCCGTCACTTCCCTCCACCGTGACCCTGCCGCCCTGGAGCCGAGCCTCTGCCTGCCCGGAAACCCCAGGCCTTTTGTCCCGGCCCGGGGCGGAGGGGAGGGGGCGGTGGGGGCGGCGGGGGGGGGGGGTCACTTTCCCTGGGCCCGCCCCCCCCTCCCCAGGCTTCCTGCGGGCCCAGCTGCCTGGGCGTCTGAGGCCTGCACCAGCACCAAGCCAGGGAAGGCTCACCGGCGGGGCTGGCGCCAGGAAACCCCCAGGGAGGCCGCTGCGGGCAACTCCCATCCTCCAGGATCCGCCCCGACGGGTCACCCTCACACACCTGCACCGCCGGTGCTGGAAGGAGCAGGGGGTCGCGCCAGGCAGCCCCCTGCCCCCTCAGGCCCAGCTCAGAGGCCCGCACGCCATCCATCAAAGCCGCGCCTGGACCGCACCCCACCCACCTGGAGATGGACCCCTCCAGCAGCCGCGCCCTCTGCTCGTCCTCCCGCATCTGTCTCCGCATGTCCTCATCCCCCTGTGATGCTGAGGACGTCTCCCCCAGCAGCCAGCGCTCCCGCAACGCCTTGGACTGGGGTTGATAGGGACCCGGGTCAGAGTCAGGGTCCGGTCAGCTCTGCCTTCCCACTCCCCCGGCCCCAGTCAGGGGCAAGGCCCGGGTCCTGGGGCCCTGCCCCCCCCCCCACCAGCCGAGGCCCGGGTCCTGGGGCCCTGCCCCCCCACCAACCAGCCGAGGCCCGGGTCCTGGGGCCCTGCCCCCCCCCCCCACCAGCCGAGGGGCCCCAGGTCCCAGAGGCTCTGCCTCCCCCCAGACGAGGCCCGGGTCCCTGGCCGGGCCGCCCACTCAGGACCTTCAGGTGCTGTAGCTGCCGACGGTCGTCCTCCAGCTGCCGACGCTTGCTCTCCATTTCCGCCTGCCACCTCCGCTTCTCCTGACAGGGATGCACACGATGGGTCAGGACTAGGTGGGGGCCACACAGACCCCACCGGGCCCACTAGACGCTTTGCCCACACAGATCCTGCTTTACTGTGAATGGCACCTACGTGGCCGATTGGATCCCTGCCTGTCCTCCCCAGCCTATGCCCCGGTCTGACCCCCCAACCTGACCCCCCCAGTCTGAGCCCCCAGCCTGACCCCCCCACCTGTCCCCCCATCTCCAGTAGAAAGCTCCACTAGGAGTCCACGTTCTGAGAACTGAGGGGATCCCTTCATGTCCATTTTGCGGGGAGGCACTCAGGGTTCCCGTGGGATGCCCTGGTTCTGAGTCCCAAGGGCCCCGGGCTGGGTGTGGAGACCCCGACCCCCATCCACACCGTCTGAGGGGCAGGGGACTCACTGCAATGGCCTGGAGCCGCTCCTGCTGGGATGCGGTCTCTGCCGCCAGGACCCTGGGGGAAGAGAACGCACAAGGTCAAGGTGGGGCCCACCCCAGACTGCTTTCAACAGATCTGGTCAGAACCCAGCCCTGTGCCTTCCAGCTTCATGGGACCCTTCCCTGCCCCCCTCAGAGGCAGCTCTGTCCTGTCCTGAGCCTCGTCGCGGCATTCGTTCTCCCGCAAAGCTTCCTGCCCTCCTCAGAGCAGGGCCCAGGGACAGGAGGGCGGGGCTCTCTGCCTAGAGACTGGGGAAGGGTTTGGGAGGAGCTGGGTCGTGAAGGATGTGCAGGAAAAGGCGTGCAGCCCCTCGCCCAGACTCGGAGACTGGTCAGGACAGCCCTCCCCTCGCCCTCCTACCCAGCAAGCACCTGTCATCCAGCCCCGGGAGGGACACACGGAGGGCGAAGGACCCCACGGGCCCCCTCCCAACCCTTGGACTTGCTATCCTGGGGATTCCCCCGGAGTCTCCCAGGAGCCCCAGTGCTCAGAAAGGGCTCTCAGCCCCCTGGGGAACAGGAGGCCAAGAAGCAGCAAACCCAGATTTCAGCCCCAGATGCCCTTTCTCATCCACGGGATGTTTTCGGGAAGCCACCCAGAACTGGCACGTAGCGGGCTCTGGTTAAACGTCCGTGTGGCCAGGTGCAGCTGAAGGGACAGGCTTCCTGCTTCCGTGGGGGGAGGCAAGAGGCCTAGGACTAGATGGGGGCCTGGTTCTTGCCCTTCCCTCCCCACTGCTCCCCCAAACCCTCCACACATGGTGGGAAACAGCAGAACCTGGCCTCTCCTTTCTATGGCCTCTCGCAGGGCCCCTGGAAGCTACACACAGTAGGTGCTCAGCGAAATGGCTGCACATAATAGGGTGCTCAGTAGTTGTATACAGTAGGTGCTCAGTAAGATGCCTGCACACAGCAGGTGCTCAGCGAAATGGCTGCACCTGAGCTGTCGCCCGTGGTGGGCCTGAGGATCAAGTCTGGCCTCCAGGGCGTCTGTGACAAGCCGAGGCAGGGAGAGGAGGCAGGGTCTTGAGCTCCAGCGCGGACCCCCGCGCCTCCCGGTTCTCTGCCCAAATCCCCAGGATCCCAGGGCCGCTCTGGCCTCACCAGTCTCACGGGGGCAGGGCCGGCGGGCACGGGGGGCGGTTCTGGGCAGCGGGACCCGGATCCTCTCACAAGACCCTCATCTGCACAGGGACGAAGTCACAGACCGTCCTCCCGTTCTGCTTTCGCCCCGACCAGCCCTCAGCCGTGGGCCAGGAGCCACCCCGGGGCCTCCAAAGACCCTCCACAGACCCTCCAAGCCCTCTGGGCCTCGGCTCCCCATCTGCACAAACAGTGGGCACAGACGCCCGAGCTCCTGTTGGGTGCCCCCCGCCCCGCCCGCTGCCATTCAGAAAGGAGACAGAGGCACAGTCACACGGTGTGTTGGGTGAGGTCCCCCCCTGGGACCGAGGCTTCACCCACACCCAGGCGGCTGCTCCCGGGGAGATCCATCCTGAACTGCAATGCCCCACCACACACCCCACTCAGGCTCAGTTTCCTGGCCTTGCTGAGACCCGTGAAGTCATCTGGTTCTCACGCCCCGGCCAGGTGACCCCACCCAGCTCTTCCCTTCCGGGCGGGTGGCACCTGGCCCCTTTGTGCCTCCCAGGGACCCGACAACACCAGCCGCACCCTCTGTGGCTTCCCCCTCTCCTTCCCCAGGGAGGCTGGGTTCGGCCGGGTCAAGTTCAGGAAAGGCTTGATCCAGCAACCTAGCTTGGAGGCCCTCCCCGAAGGGCCTGATCAGCTACGTTTCTGGGTCTGCCACACTGCTCGGTGCGCCCCACGGAGGCCCGCCCTCCACTTCTTGCAAAGCTCACATTTCCCATCTCCGGCCCCGACCACAGCCTGTCACCTGCCTGCCCCCTGAAGGTCCCCTCTCCACCCCCAACAGAGGCAGAACAAAAATCAGAACCACTCATTCTCCTGCCCTTGTATGTCCCTGGCTCCCATCACCCCGTGAAGGAAGTCCCAGTGTAGCCCAGCCCTCCCCACCTCTCCGCCCTCACCCCTCTGGTTCTCCCCCCTGCTTACTCCGGGCCCCAGACCCTTCAGGTCCACCTCAGGCGCTCCAAGCTCCTTCCTGCCTGCTGTTCACTCCGCCTGGTGCCCTCCTCCCGCCGCTGGCAAGTGAAGCCCAGAGAGGGCAAGTCACTTGTCCACAGTCCCACAGCCGGGGAGCACAGAGCTCCGGGCCACCCCACGGGCCTACCCTTTCCCAGCTGCCACGCGGCCCCCAGGGACCCACCAGGAAGACGGTGGAGCTGGGGGAGGGGCATATAGCCACGAGACCCCGGCGCGCACAGGGCCCCGCAGGGCAGACGCGGCAGCGGCCTGATGTTGGGTCCGCACCCCAGCAGGCAGGCGGCCATTCAGGCCGGACACAGGGACACGGGGACGCTCTGTGGCCAGCCTGCCAGGCTGGAGACAACAAGGCAGGCAGTGTCCTCGCTGGGCGGCCTGTCCCTGCCGGCTGAACCAGGTCAGGGGAAGGTCAGGCGGGCCCACTGTGGAGAGGGACACAGGCCCCGGGGAGACAATATCCATCCCTCCCTTCAACGTCCCTGTCGCAGCCCAGAGGGCACAGCCTTGCGTGCCCCCCCCCTCGGCGCCCCTCCCCACGCCTCAGGGCGCCAAAGCCGCCCCGCCCCGGGCACCGCCCCCCCCCCCCCCCCGGTGGGGCCCCGCGGGAGGCGGTCGCCCTGGCAACCGCACCGTCCCCATGGCAACGCGGAGGCCGGCACGCGGGGGCCGGGCCGGCGCGGAGCATCTCCCGCCCCCAAGCCGGGCCTGGGGGGCTAAGGGGTTTCCCGCCCTGGGCCTCAGGGGCCGCTGGGGAGGGTGCGATGCGGGGAGGTAAGGGGTCCGCCCTGCCCCGCTGCTGGGGGTGCCCCCCTTCTGGTGTCAGGGGCCGCAGCCCAGGGAAGGGGATTGTACCCCGAAGGCTCTGGACCTGCCCCTGGAGCCAGGGAGACCGAGGTCAGCCAGACAACGCGTCACAATCCGAAGGACAAAGTCTGACCGCAGAATCCTAATCAAACGGCCACGAAGTAGGGACCCCGGTCCCAGCGCTCACCGCCTTCCCCCAGCGGGGCTCAGCCCCATTTCCCAGGATGGGAAACTGAGGCTCGGGAGCAGGTGAGCACGTACAGGGCATTTGGGAAGCACCCTCCTGACGACGCTGAGAGGCGGCTGGAGTGATTCGGCCTGTTTCCTCAGTGGGCCAACTGACGCTGGGTCCAGACAGGCGGGCTCCTGAGTGCTCCCCTCCCCGAGCACAGGGCCTCCCTGAGGCCTGGCCAGGCCGCACAGGTGGGGGTGGGGGGGGCGACAATGGGACGGCGGGGACGCTCCTCAGGACCCAGCGAGGGACACAGAGGCCAGATGTCAGGAGATGCCGGGCAGAGGACCGAGCTTTGGCCAAAACACACGGTCGGGTTTGGACAGGTGAGAGCTGTCCCCGGCGGCCGTGTGGCCCAGGGCTGGTCACTCCCGTCTCTGGGCCTCCACTGGCTCTGCTGGGCAATGGGCCACAGCAGCTGCCGGTGGAGGGACAGACCCTCCTCCCGGAGGCCCACCCTCAGCACAGGCAGACTCCTGTCCTCGCCTGATTATTTTTACAGTGCCTGGAGCAAATTCTGGGCTCGAGCCCCGATGTGGGCGGCTCAGGACTCGAGAGGGTGTGGGCTGAGAGCGAATGAGATAATCCTGGCTTCAGGAGATGAGCTAATGAGGCCCAAACCCAAACGAGCCGGGCCCTGCAGAGGCCTCGGCTTTGGGAGGCGTTTATATTTTAAAGGCACCAGAGAGGTTACGCAACCTGCCCAAGGTCACCCAGCGGGCAGGATGAGCCGGGTCTGAGGCGGGAGGGGGGGCGTGGGGGGGTCACACACCGGTCCCTCCAGGCCCATGCCAGGCAGCTCCAGTGGAATGAGGGGTCCTGGCCCAGGCAGGCACGGAGCCCAACACCGGCAACATTCCTGTGCTAACTAAAAGGAAACAGCCGTGGTCGTGGCCGTGGCCACGGGTGCAGGGAAGGAGAGCAGAGTCTGGCTGAGGAAGGGGCTAAGGAAGGGAGCCCTGTGGCCCGTCCCCCCACTGGGGTGGCTGGAATGGGGGGAGTCCTAATCTCACTGCTGGTTCCCAGCTCCCTTGTGGGGCCTTCGTCCCCCTCCAGCCCCCAGAACCTTCCTCCCTGTGAGGCCCTGCACAGCCTGGTCACAAGGCTCAGCCTCTTAGCTGGTGTTCAAGCCCCCACCCTTCTCCAGCTCCCTGCCTCCCCCTTTCTTTGCTCCAAGCTCAGAGCACATGCAGCTGCCTCTTCCAGGAAGCCTTCCTGATCTTGTCCCTTCATCAGGAAGGAATTCTCTTCCTCTGAGACCGTCGGCACAGGGGACAACTACAGTCTTTGGTAAGGTGAGCAGCCCGTGAGGCATGGCCGGAAATGGCTGGAAAGGTGAGGCATGGTTGGAAAGCTCAAGGCAGAGAGGCATCACCCCCACAGCGGAAACTGGGATCAGAGCAGGCCACAGATCCAGAGGCACAGTTGTTGCCTATTAACCTGGGGGTAGGGGAGGGGGGTGGACCCTGCCCTGGGCCCCCACGGGGGAAGGGCAGTGGGGCATGAATGGCACCCAGAGGCCTTCTCCAGCTTAGGGCAAGCTGGGCCTCAATCCAGAGGCAGAGACCAGCCCCAAAGAGCTGTGGTCCCTCCCCACCCCTCCCTCGGATCCAGCCACAACCCCCAAACATTCCAGGCATGCTCCCACCTCAGGACCTTTGCACTGGCCGTGTCCTCTATCTGCCGTGCTCTCTCCCGGGACTCACTGGCTCCCTCAATGTCACCTCCTCACGTAGGCCTCCCCTGTACCCCCAACCCCTCACCGGCTCGCCACCAAGCAGCACCCTCATCATTTATTTTATTTCCCCACAAGGACAGGGTCTCTTTCTGTCCATAACATGTCCCCAGCCCCCAGTGAACAGCAGGGTTCAATGAACGTTCACCGGGCCGGCGAATCAGTTAGAGTCTGTACCTTTTCAGAGGTGGCCCCCACCCAAGGGTCCCTCCCCTGTCACATTCCCACCACCCTGAGGACCACTGTCCTGTGACCATCTCTCTTGGAAGAAACTCAGTGTCACATCAGACATTTATCTAAAACAGGCTCCCCGCCTCCAACAGAGGACAAGTAATAAGCCCAAGGTCACCCAACCACCTCAGAAGTGACTATACAAATTAATGCGTAAAACAACCCAGTGTCGGGCGCCCGGGGGGCTCAGTCGGTTGAGCATCCAACTTCCGCTCAGGTCATGATCTCATGGTTTGTGGGTTCGAGCCCCGCGTCAGGCTCTGTGCTGACAGCTCAGCGTCTCCCTCTCTGCCCCTCCACGGCTCGCGCTCTGTCTCTTTCTCTCTCTCAAAAATAATAAACAAACATGAAGAAAAAATTTTAATAAAAAATAAGATAAATTTAAAACACAACCCAGTGTCCATTGATGGATAAACAGATAGAACACGTCCACCACACTCAGGGAGGTCCCTCGGCCGCGAGCAGGAGCGAGGCGCCCACCCCCGCCGCCCCGCGGACGGACCCCAGACACACGACGCTCAGGGAGGGAACCCGACACGAGAGGCCACGCGGGGTGTGAGTCCGCGTGTGTGAAACGTCCAGAACGGGCTCATCCACGGACGGGGAGGGGGCTCGTGGGGGCTGGGGGCTGGGGCGTGACTGGGGATGGGGATGGGGTTGCTTTTGGGCTGATGGAATGTTCTGGAACTAGAAAGAGGTGATGATCGAACAACTACGTGGACACACTGAAAACCACTGAATTGTATCCTCCTGACAGGTGGATTCTGTGGGGTGTGGGTTGCATCGCAAGGAAGCGGGTAGAAAACACTCGCGTGTGGAGTGGAAACAGCTGGGCTGGTGCCAGGGCCCCACGCGCCCCCCACGCGCCCCCCACCCGCCCCAGGGGCGGCGGCGGATCCCCCGGGCCCTGCCCGGGACTCTCGGGGTCGGGAGCGTCTGACTACAAACCGACCGGCAGCGCCTTCTCACTGTGACGGAAGTTACCAGAAGGGACCCTGCCCGTCACCTGGCCTTCAGAGCCCAACACTGCCGCCCCCAACACCCACGGTCTGCTCACCGGGCTGGGCTCCCAGGCCCGGCCCGACCCCGCCACCACCCTTTTGTCCTTGCAGTGACTGCCCCTACTCTGAATTCTCACCTGTCTTTCCCACTCGGCCTGGGCTGGGCTCCCCTCCAAATTCCCAGCCTCATCCGGACTGTCCCAGTGATAGGCTCAGGAGGTCCCCGAATTCCTGCTTCACACCCTTGAGAGCAGACGGACGCCCCAGGGGCGCCTGGGCGGCTCAGTCGGTTAAGCGCCCGACTCTCGATCTCGGCTCGGGTCATGATCTCACGGTTCGCGGGACGAGCCCCGCGTGGGGCTTGTGCTGACAGTGTGGAGCCTGCTTGGGATTCGGTCTCTCCTTCTCTCTGCCCCTCCCCTCCTTGTGCGCACGCACTCTCTCTCTCTCTCTCTCTCTCTCTCAAAATAAATAAATAAGTGTAAAAAAGTTGTTTGAAAACAAGACAGACCCCCAGGCCAACTCCACACACCGCAGACCCTGAGGCCCGCCCTCAGCCATCGGCGCCACATGGAGACCCTGTGCCGTGTGGCCAAGGCGCCCGCCCCGCCCATCCAGGGGTCTGAAGTCAGGTCTCTGGCACCCAGTCACGGGGTCCCTCCTCCCCCCAGCTCTGCCGCCCAGACACGGGGTCCCCCCCTTCCCCCACCCGCCCACACGGTGACTGTCCACACTGAGCCCTGACCTGGTCCTCGGCTTCCAGATCCTCTTTCTATGCCTAGGTCAAAACCTCACTCCTCTCCTGCTTGGACACCGTGGGTCCGTGGCCGCCCGTGGCTCCCCTGCTGGGTGCCCCAAGCCTGGCAGGACCTAGCCCCGAGAGCACAAAGCAAACAGCACTGCTTTCTGCTGAGGCTTTCTTTTCCCACCTCCAGGCCTTTGCACAGGCCAGCCCCCCAGCAGGCACGCCCTCCGCCCACCGAGGTACACCTCTAAATCTCTCTCCTAGAGAAGGTCCGTGAGGGGACGGAGCGGGGCCCTATCCCTACACAAGGCTCCGCGGGTGGGCAGGGAGTGTCACCTAAATGAACAGATCACAGGTGGATGGAAAGAAACGCGTTCCCAGACTTGGAAAAAGGGGGCATGACTTTTTTAAAGAACGTCAACCCACTTCCCAGCCTGAAAATCTGAGACCCTTGAAGACGGACCTCAGCACCTGAGGCAGAAGTCCCCCCCGAAATGCTAATAGCATTGCCCCCTCCTCTAGCCACACCCCTCCTGGGAGGGGGCGGGGAGGCACAGGGCAGGTGGTCCTAGACGCAGGGGTGAGAAGCTAACGTGAGGGTACCTAGCCCCCCCCCCCCCCAGTCCATGGGACACAGGAAGGTGCAAAGACCCCACCACCGCCACCCCCAACCCCGGCAGCTGAAAGGACCCAGGAGCAAATCCCGGCTATGTGGCCTCAGATACATCAGGTCACCTCTCTGAGCCTCAGTTTCCCCACCTTGCAGGGCTTCGTAAGCATCAAGCACACTCACACGGACAAAAAGCCCCGTGCACAGCAAGGACTTACTAAACGTTACCCGCCTTCCCAAGTTCCTGCCACCACCTCTGTTACCGTCCCTTCAAGGGGACACTCACTGTTTCAAGGAACCCCCCTGCTTTCAGAAGGAAATGTCACACCGTGGCCAAGACCGAAAACCAGACACCGCTCGCACAAACATCAGAGTAAAAACACTAAAAAATAGATACAATGAGAATAAACGCCGGTGATTACGTTCAATTATCACTAGACGCTGCTGCCTTTTAACTGGTTCGGCTCTCGTTAAATGGGGAGATTAGCAAGTGTGGCAGAGGTGTTAAGGACCCATCTTGCACCCGGTTGAGACCTTCTCCTGGGAAAAAGGCCGGAGCCTGAGGCCGGGGAAGGAATCTGCTGCGGCCCCATCTGAGCCCATTCACCGGACTTAGGCTGCTCAGGGCTGCATAGCCGGGTGCCCTGGGCCAGGGGACACGCGGCCAGCCCCCCCCCCCACCCCCAGGACAGGTATCCCACCCAGCTCCCGTCGCTCCTCCTGTGCCCCACCCGTCAGCGGGGCCCCCATCCTGCTCCCGGCCTCCCTGGAGGTAGTTACTCAAGGATTTTGGTTAAACCCTTAAGTTGTTAAATTGACACAAACTAACTTAACCTTTAATTTAATCCTTGAATTAACAAAATTTTGATAAATTCTTCAATTCGTATTTCACCTCTCCAGCAGCGCCGGGAGCCACAACCCTCCCTTGTGACTCGGATGGCAAAGCCCGTGGAGGAGGAAAGGGCAGCTGCCTCGGGCCCCTGGAATGGGACCTCAAGCTGGGCCACCAGGGCCGGGCGCTGCAGCAGGACAGGGCAGGATGGGGCCGCTCCCCACCCGCCCGGCCAGCCAAGCCGGGGGCACAGACGCTTTCTCTCACGGCCACTCAGGCCCGTGAACGCCAAGCCGGTCCCACGTCTGCCCCCAGAAAACCCAGCGATCTACCCAACGTGGGGCCCGAGGCAGCATGTCTGATCCACGGGCAAAAGGCACTGGGGCAGGGCCGCAAGCACTCAGGGGCCCTCCTCCTGCTGTGTGACTCTGAGGCAGCGGCTGCCCCTCTCTGGGCCTCAGCAGCACCTCAGCGGGGAATGAAAGGGATAGCAGGAAATGAAACAGGGACCAACCAGAATATCCGCTCATGCCTCCATCCTGGGCGGGCCTTTTCCTTGGTTTTCACCCCTCATCCCCTGAGGCAGCCCCCTCCCCACAGCCACACTCTGCTCAGGGTCTGCGGTCTGGAGGCCCAGAGGCTCCCCTCGGGCCTGGGGAGCAGAGCAGATAAACAAGTCGGGGAACCTAACGCAGGCAGACACATCCGGGCCCTGGCTCCCCTGAGCCCCTGGCTGGGCTCCCGGGGGCCGGGTGGGGGAGCAGGCCGGGCCTTTGTCTGGGTTTTCCAAAGCAGAGGACATCGGGTGTCCCTTCCTGGGGAGGGCGGGCTGCAGCGGCCCCCACCCAGCCGGGGGTGTGGCAGGTCACGGGTGAATCCCTGGAGGAGAGTTGTCGGCTCAGAAAACACACCCAGTGGGAAGAGCAGGGGCGGCTGGGCGATGGGGGGGGGCGGCGGGCTGGGGGGGGCCTCCCTGTCCAGGCCTCCGCTGGGTGGGGGGGGGGTGGGGGGAGGACCTGGCCCCAAGCAAGACAGCTGCTGGCCTTGGCACACAGTGCGGGGGCTGCCAGGACCCGGACACCACTTCTCATCTCCCGACCATGTCAGCACACCCCACACCCTCAGTGCCCACCTGTGGGAGTGGGGCCTGGGGGTTACCCTGACGCCAGGAGAGAGGGGACTCTGTCTGAAACGACTGTGCACGCTCATCCAGCACCTTGTGCGAGAACCCTCCGCTGCTGTGGGCAGTTCCTCGCCCAGTCCCCCGGGGACCCAGGCTGCCCCCCCACCCCGGGGACCCAGGCTGCCCCCCCCCCCCCGGGGGGGGGACCCAGGCTGCCTGTCCCGCTTGCACCTTTAGCCTATGGTGCAAGTGGCCAGGCTCTTCCTTGGCTACACCATTTGGGGTCCCATCCTGGGGACGCCTTCCCTGGGAAGGGATCAGACCCAAGCTCGCCTGCTGGAAAGCACTCCGGGCTCACACACGTCCCAGACCAGGAAGGCTGCAAAGAGGCCCCCTCCCTCCCTCCCGCGGTAGTCAGGACAGTGTCTGCTGGCTGGACCCCGCCCCAGCAGGCGCTCCTGACAGTGCTGTGGCCCTTGGGGACGGCAGCCAGACAGAGGGAGGACTGGTGCGTCCAGGGCACAGGGAGCGAGTGCTCAGGTTGGAGGCGGGGGGGGGGGGGGGGGGGGGTGTGCGGTGGGAGGCTGAAGGCCAGTGCAATGCAATGGGGAGGGGTCCCGCCATCACCCCCACGGCTCCCGCTCTGGAGCCCACAGGTGGCCGAGGGTCGAGGCTAGCCCGGGGACGCGGGCGGGGCTCGGGAAGAGACGCGGGCCTCCCCCTCCCCAGCGCCCCAGGCTGCGCCCCCACCGGCCGCTGCCGCCCCAGTCCCCACACGAGCCCGTGGGCCGCCGCCGGGGTCGGGGATGGGGGAGGCCTCAGGGCGGACGCGGCCCAAGCGCTTCTCCAGCAGAGCTGGGAGGCCCGGGAGGCCCGGGAGCCCCCTCGCCGCCGCCTTCCTCTCCGCGCGGGGGCCGCGACGCGCCCCACGGAGGGACGGGAGATGGGGGGGAGGCCTCGCCCCTCCCTCGCCCCCCTCCCCCGGGCCCCCGAGCCTTCCACCCCCGGCCCGAGCGCGCCTACTCACTCCATCTCCACGCCGAGGTCCGGGTGGGTCCGCGATGCTGGGCGGGGGCGGGCGCCGGGCGGGCGCGGGGGCGGGGGGCTCGGGGTGGGGGGCGGCGGCGGGCCGGGCAGTGGTGGGGGGAGGCCTGGAGGGCTAAGGCCTGGCGGCCGGGGCTGCGCGGCGCGGGGGCGGCGGCACCGGCTCGGGCATCGCCCCGCGCGCGGCTGTTTATTGTCCGGGCGGCGGCGGCGGCGGGCGCGGGGGGTGGGCTGGGCGCGCGCGTCGCCGCCGCCGCTGCCGCCGCCGCGCGTCTTGCGCTCGCTCCCCGCGCGCTCCCTCCCGGCTGCCGGCGCCGCGCCCCCTGCCGGCCGCCGCCTGCAGCCGCCGCGCCCCCGCCCCCCCCCCCCCCCCCCCGTAGCCCGGCGCACTGGGCCCCCCGCCGCGGTCCCCGCCCCCAGCCTGGCGCCCTGGGACCCCGCCGTGCCCCCCCCCTCCCGCCCCCAGCCTGGCGCACGGCCCCCCCACCCCCGCCGCGGTCCCCGCCCCCAGCCTGGCGCCCTGGGACCCCGCCGTGCCCCCCTCCCGCCCCCAGCCTGGCGCACGGTGGCGGGGGGGGGGGTCCACCAGCCGCGGTCTCCTCCTCAGCGCACTGGGCCCCCAGCCGCCCCCCACCCCCACCCCGCGCCCTGCATTCCGTGTCCCTGGGCGGCCGCCTCTCCGAGCCTGCACAGACAGGGTCGCCCCTGCCCAGAGCCGGGTCTGGAGGGCGGAGACGTGGATGGGGACACGCAACCCGAGAGAAGGAGGAGTGGGACCCGGGGAGGGGGTGTCCTGGAGGCTGCTACGAGGAGCTGACGTCTCTGCCGCAGCCCGAAGGGCCGCGAGAGGCCGGTTGTGGGACGTCTTAAACAAGAGCCGCCAGGTGTAGGGCACGTGAGAGCTGGCGCAAAGGCAGCCAGACCTGGCCGAGGAGGGTAACAGCTGCGCGCTTCCCCAGCGCTGGGCCTGGTCCTGCGGCTGGAGGACAGTCGTACGTTTAATCAGCCCCGCCCCGCCCCCCCTTAGCCACACTGCAGACCCAGGCGGCCAGAGTGAAGGAAGGGGCCGTTCAGAGGCCACACAGAATGCAGGCTTTGTCCTGGGGGCGCTGGGGAGCCATAGCAGAGTTTAGAGCAGGTGAGGATTCAGCCTGTTTTACTTATTTCTGTGAAGGCCTTTCCTGCTGCCAGGAGGGGATTGAGGACAGCAAAGAGAGGGGGCTTGGAGGCTGGACGGATTCTGAAAGGGGAGGCAACAAGATTGCCACCAGATGGGACGTGGGATGACAAGTACTGGGGCCCCCCTGTCTTCTGGGGACCCCCTGGAAGGACACGATGACACAGACAGGGTTGGAGAGATGACAAGGGTGACATCGGGTGGGGTTCAGTGTGAGGCCCGGCCTGGGCTAGTGGTGGGGAGGCCTGGACAGGAGGATGTGGGGAGCAGGTGCCGGTGGCCCAAAGAAGCAGCTAGATGCCCCGCTGTCTCCTTGGTCCCCCGTAGTTTGTCTTGAGTCCTTCATGATGCCAGTGTCACCAGGTGGGCCCCCCAGACTGGGAGTGAGGCAGGACCTGTGCCCACCAACGTGCAGACCACGGCCCCGACTTACCAGGCTCTCACGGGAACACTAGCCCCTGACCCTGAACACGTACTGGGGTCTGGAGTGGGGGGAAGTCGGTTCTTCCCTCCACTCAGCAGGGGCTCAATGAGGGGGTGGGTGTGTGCGTGTAGAAAGAAACAACCTTGAATGAGCTCTGAACGGGGAGGGACATCGATACCTTTCCTTTCGTGGGTCTTTGCCTGTCTCTCTTTACGACGGATGTACATTCGCTTAGCATTAAACCGGTGAGATGAAATAGCAAGCCTAGGGCAAACCAAACAGTCCCGAGAAGCATGGGAGCCCTGGGGTTGAGTGCCAGCTCAGCTCCGTGTATCCTGTGTGCCCTTGGGTCCGTTTCTTAACCTCTCTGGGCCTTATTTCCCCCGTCCTAGGACCGCTGGGAGGGTTGATGGAGCGAATATACACAATGCCTTGGAGCAGCGTCCGGCACATGCCCACTCAGGGCTTGGCACTTTTTCCGTGAAGGGCCAGGTAGTAAACACTTCTCAGCATTGCAGGCC
Organism: Panthera pardus; assembly: GCF_024362965.1. Classification (NCBI taxonomy): domain Eukaryota; kingdom Metazoa; phylum Chordata; class Mammalia; order Carnivora; family Felidae; genus Panthera; species Panthera pardus. The sequence continues at coordinate 292,793 of NW_026527013.1, read as the reverse complement.
GATCTGCGTCGCAAGGACTGGAGTCTGCCATCGCAGCGGGAGAGCGGCCAGAGGCAGCACACAGATGCACCCGTGGGGCTGTGTGCCACTAAAACTTTGTGTATGTAACAGGTGCTCGGCCGGTCTGACCCTGCGCTAGGGGCTCGGCGAAAGCGGGCCGTGCGTGCGTTCACCGCTACCCCTCTGCCTCTGTGTCCGTCACGCCCCCAAACATTTCTTGAGCCCCTGATGCTGTTAGGTGCCAGGCTTGCAGAAGCCTTGTCCTCGGAGAGGGGGCGCTTTTGTCTACTACGTAAATGATGCAAGCTTTGAGGTTTGCGTTTTGTTCAGGGACCGGAGGGAAAGGAGAGCGTACGGATGGAGAGGGGCAGGTGATAAGCCATTCCCGTCCCTCGCCAGCCCTAAACTTCCCAGGGTGCCCGCCTCCCTCAGATCGAAAGCAGAGTCCTCCCTGAGGCTCTCGGGGTCCCCAACAGAGACCCCGACATCCACAGACCGCTTCCAGGGGGCCAGCCCGGAGGTGGTGCCACAGGAGACAGGGAGATGAGGCAGAGACGGTGGGTGGGCATCCCCCCCGCCGGTGGCACATGTGGCAGGCGATGGCCGGGAGGTGGGCAGGGCGGGGTGTGCCGGGGGCCAGAGCTGCGTGTTCTCCCCAAGAGGCGGCCGCATCACCCACTCCCCTCCTCTCCGCTCGGCACCCTGCAGCCCCCATCCCAGTCCGGGGGCATGGTTACTGGACCCTCGGCCCACACCTCCCCCGGCCACTTGCACCCACCGTGTCCCTGATGACACTCCTTCCCCCTGCTTGTCCTGGGCGTGTCCCCCCCCCCCCACCAGGGCTCTGCCCAGCAGCCCCTGCCCTGAGCTCCTGCCTGTCCCCCGCCCCACCCCCACCCCCGGACGTCCCCTGAGGCCCTGGGACTTCAGGACTCTCTCATGCCGGGCTCTGTGCCGGCCCCCAGAGCCCACCCATCCCCTGTCACTGAGTCAGAGACGCCCTCACCTTCCCCAGCCCTGACCCTAGCTTGGGCCTTGTGTCCTGTCACCCCCCCGCCTCCCAGCCCCGGAGCCTCCCAGGTCTCTCTGCTTCCTCTGTGGACGCCACTGTCCCCATCAGACGCCTGCTGTGGCTCCCCGGGACCCGGCACCCTAATCCCGGGTCCGGCTGAGCCCTGCCAAGCCCGGGCCTCCCTTCACCTCCCCCACCCGCATCCCAACATCCGCGTTTGCACCCTCTGTGCCCACCTCCAGGAGGACCTTCCCCACTTGTCCACTGTTACTGGGTCTCCAGGCTTCCCTGTTTTAAAGCCCTACCCCCTTCCCCGTCCTTCTCTGGCCGCTGTCTTACCACCTAGTACTTCTGGCAGACGACGTCATCTGCTCGGTCCACCGGGCACACACTGGCCTGTCTTCCCTGCTGCCGTGTCCCCGGTGCTCAGTAAACAGCCGTGGGATGAGTGGCTTCCTGCCTCCCGCCGGGCACTGTGACCACCCCCCCGCCCCGTGGGGAGGATGGCAGGCACTACTGCAGCTGGCCGGTGGGCACCCAGCCCCTCGCTGACCCTTCGCTGGGCATCTCGAGATGCCCCAGGGTCACCTGTGCCCCAGGCTTGTGGGGGGGGTGGGGAGCGGCTCTGGCCAGGCTGCTTTCCCCAGTGCCCTCCCCGGATGGAAATCTGGAGCCATGAAGGCAGACGAGGCGGGCAGAGGTGGTGGGGCTTGGGCCCTCTAGCCTCAGTTTACCCACTGGAGGCACGGGCTCGCTCAAGGATCCCCCCACCCCGCACCCCTTCTCTGCCAGGCCTTTAGGCGCGGGGCCAGGGAGAGTCCGCGCGAGGCAGGCACGTGCGTCGCAGCCCCACGCTCGCCAGGGCCGAGTCCTGAGAGGCGCTGCGGGGACGCGGGGTGTCGTTGGGCCTGGCAGCGGGCGCACCACCCGTGTCGAGAGATAAGACGCGGCTTCCTTGGAATGCTCGTTCAATTGAGGGAGAGAAGGAAAAGCGTCGTCGAGGGACGCCTGCCGGCCTGGGCCCTTCTAAGTGCTGCTGCCGTCCCGCTGACCGCCGAGGCCCCGGCACAGGCGGGCCAGCTGGGGTCCCCGGGCCCCGACGCCGCGCCCGCCGTCTTCTGGGAAGATTGTGAGCTTTTCTCCAGTTTCCCGTGGCTCCAAACCCACCCCCACCCCCTCTCCTCGCCGCGAGAACCTCTCCTACCACCCTGCTGCCGCCCAAAGGGGCTGTGCGCCTCCTGAGCCGGGCGTCCACACCCTGGCCCGGGCTGAGGGGTGAACGGATGCGCGCGCCCTCAGGGCTGGGGCCGCCGGGACCTGGGTAGACTGGGCCTGCTCGTGGGACGGCCCTGGGAGCTCCAGCTTCCGAAGGTAAGGGAGACGGGAGCATTCGAGGTCTGACGGAGCCACCGGCTCTGGCCACGTGGGCCCTGGGGCCCCTCTGCACGTCATCAGAGTCCACACGCACCCCCGGGGAGGCTGGGTTCTTGGCACCCGATCCAAGCTCGCTCAGGAGAAGAAATCCATCTGACCGTGAGTTAATCTCCTCGACGTACAAAGAGCTCCAACAAATCCGTGACGAAAGTAAGCGTTCAGTAAAGGGAGCTGTCGTCATCACCGTCATTGTCACCATCGTCATGGCTGAGCCTGCTCTGACCAGGAAGGCCACCCAAATTTTCTGCGGGAAGACCCTTCAAGGACTGAAGTCCAGAGCTGTGGTGTCGGACCATGTGCTGGGCAGCCCAGACAAGTCAGGCTCCCCTCTCTGGGCCTCAGTTTGGGAAACGGAAACACTGACCCCTGACCCGCTCCTCGGGGCTTTGGGAAGCTTGCCTGTTTGACCAGGAAGGACGGTTATTTGTTTCATAATCTTTCACCGGATGGGAAGGAAACAGGCCTGGCTGTGGGCAGAATCAGCCGTCGGCAGAGGCAACAGGGGCCGGCCTGAGGCCGCAGCCCTGACCCCCTACTTCCCTCGCTGTGTGACCTTGGCCAAGGCACTCGCCCTCTCTGCGTATCGGTTTCTCCATCGGTCACGGGGGTACAAACGATGCCGACCACCTCAGGTTGTAGGACCGAACGGGACCCCTGCAGCTTTGGGCCATGCCCCCCCCCCCTCCCCCAGCGCCTCAGGAGGAGTGTGGCCAGGGGGACTGACTGAGGTCTGGGGCAGCCCCAGAGCAGACAGGGCCCCACGTGGCCCCTCACGGAAACGACCACCGCAGGGCTCTGGGTGGCCACATGGGGTCTGATGCTGGCAGAAACAACCGTGACGCTGACCTTGTGGTTTCTTCCCGCGGTTCTCCCGGCCGTGCTGGTTCCCGCCGGCTGGTCTGACGGGTCACCACGGACATGGTGGCTTAGCGAGACATTCACTTAGTACCTGATCAGTGGGCCTCACGGGGCTCAAACCCAGACGGGCCGGGGGCCTCCTCCAGGCCAGCTGGTTCCCCCTCACCCCGCTGCTTTCGCGGCTCTGGACCTTGTCTGTGAAATGGGGTGATGACACACATGGACCAGGGGGCGCTAAGTGCGGCCCCAAAGACGTCCCTGTCCTGGTCCCGGGACCAGGCACCTGTCATATCACCAGGCGGGGGTGACCTGGGGGCTCGGGGGGCCCAGTGTCCTCACGAGGTCCTCACGAGAGGGAGGCAGAGAGCCGGGCGGACCCCGTGCTGCTCTGGAAGCTGGAAGAGGGGGGAGACGGGGCTCCCTGGGGCCCTGGGGGGAGCAGTCCTGCCCACGCCTGGGTGTCAGGACTTCTGAGCCCAGAGCTGTCAGAATTGGCGTGTGGTGACGGGTCCCAACGGCCCCGGGAGGTCACACAGACATGCCGGGCAGGTTCGAGTCTGGGCAGCATCTGGGGGTGTGGTCACAGGCTCCCGACTCGCAGGGACCCTGAGAGGTGGTACCGTAGGGGGCGCAAGATGGTGCCCCGCTGAGACCTCTTCGTGGCGTCCCGGGAGCTGGGTGAGGACACTTCCCAGCCGTGCTGCTGCGGCCGCGCACCATGGGGAGGCTGGGTGAGCGGCCGGGGCCTAAGGGAGGGGTGGGGATGGGCTGCGGGTCTGGGGGCTCCAGCTTTAGCGCCCTGTCCCCACACCCCCGAAAACAGAAACCTCAGCCCCCTCGGCGTGGGCCCACAGCCCGAGACACCGGAACCTGCCCGCCGGCCTCCAGCATCACATGGCCTCACCCTACTGCCCTGTGATGGCCAGTCGGACGGCCACCACCCCGGCTCCGCGAGGTGGCCTGGCCGGCAGAGTGGGAGGGGCACCTGGGGCGGGGGCCTCGGTCACTGCCACACTCCTATCTCCAGCTCCTGCCAGAGGCTGTATACAGTAGGCACTCGGTAAGTGCAACAAAGGCAGCAACCATCTCAGGGCTTTCCGGGGAACTCGCAGCCCTGAGGTCGGTGCCCGAGTTGCAGAGGGGGAGCAGGTGGCAAAGGGGCCAGACCCCGTCCGGCTGGGGAGGCGGCCCCACACCCCCAGGAGGCAGCTGGGGGCACGATGCCTGTCGGCCGGGTCCTGGCCTCTGCAGGAAGCTCCCTGCACGTGCTCCGTGGGCAGATGTTGGATAAACCGAGGCACGGGGCGGTAAGTGGCCTCTGGGGTCACCTCCGGGCCCTGCAGAGCCAGGTTTCGCCCCAGGCGGGCAGTTCCTAGAGCCTCGCTCATCCCCTCGCCGCCCTGCGCCCTGGCCTCCTGGACGGCTGGGACCGTCAACGGCCCGAGGCCTCCCAGAGGCGCCAGCACCGAACTGGGCGTTGCTGGTGTGGCCTGGCCGACCTCCCACCACAGGCCACAGCCAGGTTCCCCCTTTCCGGGCCGTGTCCCGCAGAGCTCTGAGGGAGCCACCAGCCGGCGACAGCCATGGGGCCCCGGGCGAACGAGCTGGGCCGCCTGCTGCTGGCAGTGTCTGTGGCCCTCACGCTGCCTACGGGGCCCCCAGGTAAGAGCCCCCGACCCCGTGCAGCTACTCAGCCCTCTGGGTCGCTGCCCCTCTCGGCCTCAGCTGGGACTGGGGGCCGGGGCGGAGGCCCAGGCCCAGGGTTTTCTGGAGTCCAGGCTCCCTCCCGGCACGCTCGAGGACCTCGTCCGGGCGCCTCGCCCCCCCCCCGACCCCCCCCCCCCCCCGCAGGTGCCGGAGCCGCTCCCATCACCCCTCTGTCCCGCCCCTCCTGCAGGTTCCCGGGGAGCCCGGATCATCGGGGGCCACGAGGTGAAGCCCCACTCCCGGCCCTACATGGTGTCTGTGGCCTTCGAGGGCCAGCACCACTGCGGAGGCTTCCTGCTCCGCTCCCGCTGGGTGGTCTCCGCGGCCCATTGCTTCAGCCACAGGTGAGCCCACCCCGGGGGCCGCCCCCGCCGCTGCCACTCGGGCCCCAGGCCCCCGGCTCCGGACGGCAAGGGGGGGGCTCGGCGAGAAGAGTGTGTGAGAGCGACGTCGTGGCCACAGCCGGGGTTGCAGCCCTGTGTCCGCTCGGGGTTTCCTGTTGAATAACCACGGCGTTGCCACGGAAGATATTGGGGGTAACGTTGTAACTGGGGGGGGGGCTGTAAGAAACGTAGGAAGTGTCGCCCCTGTTCTAAGTACCTCGCGATAATATGTATTAACGTTAATAGCGCACCTATCTAGGTGAAGGCTGTAATTGAGGTGGGGACGGAAATAAACGTAATTATGGTCGTGGGGCCGCACCCCGTTCTGCAGACGGGGACGCCGAGACCCCAGGCTCGCTCTCAGTTGCCCCTCCCCCTGCAGGGACTCCCGAATGGGCCTGGTGGTGCTGGGGGCTCACGTCCTGCACAGCTCGGAGCCCACACGACAGGTGCTGGGCATCTCCACCGTCGTCAGGCACCCGGACTACCAGCCCACCACCCACGCCAACGACATCTGTCTACTGCAGGTGAGCCTTGGGTGGGGGGGCACCGGACGCGGGTCTGGCCCGTCCCTGGCCACCCCCACGCCGACCTCTCATGTTTTAAAAACAGCTGTAAGGTCCTGTGAGCACCCGAGTCGGATTGTGTCCCGCCTCTGCCCTCTGTGCCTCCCACATTGCCCCCTCGGTGCCCCCCGGGGGCAGACTGAGCCATCAGCGTGGCCCCCGTGCCCCCTACGCCCGGGCCTTTGCACTGGCTGCGTCCCCTCCAGGGCGCCGTTCCCCCAGACACCGCATGGCTTTGTCCCTCAACCCTTCCCAGTCTTCCCTCAAACGTCCCCTCCTCTGGGGCCTCCCTTGAGAAGCCCCTGTCACCCGCCCTCCCCCGGCCCCCCCATCTCCCCATCCCGTCCCTCTGTCCCAACTTCCTTGTGTCCCCCACAGCTGAAACCATTTGCTTCTTCACCAATGTTCACTGCTTCCTCCTCCAGGCTTGGAGCGCAGGGATTTTTATCTCCTTATGGCCGTTTGTAGCGCACGGCAGGCCCCGATGTTCACGCTGAAAGGGGAAACGCGTGAGACTCTAGGACACCAGATACTCTAGTCGCTGCCCCCCAGGCCCTGTGCGGGGTTTCCGGGCAGGAAGTGGCTCCTTCCCCCCCTGCCCACACAGGGGCGTCCTTTCTGAGCGCCCCCCCCACCCCTGCCTGCCTGGGGGCCGCCCCCCCGCAGGACGCTCAGGTGCCCCAAATTCAATTCCAGGGGCCCCCAGGGCCTCCGTTTTCAAGGGAAAACACCTCAGGCCTGCTGTCCAAATGTGGTGAAAGGTCAAAACAGAGATGCTCAGCGTAACAGGAATAGGTTCCCGGGAACGAGAGGGTTGGGGGCGGGGGCTGTTCTCCAAGCAAAATGAAAAGGGGGCAGCGAGTATCCGCGGCCAAAGCTGGCATGTGGGTTTTGCTCATCTGTGAAACCCCAAAACCTGGAGCCCACAGCTCTGGTCACCCGTCCCGTTATGCAGCTGGGGAAACTGAGGCTGCGGTGCGGTCAGGATATGGCCACGGTTAGGGAGTGAGTACCAAAACCAGGGGCCTGAGTCATTCATCCCATAAACGCTGACTGAGCGCCCACCAGCTGTTTGGGGCCCTGGACACCCCAGGGCCGGTCCCCTTAGAGCTTCCGGTCCCACTCGGTGGCAGCTGGGTAAATCGGCCTTGGCAGGGGCACATGGAACCCGGAGGAGGCTCCTGTCCTATCCTGGGAGTCTAGGAAGGCTCCCTGGAGGAGGTGGCATCTAAGCTGAGACCTGAAGGCTGGATAGGGAGGGTGTTCCGGCGGGGGGCGGGGGGGGGGGAGTGGGGGTGGGGTGGTGGGGACCAGGGAATGACAGCAAATTCATTCTGGGTAGAGGGGAGGGCCGAATGGTGAGCCAGGACGTATTGTCCCAGGAACAATGGGGAGCCATGGGAGAGCTTGCGAGCAGGGGAGATGCTGGTTGGAAGGACACCGCTGGCAGCTGGGGAGGCCAGCGTCCTGGTCTGAACGGGTGAGGCCTGATGGGCAGGCCGCGTGGCAGCAAGAGGCTTTCCTGAGCCTCACGGCAGCGGCTGCCGATTCCTCCCCGTGAGTCCACAGAGAGCCAAGGCGTCATGACGGGTAAACTGAGGCAGGAACACTGATGGGTGGTTGGGGGTAAACCCAAAGTCAGCGGTCTCTCTGCAGCTCAACGGCTCTGCCATCCTGGGTCCTGCAGTGGGGCTGCTGAGGCTGCCACGGAGAGACGCCACGCCACTCAGGGCTGGGGCACGCTGCCGGGTGGCTGGCTGGGGCTCTGTATCCGATTTCGAGGACCTGCCACCCGGGCTGATGGAGGCCGAAGTGCGCGTGCTGGGCCTGGACGCCTGCAACAGCTCCTGGAAGGGCCAGCTGAGCCCTGCCATGCTCTGCACCCACAGTGGGGACCGCCGGAGGCGTGGCTTCTGCTCGGTAAGACACTGGGTCCCCACCCTACCTTCCTGCAATATGGGCAAACTGAGGCCCACAGACAGGGTTAGAGAAGGCAGAGGCTTGGGAACTAAGTCCTTAAGCTCACCTTTGACCAGATGAAGCCTCACTGAGACCCTGGAAGGACAAAGACTTTTCCGAGGTCACAGGGCTGTCAGGTACAGCCGTGCAGATCGCGCGTCGCACGAAGGGCTACAGATTTGTGTACTTACAAGCAGCGTTCAGTAGGGGGCAGTAACAGATCTCCGTCAAGGAGTTCCTCCTCCCGAGACCCTGCGTGGACTCTGGGCAGCCCTGGCCCCGGTGCCGAGGGAGAAACAGCCTGGAGGATTTTTTTGTTCCTGGCAAGAGAGTGATTCAGAACAGATTCTGGAGTCCAACCGACTGTGACGCTTCCCAGGTGTGTGGCCTTGGAAAAGTCACCTCACTTTTCTGGACCTTTCTTTACCTGTGAAACTGCCACACTAATAGTACCTACTTCCTAGGGTCAGAGGCGATTTCAGATTACAGTTAGGGTGATACAACTGGGAAGGGGAGAGGAGGGGAGGAAGCGGGAATTTTAGGGTGAGTATTCGGGAAGGCTTCTCAGAGAAGAGCACCTTTTGAGCTGAGACTGAAGGAGGCTTGAGGAGATCTGAGGGAAGGCAGGCCAGGCAGAGACACCCATCACAGGGCTGCCATATACAGCTGTGCAAGTCGTGTACTGCACAAAGTACCGCAGACTTGTATATTTATACCAGCAGTGTCCAATGGGGGCAGTAACAGGTCTCCAGGATATGGAAAAGCCCAGAGGCCAGACCAAGCTTGGTTTGCTTCAGGAACAGCCCAGAAGCCTGGTGGGGCGGGAACCTAGGGAAAGGAGTGCAGACAGATGGGTGGGGGCTAGGTGCTCAAGTCCCTTGAAGGCCGTAAGTTTAGTTTTTGCTGGAGGAGCGCTAGGAAGCCTTGGAAGGGTTTCGAGGCAGGGAGGCCAGGGAAAGAGGCCCAGAGATGGACCCCTGACCTTGCCTTTCCCTCCACCCCCAGGCGGACTCTGGGGGACCCCTGGTGTGCAGGAACCGGGCACATGGTCTGGTCTCCTTCTCTGGACTCTGGTGCGGCGACCCTAAGACCCCTGATGTGTACACGCAGCTGTCTGCCTTCGTAAGCTGGATACAGGATGTGGTTCGAAGGCCCAAACAGGCCCCAGCCCAGTCCCCTGCCCGGGGCCGCTGGGTTCCTGCGGGAGTTGCCTGAACCACAACAGCACGGGGTACACAGATGAGGTGGTAAATGATTCAGAGAGCTCCTGTCTGGAAATTCCACGGCTGGGGCAGGGCATCCGTGGGCCCCCGAACTCCAGGAAGCCTGCTGTATCCGTGGGGTGGAGGGTGGGGTAGAGAGGGCATCGGTTCCAAATGCAAAGGGCCAAAATGACCAAATAAAATGTTAACTGAACAACCAGACACAATGGTTCACCTCCAGGGCCCACCCACGATCCTTCGAGTTTCTGTCTCAGCGAGGCCAAGGGTGTGGCTCGGCCACAGCCTCTCCCTGAGACCGTGAGCTGCTTGCTCAGAGGCCTCATCTGGTCCTCTGGCTTCGGGACCCAGGCCCCTCCCTGCCCTCCTCACCACCGGCCCTTCTGGATTTACCGACCCCCACCCGACAGCCTGCACTCGGGACAGCCTCTTGGCCTTTGCCCAAGCAGTGGCCCAGCCTAGCACATCTCTCCCTCGGCCTCCAGCTAACCACACCCAGGCATCGATGGGGAAACCAATGGGGATGGGGGGTCTCCTGGTCCTCTGTGTAGAGTCTCAGGCTGGCCTGGCCCCCCGTGAAGTCTGTTATTCACTGAAGAAAGTGCTGGCATATGGCCACGTCTGGGTAAGTCCCAGCTGGTGTTATGGTCGTCGTGTTATTTTTAACGGTGTTATGGCGACCATCACACCCCCAGCCCTTCCAGGCCAGGCCTCTGTTTCTGGAGCCTAAACCCGGTGGCTTCTCCGGAGCGCCCTAAGCCGTCTTGATTGCCTCTTCTGTCTCCTGCCCTACGAAGGCTTCCTTTCGCCCCCCGGCCTCACCCTGCACCTCACCTACCTCAGCCCTCTCCCTGGCTGCCGCCCACTGCCCAGAGGTGGACACTGAGGCCCAGAGACAGAAGGCATCTCCCCCAGATGCTCCCAGAGCCCCCCACTCACCACCCTCACAGCACCCTATGCTTCCGACTGGGTGGAAGCACTAGCAAGAGGAGACTGCACAGAGGCTGAGAGAGAGGCAGACCGAGGCTCGGACGCCCCGAAGTGGCTTTTTATAGTCTTTATTTCTTTGGTGAGGCAGGACCCCAGGGTGTGGAGGTGGCCTCAAGGGCACTTTTCTGGGTGTCACAGGTAAGGCACTTCTGAGGGGCCAGGAGAGGGTGGGAACAACTGGCCCCTGCACGGCTCACTGCAAACTCGGGGAGGTGGGCTCTTGCCTGTTGGGCCCCCCCTGTCCGGTCTGAGCCTCTGCCACATGCAGCCACGGGGAGGTGACACTGAGCAAACAGAAGGCAGCGACCCTGCCCAGAGCCAGCATCTGGCAGGTGTCAAAACTCCCGGCCGGCTGGTGGTTGAGGCGGGTGCACCTGGGAACTGGGCTTAGAGGCTTGGCCAAGGCAAGTCTCATGGGACCGAGGGGTCCTGGTCTGGACTTTCCTTTCGGATGGAGCAGCAGGGACGAGGGGTGCCGCTAAGACATACAGCTCTAGGAGGCAGGGTGTGCGGTGGGCCTTGGCACGCAAACCCCACGGTGGGTGAGCAGGGGCTCTTTGTGGGCCCCACTGGGTCCCGCCCAAAGTGCATTGGGCACCACGACACATAGTGCTCTCTTCTGGCCTCTCCCACCCCAGGAGACACACTGGGCTCTTCTCAGGAGCCACCACAGGACGTCCTGGGGAAATGGAAATGGAGGCACCGAGAAGGTAGGGCCTGGAGTCCTTGAGCTGCTTGTGGACAGTGGCTGCTTCCTTGGCCTATCTGGGGCCTGGGCAGGTTCTGCGGCTCATTTATACACATCCGGGCTGTGGACCCCTTCGTTACTCCCAGTCTGCGGTCTAGAAGGAGGGGGTGCCTCTTCACTAATTGCTGGCAGGCAATCCCCAGCCCTCTCCGTGGTGACCGTAATTTAAGCTAACCCCTAGAGCAGAAGCATGGGGTCCTCCTGCCTGGAGTGGGAGCCCCACCTACCAGCCCCACTCCCAGGCCCCCTTCCCCCAATCCTTCCAAGGTATTGTCAGGGGGCTCCAGGGCTCCTCCTAAGCGGTCCCGGCCCAGGCTCTGGGGAGTGTCCATGGGACATAAATTAGACTCGGCTGTGGCAATAAATAAAACGGGGAGGCCTTGAACGCCAGGCCCAAGCCGGCCCCACGGGCTCACACGAAGTTCTCCTCCTCCGACTCCGACTCCGCATCTGACGGCTCGGGGGTGCCTGAAGAGCGGGAGGGACGAAAAGAAAAGTGGGGGGCGCGGAGAGGGGCGGGAGGTTGGGCCCCACCGCTGCTCCCCGCTCCGCGCCACACCTGCACAGCTGCCCGGGTGGCGCACGCCGATGGAGCGGCCCAGGAAGCAGGTGGCCTGGCGGAGGTGACACGAGGACATGTAGGTGACGTTGTTGTTGCCGCAGAGCTCCTGGCCGGGGCTGGAGGGCGCGGGACAGGGCGCCGCGCGACACACCACGCAGTGAGCGCTGCCGGTCTGGTCCACCACGCACGACTGCGGCCGCGGGCACATCACGTGCGCGCACGACTCTGCGAGCGGGGAGCCAGGGCGGGTCAGGGGCGGGGGCCAGCCCGCCGCAGGTTCCACCCGCAGGCCCCGCCCCCGGCCGCGCCGGAAGCCACACCCCTTCCGCGCGCCCCGCCCACTCTCGTTCCACACCCAGGCCCCGCCCCTCTGGTTGCACCCGCAAGCCCCTCCCTGAGTCACGCACCCCAATCTCGCACCCCATGTGAGCCTCCCTTTCCGAAACCCCACCCCGCTTTTCCTCATTCCGACCGACCCCGGCAGAAGACCCAATCCGGCGGCGCTGTCCCTTCGCTAGGCCCCTCCCCCAGAGCGCCGCCAGGCCCCGCCCCCACAGGCCCCGCCCCCCACCCCGCCCTCACGTACTGCGGCAGCGTCCTGGGTACATGACGCGCAGGTCCGGGTGGCCGCGGCAGCGCGCGGCGCGCAGCTCGCACTCGTCGCGGTAGGTGGCGCCGTCGGAGCCGCAGACCTGCAGGCGCGCCGGGAGCCCAGCGCAGTCGGGCGCGCACTCGCAGCGCGGGCGGCCCCCCTGCATGCGGCACGTCTTGCCGGGGCCGCACTCCACGCCCTCGCACGAATCTGCGGACACAGGGCACGCGCGCGTGGTGGTGGTGGTGGCGGTGGTGGTGGTGGAGAGGTGCGTGGCCGAGGCCGGGCGTCCTCGGAGCCCACGGCACCCCCGTCCCTGCTCTGACGCCGGAGGCCGGGCGGGAGTCCGGGAACCCCGGAGAGGACGACTGGTTCAGAGTCTGGGTGCGGGATCCGTCGGGGACGAGATCAGCCACGGTCCCGGTGGACCGGGGGTCGAGGCTGCGCCTAGGCTTGGGGTTCTGTCTGGAGTTGGGGCTCGGAACGGGCGGGAGTGGGTTGTTTCCGCTCGGTTCTGGGGGTCCAGGAACGAGCTTCCAGTACCCAGTCCCGGTGTCGCTCCGCAGCTGGGCCACCCGCTGGGGCTGGCGTCCGTTCCCTGATTTACGCGCGGTTATGGGAAGGCCGGCGCGGGGCCCGGCTGCGTCATCAGAGGGGGGCCCCACCCCGTCCAGGAGCGGGCCTGGGGAGGACCGGCCGCGTCTGTTCCCCGGGCCTGCCAGGACCAACCCAGAGGAGCCGTCGGGGAGGGTGGGGCGTTGGCACCTGGCCTGAGGCTCATTTTCTGGGGAGGGGGCTTCCCACATCCCGAGCCCAGTGAGCCCAGGGGATACCCCCCCCCCCCCCCCCCGCCAGCCCTATTTCTCAGGCAGGGAAACGGGTCTGGCCAGGGCAAGTCTCTCCCTGGGGTCTTCGCCCCCACCCAGACCTATTACTGCGCTGCTCCTCTCACAGGCCCTCCCAGGCTCCTTGCCGTCTCTCAACCACCCCTAGGAGGTGATGACACTTCATTAGCATTTTACAGAAGGGGGAAATCGAGGCCCCGTCACAGCTGTGAGTGGAGGAGAGCCAGGGGCCCCTCAGCATGAGAATTCCAGGCCAGACCCCAGATGGAACCCCCCACCTCTGTTGCTTGTGGACCTGGAGGGCAGACTTGAGCTCTTGAGTTCAGCCTCAGTTTCCCTGTGTGTAAGTGAGGCTGACTGGGGTGCCCACCTTACAGGGGGAGCATGAGCATAAAATGAGCTGGTGCACTGGTGCCCCCAACCAGGCAGAGGCAGGGCATGTGGGCCGCACCTGGGCACCTCCCACGCTGCCTGCCCACACGCACATCTGGAAACGCTCCCCCTGGGTGGCTTCACAAGCAGAACGGAAGTGGGAGAACTGAGTTCCCTTCCCCAAGGCCAGATGAGATGTGGTGCTGGTGGGGGGGGGGGGTGAGCTGGACCTTCTCATGCCCAGGCCAGGCACTTTTTGAAGTCTGTCCTCCCCCTGCCAGAACCCAGAGTAGGTTCTGGAGGGAGCCAGCCAGGGCACATGGCAGTGAGCCCAAGACCACCCAGCCAGGCCGAGCAGGGATTAATCACATCCCAGTGGCCAGCTGGGCTCTGGGCTTGGCCCTCAGCTCCAGCCTCCTCCCTGCTCCCCTGCCCTGACCCCACCCACTAGGGCCTGATCCCATACTTTCTCCATCTGGCAAACTCCTAATCACACTCCAACACCCTGGTCCTAGTGCCCACTTCCTTCAAGCCATGCCTCACACTACCGCCGGGCCCTTGCAGGTTCAGCCCCGGCCAGAGAGGCCTGGGAGGACCCCCAACCCCTTCTCCAGAGCAGAGGGTATGTCTTGGCTTATTCACTCAATCATTCTGCCTTCAAAGAGCTCCTAGTCTGAAGAAAGAGGCAGCATTTCTCAGGACACGATCCAGAAGGGACACGCTTATGAAACGTGCATCTGCGGCCCCACCACAGATCGCCGGAATCTGCGGTGATGGGAAGATCAAGTGTTTGGGAGCGCTGACTGTGGAGTCACGAACCCCGGTGGCCAGTTAGGAAAAATCCATCTTCCTAGGACTTGGGTGTGAGTCGGGTATACCAGGTGGGGTGCAGCTGGGAAAGGCCATCCAGGCAGAGGGCTCAGCATGGGCAAGGGCCTAGAGGCTAGAAACCAAGCTGGGGAGTCCTCCAAGCTTCTTCCTGAATCCTCAACAGAGGGAGGCTGAGGCCTGGAACCTCAGGCCCCCTGTCTCTCTCCGAGCCCCGGGTCCCCCCACAAACACCCTTCCTAACAGCCTCACCCTCCTCCTGCATACCCCCAAGGTGGGGAGCTCACTCGCAGCTGCCCCACCTGCTGGCGGTGACCCTGACCCGTGGCTGATGCCCAGGAGCTCACCTTTGCAGGGGAGGCAGTGGACGAGGCCCAAGAAGCCCAGAAGGCTGATCTTGTTCCCCGGGTGAGTGAAGTTGGACCAGGCGGTGTCAATGTTGCTGGTGGCACAACACTCGGCTTGGCTCACGTCAGTCTGCAGCACCAGACTGCAGGTGGCCTCTCGGCCCTGCTGGAGCCAGCAGACGCCACCTGTGGACAAGGGGGACAGCTACCACTGGCCCAGAGGGGCCCTCCTATGCCGCTCCCAACGCCCAGGCCTTCCACCCACGGGGGATGCATACAGTTGGCGCTCGGTGATTACACAGGGGGTGATCTTGCTCCGAACGTGGGAAGGAGGGGCAGAGACCTGCACAGGTGCTCCCGTCCCAGCTCTGCTCTCGATCCCTCTGGGATTCTTCCTCCTCTCTGAGCCCCACCCCACACACAACCCTCACTCTTGGTGGGAAGCTCTCCCTACCCCACCCCCGACCTTGCTCCAGGCCCCCAGGCCCCCAGGCCCAGGCCTGGCGTCCTGCCCAACCAGTCAAACACTCAGAGCTCGACATGCCAGGGTCAGTGGGCCCTGGAGCCCCCTCTCCGCCTCTGCCCTCTGTCTAGACAGGGCCCGAGGGCACGCAGAGCCCCCCTCGCCCAGCAGCCCCCCCTTGCCTGGCCCGCCTCTTACTCACTCCAACTTGGGAACATTCTCCTTGCATGAGCTCACATCTCCCTGGGGACACGGCCTTCGGGGAGGGGGCTCAGCTCTCCCCTTCATGCGGGGCTGGGGTGGGGCTGCCGGGTGGGGTCGGAAGGCAGATAGCCCTCAATCCCTTCACCCTTACATGGGGGCGGGAATGGCCCCGGCCCCCATCCCCAGGAGCTTGCTGGTTCCTTCCAGGGGGCAGCTCTGGGAACTCAGCACTCTGGCACCCGTCTTCTAAAAGGAGAAACTGAGGCCAGCGGTGGGGATATTCCTTGCCTGGCATCCCCTAACAAGTGGCAGGCACGGGACTCCAATGGCCCATCTGCCTAAGCCAAAGCTGGGGAGGATCTGACACTTCCGGTGTAGGTCTTGGGGCCTGCCCCCCCCCCCCCCACTCCCGCCTCTCTGGGGCTTCAGGACATAGATGGTTCCGGTTCGAATCCTGACTCGGCCACCGACGGGCTGTGTGACTGCGCCTCAGCTCCCCCATCCGGAAAATGGGCGTGAGAGTACACACATTAATGGGCTATCACATGAATTCAAGGAGGCGAGAGGTAGACACTAAGCGCTCAATAAATGTCAGCCGTCATCGAGACGACCACTCTTGACAATTGTGAAAGGGAGTCTCATCTGCTCTGCTGACCTCCTGGTGACCCTCCTTCAGGCCCTTTGGGGCTGGGGGAGGGGAGCCCCAAGCCCTCCCGGACTGAACCTGAGGAGGCCGCCCGATCAGCGGCTAGCACGGCCGCCGTGCCCCCAACGTCTCCCCCAAGGCCCGCATTCCGGGCAGGCCCACGTGGGTGGCCCACCCCGCCCGCCCCTTCCGGCCGCCCCACTCACCGGGCGCGGGGTCCCCCGAGCCCACGGAGCCCACGAAGCCCACGGCCCAAGCCAGGGCCCCCCAGGGCAGCGGCCACAGTGGCCCCGGCGTCCCGGGACGCATGGCGGACGCAGAGACGGCGGCGGCCCCCGCGTCGGAGGCGCGGGCGGGCGGGCGGGCGGCTGGGAGGGCGGCGGCACCGACTTCCCAGCGCGCCGCGGCCGGGCGCTCCCTATAAAGGTCCCGCTGGCTGCGGGCGGGGCCGGGCCGGGGCGGGGCGCGGGGCCGGGGCGCGCACGGTGTGTGCAGGGGCTGGGCCTGGCCACCCCGAGGGCAGCTGCGCGGGGGGGCGGGGGGGGGGGGCGGGAGTGCGACCCGGGAGCCCGAGAACTCGCCCGGGAAGGTGTCCCCGTGGCCGGGGCGAGAGGGCCAGCCTGGCCCCTGGTGTGAGTTCCGGGGCTCACCGCGCGTTTGGGGAGGTGGGGTCTTCGGCCGGAGGGCTGCGGCTGAGCTCGCCGGGGACCCACGGGGAGCCGGCCTGCGGTTCCGTGTCAGCCGCGTCCTGGCTTGCTTGCGGTCGCTCGCTCACGTGGCGCCCCCAGACTCATCCCCGCCCCGGTGCGCCCACACACTTCCGGAGACCTGAGTCCCGGCAACGCCCACTCGCACCCCGGGGGCCCCCACCTGGCCGCTGGAGCCCGTGGGCACAGCTGGGCGTGAGCAAGCGCGAGTGGGCGAGGGCCGGGCGGCAGCAGAGGCGGAGGGGCGCAGGGGCGACAGCGGGAGACCCAGAGCCACCAACGGTCCCTCCCGGCGTCGTCGTGGACAGCAGCGATCCTACCGCACGACTGCCACAGTGTGCCGGGCGCGCCCGCCCCCCAGACCCCTGCAAACGGTCCTCCCAGGCCGCATCAAAGAGAACTCACTGGCTAGGGTTTTCTCCTCTCCCCAGGTTCAGTGCTGTGTCTGCGGCCCCTGGCCACCTGGAATCCCAGACTTTCCAGTTTGTGACAGTGACCTCAGACATCAGCGTGGCCCTGGAAAGTAGTGACCACTGGGGCCTTAGTGCAGCGGACACTCTTCCTGTTTGGGAGCCCCCCCAACCCCAAATTGTCAGGGCGTCCTCCAAAGGCTCGGGGGTCCTGTACAGCCCCTCTCTGAGTTTCCAAGAAATAATTCTTGACGATCTCCTCATGGCAGGGCTTGTTCAGGGTGCTGGGTTCCCGAGTGACCAAGGAACGCCCTGTCTTGTCATCAGCAAGCCCATGGCTTGCAGGGGCCGCGGAAATGAAATCCGTACATGGACACATTAATATAGGCCTTCAAAGAGGGGAAATGCTTTCGGGAAAATAAAAACGCTTGAGAGCAGTGTGGTGTATCGTGGGGGGGTGCCTCGTCACCCCCCCCATTCCCGCATCTCCCCCCACTCCTTCCCCAGGTATGGAACCCAAAGATCCCTGCAGCCACACAGCAGACGCCTTCTGTGTCCACGAGATCTGTCAGCAGCATACACCACGCCGAGACCTCTGCCCCATCTCAGCTGCTCAGCCTGACCCATGTGCCCCCACCCGTGGCCAAGGGCCACGTTCCTGCCCAGTGGCACTGAGGGAGGACACCCAGCTTCTTGGCCTGTCCTTGGCCTCGGAGTATGTGAGGGGGTTCTCCCCCGGTTGGGGATGGGGCAGGGATGGGACCCTATGTCCTCACCAGGGTGTGCAAGAGCTGGACATTGTGGCCTTGGCCGAGGGCTGACCCTGCTGTGGCTCAGCCGCCCCAGCCTGGGTTTGTGCAAACCAAAGGGTCATTGTTGGCCTGGCGTGGGTTCGAAACTGAGACCAGTTGCCAGCAGCCTCCTGCCTCCCATCCTGGCCTATCTCTCCGACCCAGAGGCCATGTGCTGGGTGACCTTAAGCAGGACACTGGCCCTCTCTGGGGAGCCCTCCGCCCCCCCCCCCCTTTTTGGTCTCTCCTTTTCATGCCCTCCTGTCCACCCTGAACTGGTCTCAGCCTCATCCCCTGCAGCCCACTTCCTACCTTGGCTGTCTGCCATAAGGCTCCTCCCCCAGCTCAGACATCCACCATGACTCCCCGTGGCCCCAGGCTTCACTCCTCCAGACCCCACAGAAAACAGGCAATGACAATCCAAAGTGATCAGGACTGTGATGGAGGATGCTATACCCAGTGCAGACTGGGGAGGCCCAGGCAGACTTCCCAGAGGAGGAGGAGGACATTTAAATCGCATTGGACTGAACAACGGTGAGGAAGGGGGTGTGGGGACAGAAGTGATAGGATGTTTGTGCTACAGGTAAGAGAAAACCACCTCAAGGTTTGGATCAGGGAAACGGTCCGGGATTCGCAGGTGGGCCCAGTGGAAATCAGAGGATCGTCAAAAGCGGAGACCACTTCCCTCTGTGGTCACAGTGATGTACGTGACCTGCCATTGCTGTCTGTGAAGGCAGAGGAAGGGGCCTTGAGCCAGCGTATAGCCTCTAGAAGTTGGAAAATCAAGGAACAGACCCTCCCCCCTCCCCCCCCGAGACTCCGGAAGGAACACAGCTCTACCAATACCTCGATTTTGGTTCAGGGGTGGACTTCTGACCCCCAGAACTGGAAGAGAAGAATGTGTCTTGTTTCAAAGCCACCACGTTCGTGGCAGTTCCTTAGAGCAGCAACGGGCAACGAGTGCAAGCAGGTGCTACAGACTGGGTTTGGTGCCACAGTGAGAGGGTCCCCTTTGGCTGGGGACAAAACGAGAGTGATCACAAGTATGAAGGCAGGCGGCGGTATAGACGCCCCCAGGAGCAGGAGGGTGACCCTAGGGGCCTGGAACGAGAAAGGGGCCTTCTGGGGAAGGCCGCCTTGGCTAGGCCATGTGTGTGGCCATTTTCTCTCTGTGCCCATTCTTCTCACCTGTAAAATGGGCACAGATCCCAGTCCTGCAGATTCTAGGAAGGACGCCAGGGACAGTGCCCTGGTGCACAGTAGGGGCACGACATGTGTGCCCAGGTTCTTATTAACCAGCAGAGAGCTGTGTGTCCAGGGAAGACGCGTGACGAGTCTTCTCTGCCACTCACCACAATGCTGTGAGGCAGGCATCCGTTTTACAGAGCGGGTATTTGAAGCTGGAGGAAGGAAAGTGACTTTCCGGCAGTCACAAAGCCCCACAGTGTCGGGACAGTACCAAGAGCAGCAAGATCCCAGGCCCCATGTGCTGAACTGTGGGGCAGGTCCCTCCCCATATCTGGATCGGACATTGGGGGCCAGCCCCCAGGTTGTGGCTGGCATCCCGTTCTGGTTCCAGCACTGGATTTTCCTTTGAGAAATCACCTCCTGTGCTTCCAGTCCAAATGACCCCAGGAATGGACACCAACCCAGGCTCAAACAATTAGAATCATCTGACATTCAGCAAGCCGGGAGGAGTAAGCTCTGAGATTTTTTTTCTGGGATCCAGAGACACCAACTTCCTGCCTGAGCTAGATGGGTGGGAGCCTAGAGCTGCAGGTGGCTCCTACCAATGGCCAGGGAGAGGCCAATCCAGTGGGATGCTGAGCCAAGAGGGGGCAGCAGAAATTTCCTGTGCCGCTATTGGAGTCCTGGATCCAGCCGCACCTGAACTCCTCCACCCCAAAGACGAAGTCCATTTAAGCTGAGTTTCTGTCGCTCGTAGCGGACAAAACCAGCTTTCAATAAGCCCATTTACATTTTATTCAAGGGGAGCCTTTAGGACCCAGAGCAGTGGGTCTGCAGGGGCCATAGGAATCACACACACCCTAAAGTGCAGACCTTTGCCTCCAGGATATGGGTCTTAGCTTGATCCAGAACGGTCAGGGTCGCCCCCCGCCCCCCTCCCCCCCCCCCCCCCCCCCCAGCTCCCACCTTCCTCAAGCCGGAAGAAGGCTTGTGATGGACTCCACACTCAATGTCCACAGCCCTTGCACTAGGACCTGAAACCTTCAAGGCCTTGTGGGTTCTCCGATAGGGTATGTGATGTTGATAACCAAGGCAGCACCTGAAGACTCGGGCATGGTGGATGCTACGGGAGAACTCTGGTCAGAGCTGGGCTTCATGACGCCTTCATCGGATGTGCCCTCCCCTCTCAAACGCCACCGTGGCTCCCCATGGCCCCTGGACGAAG
Source organism: Panthera pardus (assembly GCF_024362965.1). Lineage (NCBI taxonomy): Eukaryota > Metazoa > Chordata > Mammalia > Carnivora > Felidae > Panthera > Panthera pardus. Next base: position 272,736 of record NW_026527013.1, on the reverse strand, counting down.
TCCAGGCTTCTCAGCCTGGGTTCCAGGCCCTTCCTGCTCAATCCATGCAATCCCCGCTGCAACTCTTCCACGCCACCCCCAAGCGCCCCCACCGCATCCCCGTCCCCGCAAAGTGACCAGATCTTGGGCGGGGAGCCGGCAGTATGATTTGTAACCAAAGGTAGGGCCCACCCTCCTCTTGCTAGCCATTGGTTTAGGCGTGACCATGTGACCCAGATCTGGCCAATGGTAGGAGAGACAACCTGCCAGGGCGGGGACTGGAAGACCCGCGCGGCCGAGTGTGTGCGCACGTGACCCGTGAGAGCTTGATGGATTCGGTTCCCGTTTGCTGCTCTAACAGATGACCGCGATTCTAGCCGCACAAACCCGACGCCTCGCGGTGCTGGGGGTCAGGGGTCTGAGGCGGGTCTCAGCGGCCAAAATCAGATGTGTCCGGGGGTCGCAGCGCTCGCCGCTGTCCGGCCGGTGGCCTCTGCGTCCTCGCCCCCAGGGCGCGTCCTCTATCCTGCAGCATTCTCGCCCCCAGGGCACGTCCTCACCACCCGGCACAGGGGCGACCTGGGCACGTCCCTTGTCCTGTCATCCACCTTGGCCCGTCGTCTGTTTGCTCAGGTGTCCAGTGTCCTGGGGTTGGGCCTGTGAACGGGAAGAGAAAGCACCAGAACTCTCTTGGCCTGATCCAAGCCTATGCCGTGTGTAAGGTCACGGCCAAAAATGTCCCATGTGGGAGAACTGACAACCACAGGATGCGGAACGAGACAAAACCATGGAGATGAGCAGCCCGCTTGGATGAGGCTGCGGATTAGCCCTGGCTCTGTGTCTTTGGTAAATGTGCCTTCGGTTCAGGCAAGCGAGTAGCTTGCTTTTGGAGATACACCTGGGTGTGTATGAATAAAATGAAAAATAGAAATAAAAAGTACAAGCCAACAAACATGAATAAAAAGGGAAGGGATGCCTGGGTGGCTCAGTCGGTTGAGTGTCTGACTGTTGATTTCTGCTCAGGTGGTGATCCCAGGGTCATGAGATGGAGCCCAGAGTCAGGCTGAGTGTGGAGCCTGCTTGGGGTTCATTGTCTCTCTCTCTCTCTCTTTCTCTCTCAAATAAAAATTTTAAAATGGGGGAGAAAAGACATAACTCAAAATACACAAATAAAAATTTTTAAAAGACAAAAACTGTGTACTCAGACGGTGGCACATTCACACCTGTAGGAATCCTGGCTGGTGGGCCAGTGGCCCTACCTGCTTGGTGCCTCAGTCTCTTGCCTGCAACACGGGAACTCGCTTTCTCCAACCCCGAAGTCCCCGAAGCCTCCTCCCTGAGGCTTGATTTGAACTAAGCAGGTGAATACATGAGGGCACACCTGCCCCCTGGCCCAGGACAGGCCACTTAATGCCACCAGCTCTCTGGTGGTTGAATGTGGCTCCAATCAGAATCTCCATGGCTTGGTCCCTCCTTGAGAACGAACCAAGACCGTTCTAACTCTCATCTGGAAAAATAAATGAGAAAGAAAAGAAGTTCAAACATGGTCACTTGCCCCAAATCAAGATCAAAACACACTACAAAGCCACAAGAAAAGGAACAGAGTGAACCTGGGAGAGGATTACGAGAGAGGGGGCCCCCTGCCCTTGTACAGGCTCCACCTCCTGAAATCTCCCCACACAGAGGACAAAGCTACTGTGTCCCTGGGTGACAGGCGAGGAACCCTAGCCAGAGCAGAAGTCACCCGCCCAAGGCAGAGACTCAAGGGTGCACAGTGTCAGGGCAACTTCCCCTCTGCCCCTGAGGCCCCCGGCTCAGCGCGGCGGAAGGAAAGGGTGCTCCCGGCAAAGGGGAAGGCACGTGAAAGGTCTAGCAACTAGAGAGAGCTGGGAGACTATAATCACAGCCGCCACTTGCGGAGGCAGCCTCCCTGGGAGGTGGGAGGCAGACCCACTTTACAGATGAAAGACTGAGTCTTGGAGGGGCTGCTGGTCCTTGTCTTGCAGTGTCTAGGGGGAAGCACAACCGTGTTGTGGGAAGTCTGAGGAGGGAGGCATGGCCCTGTCCTGGGGGGTATGTGTAGGGCCCAGGTGCCACCTACCTCCTCAATCCACTTTCAGAGCCTTTCTCGGGAAGTGCTGGGCAACCCTCAAGTTGTGTTTCACTGTGCCTGGCAATCAGCGCCCTCCCAGGTCTGTCCCAGCGGCAGCAACGGCAGCAAGGTAGCCACGGGGCCGGAAGTGGGTACCTGAGGGCCCCAGAAGTGCAGAGACACCGGGTCATTTGCAGACACGGCCTGAGTGCTTGCATTCCAGTGCCACAGTCCCAGGGTAGCCAGCAGGCAAGAGCCCATGCAGAGGGCACAGAGACCCAATGGCCTGTGCCTGAGTCCTGGCCCTGCCGCATGACCGTGTCTGAGCCCTCAGTCTCCCCAACTGTAAAATGGGGGTCTTGATTTTCCTCACATCGTGGTGCTTGCATGAAGAGTAAACTTCAGGCCCAGCACGTACTTAGCTCTTAGTTTTACAGTACACAAACCCTGCCTGGGCCTGGCACGCAGCAGGCACTCACTAATTATTCGTTTATTCAAGAATCTATGGGGCATCTACTAGATGCTGAGTACTGGCCTCACGTATTGGGAGACGCCATTGATAACTCCTGGATTTGGGGATAGCTGTAGGAGAAGGAAAGAGGGTGCCAGGCAGCGGGGTGCAGTATGGGATGGGGCTCCCTCAGGAAGGGACTGGAAACAGAAGCAAGGAAACAGAAGGGACAGTGGGAAGGGCGTGCCCAGCAGAGGGCATGGCCAGACAGGGGTCGCGAGGTGGGATGCAGCTTGGCCCACCCAGGGGGGCCAGCAAGGACCAAGGAAGTGCCGTGTGTGCCCATGTGTGCTCCCAGCCTCATCCAATCCCAAAACCCGGGAGGTGGGTTCTGCCATTTGCACAGAGGAGTTAAGTGACCTACCCAGGGTCACACAGCCAGCATGACTTGGTGGGATTTGAACACAGGCCTGATGGTTGTAAGGCCTCTTGCTCAATACCTCATAAACTTCTACAGGATGAATGAATGAATGAATGAATGAATGAATGAATGTTGGTGGTATGAAATGAGCTAGGGGCTGGGCTTGAGTGGCCTGAAATGAACTGCCCTCCCTGGATCTGGGGTTTCCTGGATTCCCAGTGATGGGACCCGCATACTCTCTAGTGGCCAGACCAGGAATGGCTTGGAATCACCCCTGAACCTTGAGGGGGACAAGACTGACTGTCAGAGAAGTCCCTGTCCCTACCCTGACATTCAAGATCCTTTGTACACAGGCTCCAATTTTTAATGCCTTGACACTCTGGTTCCTGTGCCCCCTTTTGCGGGAAGCCCAACTCCAACCTACTCCTATTCATTCCTCAAAGCCCTGGCTCAAATGCCCCCTCCCCTAGGAAACCCTGTCTGTCTCCCCAGGCAGAGCCAGTACTACTTAGGGACCCATCCTCTGGCTCAGCCTCACGGGGCTGGGGTGCCTGCATCCAGCTCTGTCTCCCTGAGCCACGGAGCCACTTTCATTGCCTGTTGCATTGCGTTCCGTGTTGTGTCCTTGTACCACCCATCACAAAGTGTGGCATGTGGCAGGTGACCCATGAACGTTCTGTTGAGTAGATGAGAGAAATAAGTTCATGACTGGGCTGGAACTAACCTCAGAAATGTTCCGGGCCTGTGCCAGGTGATAGTGCAGTTTTTGCTGATTAATTTTTTGGCGAGGGGAGTGGTTAGGTTCTCTTTGCTCTCAAAAACAAGGCCACACCCCGCAGGCCTTGCGCTGTCTTATCCCGTGGGTCACACTGAGGCACAGAGGGCAGTCCTCCTTCGACCCAGGAACGGGTCTCCCTGCATTTATTCAACGAGTGTTCATGGAATACCTGTTACCAGGCGCTATTAGGAGTCCGGCTGGGAACAAGACATAAACACCCCTTCCACTGTGGAGCCGACTCTATGGTTCATCAGGCGGGAATAAGTGCCATTGAGAAGGGCAAAGGCTTGAGAAAACGAGAAAGCAAGCCACGCAGGTGTCTGGGGTGCACCCGGCGGGGGCACAGCAAGTGCAAAGGCCCGGAGGTGACAGTGCGCCCGGTGCCCAGAACCAGTGAGGACGGCGGGGGGACAGAAAGGTGGCACTCGGGATAGAAGACCCGACGAGGGAAGTGGAAGCCTAGCCCCTTTCGGAGAAGAGGAGGGGCTCGACCCCACCCCGCGCAGGCCGCTCCCCTCGGCCTCCTCGGAGCCGGGCCTCGCCCCCAGCCACACCCCCGCTCCCTGCTCCGGGTTGCCAAGGTGACTCGGCCCCGCCCCTCCCAGCCCCGTCTTCGGGCTTCCAGGCCCGGCTCCGTCCCCTTACTCGGAGCCCTGTGAGAGAGGCGCCCGCCCTGAGTTTGTCCCTCCGCGACCACCGTCGCCCGGGCAGGCGCCTGCCGCGCGCGCCGCCCGCCTCGCTCTCGCGCGCTCCTCCACCCCACGCCGTGCGTGCCTTGCGTGCCTTGCGTGAGCGTGCGCGGGCGCGTCGGCCGGCAAGGGAGCAGCAAACGGCCGGCGGCGGGCGGCGGGCGCCGCGCGGGGGGCGGGCGGCGCGGAGGAGGCGGCAGTGGCCATGGCCGAGGCGTCGCCGCAGCCCGGACGGTACTTCTGCCACTGCTGCTCGGTCGAGATCGTGCCGCGCCTGCCGGTGAGGCGCGGGCCGGGGAGGCGGGCGGGGGCTCTCTCTCCCTTGGCCTGAAGCGAGCTGGCCCCGCCGGGGAAACTGAGGCCCGGGCGGCGTTGGCCCGGGTCTCTGCGGGGGGCCCGGAGGCGGGGCCCACCCCCGGGGAAGCAGCGGGACCGATGATCCCAGATGCGCGGCGGGGAGGCCGCTCGGTCCCCGACGGGGAAACTGAGGCCCGCAGAGGCCGCGTGACCTGCGCTCGGCGCCCCGCCCCGGAGGAGGGAGGTGGGGGAATCGGACCCCGGGAGATGTCTCCGGGGGCCGTTCCCGGGGCGCGTGGTCGGCGCTGCGGGCGCCTGGCTGCGGGCCGCCCCGCCGAGCGCTCCCGCCTGCCTTCCCGATGTCGAGACGGGACGGCTGTGTACCTGGTCCGGGCCTGACAGCCCCGGGCAGGCTTTTGTGACCTGAGCCTGCGCTTTTGTGCTTCCCCGGAGTGGGGGTTGGGGGGCGGGTTTAGGCCCGCCTGTGGCCAGGTGTTGCCTTCTCCTTTAGGCCGGCGTTTCCCAAACCGTGTGGTGCGGCAGGGGACTGCTTGTTCAACGTACAGTGTTTCAGGCGCCTCGCCCCGGAGCTTCCTAGTTAGCAGGTCTAGGATGGGGCCCGTGTTCCCCTGCTCCAGGCCCACAGGGAAAGCGGCGGTCTAGTTCGACCCTTTCCTATTTTACAGGTGGGAAAAATGAAGCCAGGGGAAGCGCAGGCCAGCTGTGGCCCTGACATCCTGACAGTTGCCCCTGGGCCAGCTCCCACGGAGCAGGAAGAGGGAGGTGTGGGATGGTGGAGGCCCTGCAGGTGGTGAGGATTTATTGAGCACTTTCTAGGTGCTCCTAGTACTTTATCTCTGGCCCGCATGCTCCCCACAGTCGCCTGGGTGGTGGGTGGTGGGTGGAAGCTGTTCTCGTCTCAAAGCCAGACTCGGTTCTGCCTTTGCCAGCAGTGGGGACCCCTGGGAGGAGGGGGCCGGGGGAAGGAGTCTATGGGCATCATCCCAGCCACAGAGGAAGGAAGTGGGCTCAAGTCAGGTTGGGAGCAGAGAGCAATGCCTGGGCCCAGAAGGCGAGAAAAGGCAGGGAGGTGCGGCTTCCAGAAGCAAGAGAGGAGGGAGAAATAAAACGAAACGTCAGCTGTGAGCACCCGCTGGGGGAGCCGACACTTGCCTCACCCTAGCCTCCCGGAAGTCCTGCTTCTGCCTTTTCAGGCTTTCTGCAGCCCCAGCTCCGTTCTCGACCGGGACCGCGGCAGGAGGCGGCTGGTGGCCTGACAGCTCACCGGCCTGAGTTAGTTGCACGCAGCCCCTTGCGGCTGGTGTGAGCCCAGGACAGGCCCTGGGACCCAGGCTTTCCCCAGAGCAGCCTGCCCGGAGCCGAGGGGGACCTGGGGCTGGGCGGTCTGCATAGCCAGCTGTTCTGGGCCTCTCTTCCTGGGGCCAGCACAGGGCCTGGGGCCTGGCCAGGTGTGCCCGCTTCCTGGCCATGTGGCCTTGGACCCGGAGCACCCTGATCTCTTGCAGCTGCCACCGGGCTGGGGAGGACCTGCCTCAGCACAAGAATCCGGTGGTGACAAGGTATCGTTGACCTCTGCCCTCAGAGTTTATAGGCTGGTCAGGGAGCCAGTGTTGAATAAGCGATTGGCAAATATTTAGTTAGGAATGCTGGCAAATTCCGTGAAATTAGCAAATGGCAGTAAGGGACTCCGGTGCCCGTTTGTGGGTTTGAAGGGTTCCATGAGGCCCGGTAGACAGGGTGACTGTTTACCAGTAAGGGGCGCACCTGCTGTTTCGGGATGGAGAGGGTTGGCCCTCAACCTGGTAGCGGTGGCAGGTCCCAGCCAGCACGGTTCACAGGAGGTAGCCCTGACTTTGGCCTGCTCTAGGGCGTTGGGGCTGGGTTTTGTGCAGTTCTTACTTTTGATTTTTGTCACCATCGTGGCACCTCCTTAGGCACTGAGATAGTGCCCGCTCTCAGGTGCTTCTCGGCAGGGTCGGGCTGAGGCCACACCCAGCTGTGCCTCTTATCGCCCGTGTGGCTCTGGGTGAGGTGCTCGACCTCCCTGGACCTCCGTTTCTTCGCCTGCAAGATGGGCTTGACGAGATAACCCGTGCCCGCTCGGTGGGAGCACACATGTAGGGGGGAGCCCAGTGCCTGGCTCCCAGGACGGGGAATGGCTGGCAGCCTAGCCGGAGCAGGGCATGTGGGAGCAGGAACCAGGCAGGCCGGCTGGCTTGAGGGCCTCCGAGGCTGGCACACAAGCCCAGACTCGAACCTGCCCAGGAAACGGCAGCTCTTGGGATGAGGTGGACGTGCGGGGTCGTGTGGCGCGACTGCAGGGCTGTGGAAACGCAGCGTCCACGGGCCGCCACCTGCTGTGCTTGGCACCCTGGGGCCCGCCAGGAGGTGCAGGTTCCCACCAGGGGGGCTGAGCGGGTGGCAGTCCGGGGTCGTATCCGCCCCTGTGCCACGGCCCCGAGCGCCTCGCCGCAGGCGGTGCCTCCGATGGCCCTCTTCAGGCCGCCTTCTCGTTGCTGGCGACTGCTTTCCTTCTCAGGGACGGCCTGAGTGTGTGACTGGGCGGGACCTGGACCTGGAGGGCGCTGAGGGGAGGAAGCCAGCCTGTGGTCAGCGCCCAGCGGCGGTGGGCGTCTGCCCTCGCTCTCTTTATGCCTCAGTCTACACGTCCTCTGTCCTTGCCCCTCGAGGGGCCTCGAGGAGTCCTGGCCCCTGATGCTTAGCAGAATAAGTGGAGTCCTTCCCACGGGGCACCCGGGGCCGGGCCTGCCTCCCCAGGCACCCTGTGGCCTCAGGCGGGTCCCTCTGGCCACCTGACAGCTCTGTGTGCCCACGTGCTAGATGCTGTGCGTCGTGCTGGGTCCTGCCCTGTGACCAGCCGTCTGTTCACCGCTGCAGAAATGCGGGTGCTCCGATGTGTGGGCTGCCCCTCGGGGGGACACAGACCCCACCCTGCACCTCCACACAGCGGGTGCTCCAGAGGGGGCTGGCATTTGCTCAGGGTCTGAAGTCAGCGGGGCAGGAAGTGAGCCGAGCCCCCAAAAGGTGGCTGGATGCTGGGCGGAGCCACATCCTAGGGCACCCCAGGCCTCTGAGTCACGTGTCACTGTGGGGAGGCTGAAGTGAGGCGGGGCTCCCAGCACAGTGGGCACACGTGTCGTGTCACACGGGGTCCCGGTCCCTAGCAGTGGTGTCAGAAGCACCCTGGCAAGACCAAGGAAGCTTGTAACATCTGCTGGGCTCCGTGTGTAAGCATCACTGGCTCCCAGGGGGCCTCACACGCGGCCGGATCCCGGCGTGGCTCTGCACCCTGGCATGCAGCGGTGTGCGTGATGCTCACGGCCGCTTGGGGGACAGGTGGGGTCGATGTGGGGTGTGGTGGCAGCAGGGTGGGCCTTCCGTGGGCCCTGGGCACCTGTCTGCCCAGTGGCAGCTGAGGAGGGCTATGTAGAGCAGCCAGGGCATTCCCGCGGGCCGTGGGCTGGTGGGGCACGGGCCGGGAGCACCGGCAGCAGGGGCCTGGGTGTCCCATCACGTCTGTGTCTGGGGCTGAGTCCATGTTCCTTCGACGCAGCGCTACACTGGGGTTCTGCCTCCCCTGGAGGGGCCTTGAGGGGCCGGGGCCCACGGAGGCCGAGGTCACTGTGCAGCAGGCGATCCCGTGGGGCCGGCCAGCCACCTCTCCGCCTCCCGCCCGAGTTTCCCTGATTTAATCATGCTCGCCTGGCCGCGGTGTGAAGGAGTGCCTGAGTGAACCGAGGGCTGCCCTGGCTGACCTGGGAGACCTGGGCAGGCTACTCCCTGGTCTGAGCCCCCGGGTCCTCCTCGTCACCGAGGAGGGGCTGAATTGCACCTCTTAGGCACGGCATAGAGACCGAGCACAGAGAGCGAGTGCTCAGTGAATTTAGCGTCTTGTCTGTCCTGTCGTTGGTGTTCTGGCCACCGCCGTTGCTGATGATGCTGGGGTGGTCCCCTTCATCCCCTCTCCTCCTCCTAGGGGGAGAGGTAACTGATTCACGGTGAGGAACCATCAGAGACAGGCGCTCACAAGTTAGGGCCAGCGAGCGCCGGCTGACCCCCACCTGGGAAGTGGGGCTGTCACCACCTGGACCTGGGCTCTGCCCTGTGGGTGGCAGACATCCATCCCGGCGTCTCCTCGCTTGGACGCAGATGGCCGTTGCTGGCTAGTCTGACTTAACAGGAACCGGTGGGGTGTGCCCGTGGAGGAGGAGAGCACTGGGGCACCCCCAGATCTGGTCCCTTCCCTGCTGCACACCAGCAAAAGCTGCAGCCCCCTCCTGAAATGCCAGGTGTCAGGTGGCCCGTGGCTCAGGCCGATCTGGACTTAGCGTGGGGCTCGCACGGGGATGGAGAGTGTGGAGGCAGGGCCCTGACCGCAGCCAGCTGTCGAGCCGTAGCCCTCCGGTCCTCAGTGGCTGCTGGATTTCAGAGCCCTAGGCTTGAGGCCATCCTCCGTTTACAGGTGGGGAGACCGAGGCTTGCGGCCAGGATGTGACGTTTGAGCAGAGACCCGACTTCCAAGAGGGGGCAAGCCAGGTAGCTATCTGGGGGAGAATGCTCCGGCAGGGGGGATGGTGTGCAGGCCCTGAGAAGAGAGGGCAGGTGGCGGTGGCCTGGATGGGGCAGGGAAGCGGGAGTGGCGGGCCAGCTTGTTCGGAGCCGACCGCAGGGGAGGAGAGTGCAGAGCAGGTAGTTGGATGAGGTTCTCGTGCGCCGCGTGGGATGGGGCTCCAAGGTGACGCTCAGAGATGGCGCCCGGCCTTGGTAGCAGAAGAGGTTGCCTGTTTCCGGCGGGTCAGACTGAGGCTGAGGCTGAGGCCGCCTGGCTCACCGGTCCTGCCCTGGCTCTTCCAGGCTTGCCCAGGGTAGCATGGAGACTGGGGGCGGGCGGCGTGCTCAGAGGAGAGGAGGCGGAGGGACAGCTTCTCACCCAGGCCCCCCCACCCCCATCCTGGCTGGAGAGGGCGGGCGTGCTTCTGATTTACGTCTCCCCCGTAGGGCAGGTGTGGTGGCGGTGGGCTCCACCAGGGCCCAGAGAGAGCCTGGACCTTGCCGCCGGCCCCGAGCCAAGGGGAGCCCTGAGCAGACGCCCGCTGTCGTCTGTGACATGGCCACGCTAAGGGCTTGATTGCCAGCGTCCTAACCGAGGCCGTCGCAGCCCCCTGCAGCCACACTGGCCCGTGTCCGTGGCCCTCTGTCCCCTTGGGGCTGCACCAGGCAGTGAGAGCCCTGGCCCGTCCACAGAGCGTCCCGCGGCCGTCTTCCACCGCAGCCAACAGTCCGAGGGTTGGTCGTTCGCGGTGGAGCCGAGCTGCCCGTTGCCCCCGTGTCCCCACTTGGGAGGGCAGGGGTCACTGTCCTCGCTGTGCCTTCTGATGGCTCTGTTGAGATACAACTCACCTGTTCACAGTGTGCATGTCAGTGTTTTCCGTACGCCCAGAGCCCCGCACCCACCACTGCTGTCTAGTTCCAGAACATTCCCTCACCCTAAAAGGAAGCCCTGTCCCCGTTAGCATTCACCCTCACTCGCCCTCCCCTCCCCCGGCCCCCACGAACCCCCTTCCGTCCGTGGATGGGCCTGTTCCGGACGTTTCACACACGCGGACTCACACCTCGTGTGGCCTCTCGTGTCAGGTTTCCTCCCTGAGTGTCGTGCGTTCACGGTTCGTCCGCGGGGCAGCGGGTGTGGGCGCTTCGCCCCTGCTCGCGGCCGAGGGATGTGCGCCTGCGCGGTGGACACGGTCATCTGTGCGCGTGCGCGGGGGACGTGGTCATTTGTGGGCGTGCGGGTGGGGGTTGCGTGGACGTGAGTGTTCGTGTCTCTCGGGTGTGGACCCGGCAGCGGGGTCGCGGGGTCGTGTGGTGACCCTGGGGTCGACCTGACGAGGAACTGACCGCGGGCCTGTCTTCCAGACAGACCGCCCCGCTTCTCGTCCCCACCGCCAGCCGGGGTTCTGGTTCCTCCACTTCCGCTGACGCTTAGCCGTAGTCGGCCGAGTGGCGCGGTCCCGGCGGCCGGCCGGGAGGTGGTGTCTCACGGGTTTCGGTTTGCGTTTGCTCGTTGCCTGACGGTGTCGAGCGGCTCTCTGCTGGTTTGTCGCCCTTTGTGTGTCTTTGGAGAACTGTTTTAATTCTTTGGTCAGTTTTTAGCCGGGTTGTTTGTGCTTTTGGCGTTGAAGCGTTAGAGCTCTGTATTCTGGATCCCAGCTCCTATGGCGGGTGCAGTTCCTTCCTGTCCTCCCCAATCGGCTCAGTGTTCCTTGACCCCACCCCCCCCTTTGCTTTTGGTGGCGGGGGGGGGGGGGGACATGGCGCGTGCTGTGGTGGCACCCACTGCCCTGGTGCAGGTGCCTGGCACTCCCGCTGGGTGTCCACGGGGAGGCCCGTGCCTGCTGAGCCACCTGTGCCTGTGGCTCACGTGGGGCCATTGGCGGCCCCCTCCTTGACAGTCTGCATCCCCTCTGTGTCTCCCACTCGGCACGCGGGGACAGTGCTTCCAAAACGTCACCTTAGGTAGAAGCACAGCTTGCGCTCACGTCTGTGTCTTCCTGTTTGGGTGGCTTTTGGACACTCGTGCGAACCCCCAACCCACTTGTTTGGTTTTGGTGTTTCCATGCCTTGCGGCCCCTGGGGCCCGTCCTCCACTCGGGACATTACACCTCCCCCATCTGACTGGTGGGCCTGGCTGGGGGGGGGGGGGGAGTGGCTGGGCTTGGAGGGGGCACGGCCAATGGGGGTGGGGTCACACTGCAGCCCGGGGTCACAGGCCCTGCGCTAGGATTGCTGGAATGTTCCAGAGATGCCGCCATGGGACGCCCGCGGGCTGGTCCCTTTGCTCAGGTGGCGCTTCCCGCCCTCAGTGGCCACCTTCCTGGGAGCTGAGCTACTGAGGCCTCGATAGTCCTGTGACCCCACAGTCCCTCCTGCAACCTTCTCAGGAGCTCGGGGCAGGTGTCTTTATATGCAAAAGGGGAGTCTCTCACGGAACGTTCTCACGTCTCACGTCTGCACAAGTCGGGAACTGCTAGGTGGACCCGCGTCAGCTGGCCTGTTTGGTACAGGCTTCTTCAGAGCCTTCAGCAGCTGGTGTGGCTGAGTGGAGGCCTTGAAGCTCGGAAAGTTTCGTCACCCTGAGGAGCGTGGGCTGATGGCCTTTGGCGCGGCAGCAGCTCGCCTGGGGGCCCAGGCCTCGCCTGCACGAGGGGCAGGTCGAGGTGGCTGCGGTCATTACCACACGGAGGCGGTGGCCTCGGATGAAGGGCGCCCGCCTCTCAGACATCTCAGAGACCCGGCAGGTCTGTGCCAAATCGGACTCTGGGCCTGAGCAGTTTCACCGATGTGCCTGGAGCCGCTCGGTGTGGCCTGAGGTGGGGGTGTCCGGTGACCCCGCAGGCACGGCTGACACGGCACGGGGGCCGGGACCCCCGAGATCGCACTCACCCGTCCTCTCCTCCGCAGGATTACACCTGCCCCAGATGCGAGTCTGGTTTTATTGAGGAGCTTCCCGAAGAGACCAGGTAACCCAGCCCAGGTGCACGCTGGCAGCGCCCAGGCCCCTTGGGGTGGGCGGGGCTGTGGGCGGGCAGAGGCTGGGCAGGCCGCGGCGGGCAGGGGTGAGAGGTGGAGAGGGCCTCCCTCTCTCCTGACTCAGGGCACCCCGTCCTCCCAGGAGTACAGAGAATGGTTCCGCCCCCTCCACAGCCCCCGCGGACCAGAGCAGGCCACCGTTTGAGGTGAGTCAGGCCCCAGATTGCCCTCCCCTCCCCGTGTGGACCGGTCCCCCCACCTGACCCTCGACCACCGGGACCTGTCCTTCCTCGTTTCTCCCACACACGCCAAGGCTCCCCTGCTGCACCCTCAACCCTCAGGGCCCCAAGCCTGGGACGGGGCCCCGTGGCACACGGAGGAAACGTGGGGTCCAGGCAAGGGGCTGGGTCAGGTGGGACCCAGGTGGCCGCTCGGGGCTCCCGCCCCGCCCCCCCACGGTCCCATGGCCCTCCTCCCCACAGAAGGTCCTCAGGGCCCTGCCCTCCCCCCGCCCCGTGGTCACATCGCCCTCCCCCTCACAGAACGCGGACCAGCACCTGTTCACACTGCCACAGGGCTACGGGCAGTTTGCTTTCGGCATCTTTGACGACAGCTTCGAGATCCCCACCTTCCCCCCTGGGGTGCAGGCCGACGAGGGCAGGGACCCTGAGAGCCGTCGGGAGAGAGAGCAGCACTCCCGGCACCGGTATGGCGCCCGGCAGCCTCGCGCCCGCCTCACTGCACGACGGGCCACCGGCCGGCACGAAGGCGTCCCCACGCTGGAAGGGTGAGGGCGCTTGGGGGCAGCCGGCGGGTGGGACGCTCCCGAGAGTCTCGCAGCCTGCCCCACCCTGACTTAGCCAGCCTGACCGTCTGCCCCTCCAGAAGGTTCTGTGGTTACAGAGGGGCGGATGCTAGCTCTGGGGCTGACCTGTGGGCGGGGCGCTTCCCCTGTGCACCCAGGCAGAGCCCACCGTGCTGAAGAGCTGCGGAGGGGGGGCCCCTGCCGTGTGGCCCGGGGGGCCTCTCGTCCACTCAGTGCCTTCCATCCTTCTTGGGGGGGGTGTCTGTCCCCCGACTCCCTCATCCCCATCTGTTCAGACACGGCCGATTCACATCGGGTCCTTGTCTCCCAGGGCGGCAGGCAAGTGGGGTGGGTTTGGCCCCCCCCCCCCCGCTCCACCGCAAAGCCCCGAGCTCCCTCCGTGTCGGCGTCGGCACCAGGAACGGCTTCTCTGTAACCTGAGGCTCGTTCAGAGGACTTGGGGTGAAAAAGGAAACATTTTTCTGAGGGCCCCGTTCCCAGAGAACATAGGGTCCTCCAGCATCTTCGTAGATGGAACCAGGCTGTGCACAGAAGCGCCTGTGTCACGGGGAGCCCCGACGCCCTCTGCTCTGTTCCGTTCCGGCCCAGGACACAGCCTGGGCTGCCCTGACCCCCCAGGTGTCTCGTGTTCGTGAGCTGCCCTGTAGCAGCCCCTCCCCCCCAAGCTCGGACACGGGCTTCACTGTGACCCCAGCCGGACGTTGCGGAGCGTCTGCAAACAGCAGGGCTGGGGATCCCCACCCCCCAGGTTGTAAAATAGGGAGCAGATGTGGTCATGCGTTGACGGGCACCGTCCAGGCCTCTGGGGAAGCTGGCCCGAAAATCTGCAAGGGAGACAACTTTTCTCGGTCTGTCTTGTGTTTGATTGCTTGCAAATCTTATTGGTTGAAAACGCAACCTTTAAAACGCCGTGAACTTCAAAGCCGGACACGTGTGTCCTCTGCTGCCTCCCCTGGGGGTGCCCAGCCTTGAAGGGCGCTGACCACAGGCCGGGCCCCGCTCTGTTCCAGGATCATCCAGCAGCTGGTCAATGGCATCATCACCCCTGCCAGCATCCCCAGCCTGGGCCTGGGCCCCTGGTGAGTAGGTGGGCGGGTCCCCTTGCGCCCTGCCCAGCCCCTCTGCCACTTGAACCCCAGACCTCTCTGCCCAGGGGTGTCCTGCACTCAAACCCGATGGACTACGCCTGGGGGGCCAACGGCCTGGATGCCATCATCACGCAGGTACAGGGTGGCCTCCCCGAGGCGGGCACCAGGGTGTCGCCATCTTCTGGGGACCAGGATGCCCCCGGTGTGGACGCCCTGCTCCCCCGAACTCCCATCCTGAGGCTGGCGGGCCCCGTGTGGACCTGCACGTTCTCCTGAGCTGTCCCTGGGGATGGGGTGTTCACCATGACCCTGGTGGCCCTTGTGCGGTAGGGACGCTGCCAACTTTGCGGCCTTTCGCTGGTGAACTGGTGGTGAACGTGGCCACAGCCAGGCCCAGCCCTTTGGTTCTAGCGGGTGAGAGGACTTAGGGTGGGACCCTCGGCGCTGGGAGGGGCCTCCCTGGCTGCAGGGTGACCCCGACAGGATGAGCAGAAGAGTGGACAGGCGTGGGGGGCAAGGGGGCTCAGCCTCGGCGGAGGGGGGGTCCGGGGCCCCAGAAAAACACAGCCTTGGTGCTTTTGCAGGTAACCCGGCCTTGCATTTCAGAGCCCCGCGGGGCGAGGGGCCGCGCCTGCCTGCCGAGCTCCCGGCACTCTGGCCTCTTGTCTTTCAGCTCCTCAATCAGTTTGAAAACACGGGCCCCCCCCCAGCAGACAAAGAGAAGATCCAGGCCCTCCCCACCGTCCCTGTCACCGAGGAACACGTAGGTAAGTGGCTCGCCCCCTCCTGGGGACACCTGGGTGGGGGGTTCCCTGGTCTCCGCCGTCACAGGCTCCCTGCCCCGCAGGCTCCGGGCTGGAGTGTCCCGTGTGCAAGGACGACTACGGGCTGGGAGAGCGCGTGCGGCAGCTGCCCTGCAGTCACCTCTTCCACGACGGCTGCATCGTTCCCTGGCTGCAGCAGGTGAGCCGGCCCCTGCCCGCCCCCAGGCCGAACCCTGGCCCCCGCCCCCGCCGCAGGCTCGGCCCCTCACCACCCCCCACCCCCCACCCCCCCCCACCCCCGCTGTCCCCACACAGCACGACAGCTGCCCCGTGTGCCGGAAGAGCCTCACCGGACAGAACACGGCCACCAACCCCCCGGGCCTGAGCGGCGTGAGCTTCTCGTCTTCGTCGTCCTCGTCGTCCTCGAGCTCGCCGAGCAACGAAAACCCAGCGGGCAACTCGTGAGCGCGCCGGCCGGCCTCCAGAGAGGGCACAGGACCTGGGCCTTGCCAGGCCCGGCGGGGCGGGGCAGGGCGGGGCAGGGGGCGGCGCGGCGGGGCTGGAGCCTGGAGGTACCCCCGCCTGCCTCCGCCCCCGCACCACCCCCGAGTCCGCCCACGCCACCGCCACCGCCACCGCCGGCCGAGCCTCGAGGACCGCAGCCCCCCGGGCCGGAGCAGGCTCAGCCCTCCCCGCGGAGTGTGTCGCGCAGGAGCCTGGGCACGCGTCGACCCCCCCACCCGTTTGTCTCTAACCTCACCCCTACACATTCGACGGCGGAAAGGTTTTTATAATTTTAAATTATTACTGCTTTGAAATAAATGGACGTTTAGCTCACGTGCGGCCTGCATGATCTGTGGAGAGAGCGGGTGGAGCCGCTAGGCCGTGGTCTCCGCGACACCTGGACGGGTCGCCAGCCCCCAACCCAGGCGCCGGGAGCTCGGGACCACAGGATGACCAGCAAAACAAGAACAAAACTGCTCCGACAGACGTTTTTTAAAGGAAAAAATACGTGTATCTTGAAAGCTATTTAAAAATACACCTACTTAGAGAAGCAGGTAGTTCGGGGTCTTCCTTCCGCGTCGGCGCCAGGGGCGGGCTGAGCTTCTCCGGCCTTGGCGGGCTCCGTGGCCGCAGACCCCGAGGACCCCGGGACCCCGGGACCCGGGGCGGGCGGCAGCTTCACAGTGTTGCAGAAGGTGAGCTGAGGTGGGGCCTGTCGGCAGCGCCACCCCGCCCCCTGCCCGCTGGGAACCTGACTGCGTGTGTGTTTGTGTGGCGGGGGGGAGGGCGGGGACCAGGGGCCTTGACTCCAGTGAGCGTCCGGGCTGCACACACCCCCACCCCAGGGACTGTCCCCTTCCCGCAACAGAATATCCCGCCTCGCTCTGCCGGCTGCAGAGCTGGGTTTGGACCTGGGCTCTGGGCTCTGGCCCCTTTCCTTCCGTTGGTGCTGGGCTGGGCAGGGAGGGCTCAGGGGTGCCCGGCGGGCAGCAGGCACAGCCTCCCCGGGACCCCGAGCTCCTGAAGGACACTGGCATGAAGCCCCCTTGGCCCACCCGCGGCCCCTCCTCATCCTCACGGCTAGCAGCTCCGGGTCTGCCTGTCTCTCTGCCTCCCTCTCGAGAGGACCTCGTGAGGACACTGCCCCCCCCCCCCCGAAAGGGGGCCTTGAAAGGTCCCCTCTGCCACGTAGGTGACACACCTGCAGGTCCCAGGACCAGAATGGGGACCTGTGACCCAGGCACATCCACGTTGCCTTCTCTCTCTTGGCCCTCAGACCTCCTCCCTGCCTCGGACACCGGTGGGTTCCCACCTCAGAGCCTCTGCCTGGGCCGGGTCCGGCCCGGAGTGCCCTTCCCAGACCTTCCGGTGAGCACACGGCCACATCCTTCAGTCTCCGTCCCGGGTGGTGAGTGGGGCCTCCGTGCCCTCCCAGCCTGTGAACGGACACCTGCAGCCTGTGCTCAGCTGAGCGTCCACCTCCCCGCAGACTCAGACAGGAGGCCCCTGGGAGTCAGGCTGCATCTGTGGGGGTCCCGCAGTGTCCCCAGCCCGGCACGCCGCGGACACACCGTTATTGCTTGTGGAACAGAGGAGTGACCAGACGTGCTTTGCCAGGGCCTGGGCTTCCCCAGCCGCCGGCCGTGCAGCTCGGGCATCTTGTGGGATCTCTGTCCAGCTGCTCCTCGTGGCCCCTGGGAACCTCAGGAGACCAGGACGGGCAGGAAGTGGGTGGACAGGTGGTGCCGCTGTGTCCGGCCACCGCGCCTCGGGGACCCCTGCCCATCCAGCGCCAGGAACATGGGCCGACCGCGGTGACGCCAGCGGAGCGAGGCGTAGGTGTTATAGCCGTTCTCCTCGATGCGCTCCTGGAACCTGCAGTGGGCGGTGTAGACCCGCTTCGGGGGGTCGGGTGTGTGAGGCAGGCCACCGGATACCTGCCTGCCCACCAGACACCCCGCCCCGCCCTGGACGCCCTGTCCCCCACCGGACACCCCGCCTGTCCCCCAGACACTGGTCCCCCCACTGGACACCCACCCGCCCCG
Source organism: Panthera pardus (assembly GCF_024362965.1). NCBI lineage: Eukaryota > Metazoa > Chordata > Mammalia > Carnivora > Felidae > Panthera > Panthera pardus. The sequence goes on along the minus strand of NW_026527013.1, from coordinate 255,233 downwards.
ACCACCACATACACTGTGCACTCACCGACCCGTAGAGATGGCCCCCTCGGTTCATGGCCACGTAGAAGCCGGTGTGCACAGCCTTGAGGGCCACGACGCCCACACGGATGGAGCGGATCTCAATGATGCCTGGGGGCAGGGGTCAGTCAGGGCCCATGGTCCGCCATCTACCCACCTGTGCACTCTCGTTCGTTCATTCATTCATTCATTCATTCAGGTGACATTCACCAAGCACCTACTGTGTGCTTGGCCCTGTGATGGGCATGGTGACACACGAGACCACACAGGCCCTGCAGGAGCACCCCAAAGATGTGGGGGTGACCAAGGGGCAGGAAGGACACTCGAGCCAATGTGAAGGCTCAAGACAGGATCAGCCCTGCCAAGCGGGAGGAAGTCGGCGGGGCAGGAGGGCACTGAGTTAGGTCAAGGGTGAGAAAACCAAGCCAGAGGAGGCAGGGGATGGCCTGGGCAAGCCGTGATGTCAGAACAAGTGACGGGTGTGATGGGCGTAGACCCCCCCAATCGGCCTCCAGATGGGAGGCATGGTCCAGGCGAAGGCCTGGAGGCGGGACACGGGGTGTCTACAGCATACCGTGCTCAACTCCGTGAGCACAGCACGGATGCTGCCGGAGCGCTGTACCCCACCGAGCCCACGTATCAACCCCAGGTGGGAGGTGCCTGCTGTGTCTCCTTCCTAGAGAGGGAAACTGAGCCTGGGAAGTGGCAGAGCCAGCTTTGGGCCTGACTTGCAGATGGGTGACCCTGGGTGACCCTGTCCCACTCTGAGCTGCTCAGTGAAGTAGACCTGTGGGATGAGCAGCCGTCCACAGCCTCAACACCCCCCCCCCCCCCATATACTGGGGCCTAATCTGGAGTCAAGGCCTTGCCCTCTGGTCTTCAGTCTGGACTTGGATGCCCGAGGTGATGGGGAGCTCACTCTGTTGCATGGGGCCTTTGTTCCTCCTATTTCCTCTGTCAGAAAGGAAAGTGGTCCTTGCCCTGCTGACTTCCTCCCACTTGGCAGGACCAGGGTGAGCCTTCACGCTGGCTCAAGTGTCCTTCCTGCCCCCTCGGTCACCCCCACATCTTTGGGGTGCTCCTGCAGGGCCTGTGTGGTCCTGAGTGTCACCATGCCAGCTCCTTCGCCCTATATGAAAGCCAACCCAAGCCCATCTCCATGGAGAGGCCCCAGACCTCTCAGATAAAGCTGCCACCCAGTCATCTCCTGGACGTCACTCTGTTTTCATTTTCTTTGCACCCTTTGTGGCCTCCTGTGAAATGACCACATTAGCTGTTCATTTGTTTTACTGCTTTACTCTGCTGTGGGAGCCCCATGAAGGTGGCTGTCCTGGTCACTACTGCTACGTCCCCTGTGCCCAAGGCAGCATACAATAGGTGCCCAATTAGGAACCACAGAATTAATGAAGGAGAGAAGAGCTCCAAGGACCCCCCCACCCCCACCCTGTGGAGCCATCAACCATGTCACTGCCACCGCTGTCCAGATGGGGAAGGTGCAGCTCAGACAGAAACAGCGACTGTCCCAAGTCACCTGGCAGATCCAGGCCCCACACCCATCTTGAGGCCACCCTGCCTGCCTGTGCCCACCGCTGAGCAACTGGCCCAGCCAGTCCCCCTGTCATCGCCCTTGTCCGGTGAACCTAATGAGAGCCCTGGGAGCCCGATGAAAGCAGCTGGAGGGGCAGGGGGTGATTATCTGCCCTAATGGTGGTGATTCAGGCAGTGGCCAGTGATTAGCCACCGCCCCCCACACCCCACCCCCGTTCCCTGACCTGGGCCTCAGAGCTCTCCGGAGACTGAGACAGGACCGGGGGTCACTGACTGTCTCCAGCCGTCCCAGGCTCTAGCCTCTCTTTTGCCCCATCTCCCCTCTTGCCTCATACATTCCACAAACACTGAGTGCCTACTGTTTGCTGGGCAGGACATCTTGGCAAGGTTATGGGCATTAAGGAGCCCCAGCAACACCCCTGCCCCCACCCCAGCAGTGTGTCCCAGGGCTGCTCATTTTCCCTCTCTGTGCCTCAGTTTCCTCATCTACCAAAAGGATGTCTAGGAAGAAATAGAGGGGTCCCTAACTCAGGCAGATCCTGAGTTTGGATGTGCAGTGTGGGAAGTCCAGAGTCCAGACCCCAGCTCTGCCTCCACTTCATGATGTAACTGGGCCCCCCCGGGGGCCCTTCCAGGAGCAGAGTTGCCCGTCTGTAGATGGCCCCAGTGACCCCAGCCTCAACTATTCTGCAAAGACCTTTCTGTGCTGCGGAGCCAGGCCCAGAGCCAGGAGCTTCCTCGGTGACCTTTACTTTAACTGTCCAACCCTCCCACCGTGTGGGCTGGGCCCATTTCACAGTTGAGAATACTGAGGTCCCCGACGGGAAGCGACTTGGCCAACAGCACACACACAGCCAGAGGAGCCTCTGGGACGCTCCCACGCGCGCAGGAGGGCCCGGCTCATCCTTACTCTCATGTTGCCCTTGTTGGTACTGCCGGCCTGTCTGCCTTGGACCCCCTCCCCGGACTCACTGTCAGCTCCGTGACGCCAGCGGGTGCCCTGCACGCGGCCGCTGGGGTCCACTCGCAGGAAGAAGTGGGTGGAGGAGAAGAGGCGCCTCCAGCGCACGTCGCCCTCCAGGTGTGGGTAGCTGCGCGGTCTCCGCGGGCTGTTTGGGGTCCCCGCGGCGCCGGACGCCCGCGCCAGCAGCAGCCACACCAAGCTCAGCCACAGGCGGCCGCGCATGTCCCCGCGCCCGGCTCGCCGCCCTCTCCTGTCTCCCCGCGCGTCCGCGGCCGGGCCATCGCCGGGACAGGGGCGGGGCGCCCGGAGGGGCCGGCCCATACGGGCCAATAGGGAGCCTCGGGGGCGGGAGCCGCTCCACAGGAGGGCGGGGCGGGGCCGGGGGCGGGGCCGCGATCAATGAGCCAACCAATGGAGAGGCTGGGGCTGGCCAATGGGGCGTCGTGGAGGGGCGGGGCAAACGCTGCAGGGGCGGGGCAACGAGGCGGCTGGGGCGGGACCAGGACGCGGGGCGGGGCCCACTCGGGAAAACATTCCTGCCTCCGCGCGTGTTTGTCCTGCGGGATGGGGAGGGCAGCGGTGCGTGTTCCTGAGTCACCGGGTTAGCCTGCAGGGGCTGCGGGGGCGTGGGTGTGAGAGAGGCGAGCCCGTAGAGACGCAGAGGGAGACAGCTACGGGAGAGACAAAGACGAAGATGGAGAGACAGAGACTCTGAGACACACGAGGAAAGGCGGCTAAGAGACACAGAGACAGAGAGAGATAGAGAGATCTGAGAGATACCGGGAGAAATGGAGCAGCTAGGGGTCAGAGACTGGGTGGGAAGTTCTGGCCTGCGTGTCCGTGCCAGCCAGGTCCCTGCACTGGGCATGCCCAGGTGGGATTTGTCTGCCCTCCAGACTGAACTCCCTGAGAGGCTCAGGGGCAGGGTCTTCACTGAGGGGTGGGCATGGGGAGGCACGTAGGTAGGGGAGCAAGTGAACGCCTGGGAATGCTGTGCTACAGGTGTTGGAGCAGGGGGGTGGATGGGGTGCTGGGGGCGGGAAGGTGGCTGATGGCGGATGGACACATGAGCACATCTGTGGCCGGCTGACAGGGGCATGGGTGATGACTGAGGCCAGCACCCTGTGCCCAGCGTTCAGAGCTGCATGTCCGAGGTGGGAATGGGGTGGCTCCGTTCACACCCACACCTGCTCATCATTCACAGACACACCCAGGGCCCACTGGGAGGCACCCTGTGCCCTGGATCCTGAGAATATAGCACAGTGAACCTTCACAGACTCAGAGCCAAGAGATGTCATTGACAGATGGGGAAACCGAGGCCGAGTGGGTCAGCAGCTTCCCCAAAGCCCCACACAGGACACATCCCAGGGCTCCAGTCCCTGTCCCTCTGCTGCCATAGACCCAGTCCTGCAGCCAGAGCCCCAGGTGGCACCTTTAAATAGCACCCGGGTGAAGACAAGGTGACAAGCCTGACCTGATGGCGTGTTGGAGGGGTAACCGGTCTGGCCAGAAGCTGGGATGCCTTCCTTGTGGCTCTGGGGATTCCCTGATCCCTCTTCCTGGCCCCAGGAGGGCCGTGCGTGGTGTGTGCCCCCTCCCATCTGGGAGAGGATGTCCCCCACACTCAGAGCCCTGAGGCCAGTGCCTGAGGGACCCTGCATGCTTGTATCAGGTCCCCAAGCCTCAGTGTCTCTGCAAAATGGGCCGGGAAGGGAAGGCTGGAAGGACAGAATGAGGGAATCCGCGACCTCGCTGGGCAGAGGGTGCAACACACAAACTTGAAATAACATCCTGATTCCCACCAGGCAACACTCAGTCTTCCCTTCCTGGAGTTTCCCCACCCTGCCCCCCAGGAGGACAGTCTTCGGGCTCTGCGTGACGGGGGTGGGACCCACGCCCAGGAAGCTGTCCTGCCCCAGGCGTTGTTGCAGGTTAATAACAGCTTCATTGAAATATATAGTTCAGGGGGCGCCTGGGGGGCTCGGGTCAATGATCTCTGCGGTCTGTGAGTTCGAGTCCTGTGTCGAGCTCTGTGCTGACAGCTCAGAGCCTGGAGCCTGCTTCACATTCTGTGTCTTCCTCTCTGTCTGCCCTTCCCCCACTCATGCTCTTTCTCTCTCTCTCTCTCTCTCTCTCTGTCAAAAATAAATAAACGTTAAAAAAAATTGAAATATAATTCACACACCACACAATTCCCTCATGTAAGGACACGACTCTGTTTTCAGTACACGGTTGTCAGCCATCACCTAGAATCTCTATCTAGTTCCAGAATATTCCATCAGCCTAAAAAGAAACACGGATCCATTAGTATTCACCTCAAGTCCCTCCCCCAGCAGCCCCCGCCCCCACGAGCCCCCCTCGTGTCCCTGGATGAACCTGTTCTGGACGTTTCACACACGTGGACTCACACCCCGTGTGGCCTCTCGTGTCGGGTTCCCTCCCTGAGCGTCCTGTGTTCGGGGTCCGTCCCGGGGCGGTGGGTGTGGGCGCCTCGCCCCTGCTCGCGGCCGAGGGACGTGCGCGTGCGCGGTGGACACGTGGTATGTATCATTCGTCTATTGACGGATACTTGGTTGTTTCTACCTTTAAAAAAAATTTTTTTTTTTTTGGGGCGCCTGGGTGGCGCAGTCGGTTAAGTGTCCGACTTCGGCCAGGTCACGATCTCACGGTCCGTGAGTTCGAGCCCCGCGTCAGGCTCTGGGCTGATGGCTCGGAGCCTGGAGCCTGTTTCCGATTCTGTGTCTCCCTCTCTCTCTGTCCCTCCCCCGTTCATGCTCTGTCTCTCTCTGTCCCAAAAATAAATAAACGTTGAAAAAAAAAAATTTTTTTTTAATGTTTATTTTTGAGAGAGAGAGAGAGAGAGAGTGTGAGTGGGGAAGGGGCATTAAAGAGAGAGGGAGACAGAATCCAAAGCTGACTCCAGGCTCTGAGCTGTCAGCACAGAGCCCGACGCGGGGCTTGAAGTCACAAACTGTGACATCATGACCTGAGCCGGAGTCGGACGCTTAACCAACTGAGCCATCGAGGTGCCCCTAAAAAGTGTTTAATGTGTTTATTTTTGAGAGAGAGAGAGACAGAGTGTGAGCGGGGGAGGGGCAGAGAGAGAGGGAGACGTGGAATCCTAAGCAGGCTGCAGGCTCTGAGCTGTCAGCACGGAGCCTGATGCCGGGCTCGAACTCATGAACCGTGAGATCATGACCTGAGCCGAAGTCTGGTGCTTAATGGACCGAGCCACCCAGGTGCCCCATGGGCTGTTTCTGCCTTTTGGCTGCTGTGAATTATGTTGCCGTGGACGTGGGTGTACAGGTTTGTGTGTGGCCTTGCTTTCATTTCTTTCGTGTGTATGTGTAGTGCGATTGCTGGGTCATATAATAATTCTGTGTTCAGTGTTTTGAGGAACTTCTAGACCGTTGTCCACAACGGCTGCCCCGTCTTACGCCCCAGCAGCCGTGCCTGAGGGTTCTGGTTTCTACACACCCTCCCCACGCTGGCGATTGTCCGTTGTTTTGACTACCGGCACCTTCGTGGGGGCAGAGTGATGTCTCACTGCGGTTTTCTGAAAGACTTCAAACCTACAGAAAAGTTGTAAGGACAGTGCAGTGAGCACCCTGTTCCTGTATTCTCCAATTCTATGTATTCTTTTTGCTCTCCATCAGCAGGAGGGCACGTACCCTGTAGCATATGTGCACAAGGGAATTTTTTTTTAAATTTGTTTGACATTTATTTCTTTTTGAGAAACAGAGTGAGATGAAGCGTGAGTGGGGGAGGGGCAGAGGGAGAAGGAGACACAGAACCCGAAGCAGGCTTCAGGCTCTGAGCAAGCGGTCAGCACAGAGCCCGACGCGGGGCTCGAACCCACGAACCGTGAGATCATGACCCGAGCCGAAGTCGGACGCTCAACCGACTGAGCCACCCAGGCGCCCCCAGGAATTCTATGCCCCAGGAACAGCACAGTGTGGATGAATTTCAGACATAATGTTGCGTAGAAGTAGCCTGACCCAAGGAGGTCCATTTATGTCAGTCTGCAACGCGGCCGAAGCAGCCACGGTGTGAGGCATCAGGATGTGGGTGTCACTCTTGGGGTGACTATGGGGACTGTGAGGGGGCTTCAGGGGCGGGGCATGTTTCAGAATACCCATGTGTCCGGTTGGTGGAAACTGAGCTATATTCTTGACCTGTGCACTGTTGACATTATGCCTCTGCGCGCGCACACACACACACACACACACACACACACACACACACACGTAATCTTTTTACATAAGTGGGTATTCGAGAATAAGCCACGGGGATGCTACCAGTTCACCTCTAAACATGTGGATGTATCTCCCGAAGGCAAGGTCCTCTGTCATAACCAAACTGCAATTTAATCCACCATCCATGCTCAGATGGCCCCTGTTGTCCCCACAATGTCCTTCAATAGTTTTTTTTTTTTTTTTTCCTGATCACAAACTCAGGATAGTCTCTGATCCGCTGATTAATGGTCCCCAAAGATATACATACTCTCATCCCAGGAACCTGTGAATTTTACCTCATTTGGAAAAAGAGTCTTGGCAGATACAATGAAGATTTTCAGATGAGGAAATCATCCCAGTGGGCCCTAAATACAGTCACAAGTGTCCTTATAAGAGAAACAGAAGAGGGACCTTGGACATGGACACAGAGGAGGCCACGTGACCACGGAGGCAGAGACTGGAGGGGCTCAGCCACAGGCCAAGGGACGCGTGGAGCCCCCAGAAGCTGGAGGAGGTGGGAAGGACCCTCCCCTGGAGCCTCCAGTGGGAGCACAGCCCTGCCACACCTTTATTTCAGCTCACAGATACTGACGTTGCCCGTCTGGTCTGCAGAAATGTGAGAGAATAACTTTCTGTTGTTGAAGGTACACGCAGCCCTAGGGGGCTGATACCATCTCCTCCCATCTAGAGATCCTGGCCTTTCTCCACCTTTCTCAACATGGACACAACCCAGGCTCATCTGAGTGTCTCATGGCACGAATCTGACCAAACATTTTGGGCCAGAACCCGACATAAGCAAACAGCTTCTGAAACACGGTGTTGCCCAAATTCCAACCTCTGACGCTGTGTTCCCCATTTAATTACATCTGCCTCCACCTGTCCTGTGTGTTATTCATATTTTTCTTACTTAACTTTTACAAGGAAACTTGATGTCACCATCAGGAGTGGAAAACCAGAACCACACACAGACATGATGACGATAAGCCATAAAAAGAAACACTGAGGAGACGACCATGTGACAAATTCTCAGACCGATAGGATCACAGCCAGAGAGCTGAGGTAGGAGTCAGATGTAGGCAGCACTCAGCGAGACCTCCTGTGCCTGAGTGGGAGCAGAAAGAACTTTCTCACTGCTAAGTTCCAGGACCCTGGTTCCAGGGGAATATGCTTTAGGGCATCTGATGCCCCGTTGAATATAAGAGACGACCAAGGCGTCAAGAAAGGCACACCGATTCCAAAGTCTAGGCTTCCAGCACAGGTTCCTGGCTCTGCCAGACTGAGGGGGTCCGAGGGGGGGTGTATCTAGGTCTTGGGGAGACCAGGTCATACTGATTCAGCCCCTCAGGGCCAGGAAGGCCATCCCAGGAGTGAGTCAGATCTGAGGTCGAGGCCCCTGGGGCATCTTGGAGTGGGTTGGGGCAGGTTTGAGAGGACGCTGCTGTCTGCTGAAAACATTCCCAGCCGGTGGAATCATAATGCACAGGCCCGCGTGGGCAGCTGCGTCTGGAATGTGCTTTCAAGAGGCCGCCAGGCCGAGGAGGCTGGCCCTTCTAGAGCACAGGTCCAGCTTCCACTCTGGGCTAATGGGATAACCGAGTCTGAGAGCCCAAGGGCAGGTGGCAGCTTGAGCTGAAGCCCCTAAGGCCCACTGGCCTGGCCCCTTGAGAACTCCTCCAGCTTTGTCTTAGCTTCTTCTTCCTAACCCCCTCTCTGCTCAAGTTTCTCCAGGTATCCACACCTGACTCTGCCTCAGGGCCTTTGCACTTACGGTGAACTCTGCCTGGAACACAGTTACCCCAGATATTCTTAGTTTCATCCTTCCATGCCAGCTGATGCTCCTCTCCCCCCGCCCCCCCCCCCCCCTCAGTTTCCCAAGTGCCTTCCTGGTCTGATTCTAAAGCTCTGGCTCTGACTACTCCCGAGTGAGACCACCCTGAAGATCAGGACTGGGAACTTTCAGGCTCCGGGCTCATTCCATTTTTCATCAAATCAGTTTAGTAGGTTGGTCTGCTTTTCACGCCCTGCTCTGCTCCTGTCCTTGGGACTGGAGGGAGTGGACGAGGGAGACGTCCTGGAAACGACGTCCCAGCTGCCCCTGGTCTGGGGCTGGGAGTCAGACAGACCTCTGCCTTCACTGCGGTCTCCCTAATGTTGGGGCAACTTGCTCGACCTCTCCCAGCCTCAACTTCCTCCGCAATAAACTGGGGCTAGTCATAGTTGCCGCTCCAAAGTCGAAGTTGCAGCAATGAAGATCGCAGACAGGAATCTCTAAATTGCAGAACTCTGTCTTAACTATCTGGCGACCATTCCTTTAGAAAAAAAAAGAAAGAAGAAGAACAACAACAACAACAATCCGGCTTCCCGGTCCTCCCAAAGACGGCTTAGAGTCACCCCGGGTTACCCAAGCAACGGCTCTGTCCCGCCCCTCCCTGGCAGGAGGAAGAGCCAATTAGAGGGCTCTATCGGCGCATGCGTCGGAGACTCCCGGGCCCCGCTGCTCCCTGGGAATCGTGGTTCCGGCTACCTCCTCTCGCCGCGAGGTCCCTTCACAGCCGCCGTAGGCTGTGGAACTACAACTGCCGGCAGGCGCAGGCGGCGCAGGCGCGGTGTGGGCGGTGCGAACAGCGCGGGCGGCGCGGCGGTCGGCGTGCGGAATGTCGGCGCTTCGCTGGGGCCGCGGCGCGTCCGGTCTCCGGAGGGCCCTGTGGCCTGCGGGCCCCCCCGGCCCCCTGGCCGAGGAAGGTAACGCGGGGGAGACCCGAGGGTGACGCCATGGCCGCTGCCACTGCCTCCTCTCCCTACGGCCGTGACCTTCGGCTTTTAGGTCCCCGGGATCCAGCTACCCCCCCACCTTTGCTCCTTGCCCAGTGTGGTTCTGTGGAACCCATTGACTGGACCCCGCTTTCACTCGCCCTTAGGCCACTCCCCCGATGGGGATCGGCACAGCACTTTGACGCTTGACTCTTAGGTTCTTCTGGAGTCCCCTGACCCCTTCTTCGCGACTTAGGGCCCTTGACCTTTGAACTCTCACAGCACCTTTAGTTGGAGGAACCCTTTATGTTGATCCCACGCCCAAATTTCTTTTCTGTAAGGCCCTCTTCACCTTTGACCTCTTGGGTTCTTTCCAACGTGAGGCCCGTGACCACTGACGGTTTGCAATGAATTTAGAGCTCTTTTGCCCCAGGATCCTGCGATTTCTGTCCACACGAGGCCCTCCCAGCCCCCCAGGCCGCGGGCCTCCTTCTGCCTCCCTCAGCCTCTCTCTCTTGCCCACAGGGGCCCTCAGTGGTGTCTGGGGCCGCAGAAGGAGCTTGTCCGCCAGCCCTTGTGAGCAAGACCGCCGGAAGGACTGGGGCCACGCGGAGCTGCTGGAGGGTGAGCCCAGACCCCCAAGGCTTGGAGCCTGAAGCCCCTCCTCTCTGTCCCCCCGCCCCTCCCAGCCATGGGCACTCTGCTGGGGGGGTTACCTCCCCGTTTCCTCGCAGTGACACCACGAGAAGGGCTGCATTCTGCAAAGCAGGGTAACTGAATGGTTCCCCTGCCCTCAGTGGCCTCATGGGGATGGTGACAGGAAGCTTGTGTTGTACACAGAGGGCTGTTGTTTCCCCTTCCCCAAACCCCGCAGGCGCTCCTACTCTCCTGGTGAGGCCCAACGCGGTAGCTGGAGAGGCTGGCCCAAGGCTGCACGAACTGCCCCTGCAGAGTCAGGATTCGAATCCTGAACTGACACACGTGCCCTGGCTCGGCTGTCTGGGCTCAGGCGCCCGAGGGGACCAGTCGGGGTCCTGCTGTCTTCACAGCGTGGGCCGGCCGGCCCGGTCCTGGCACCGCCACAGGGAGGTGGGGGCATGTGTGTTCCCTCACTGGAGCCCCCCAGACCATGGCCACTGATTCCTGCTTCCCCCCTGCCCCGCGTCTCCAGTGTGTCTAAAAAGGAAAAGTTTGTTTCAGGAAATTCTGAACATAGAGAAGTAGACTACTGTCGTCCTCAACAGCAACCTTCTTTCGTTTCTTACTCACTACCTAATTGTCTTGAAGCCCGAGTATCCTATGTTCAATGGAGGAAGGTTCTGGAAGTCTGAATCACATTACATCACTCTCCAGCCTAAAAACCCGCCAACTCTGTCCTCTAGCATAGGATAAGCTAATAAACCACCCCCCCCCCCCCCCGCCCCACAGTCACACGTCCATGTGGCCTTTGCCTGCCTTGTCATCCAAAGGCACTGTTGCCACCGCGGGGAGAAAAGCTGTGCGCACAGCCACGTCGTGTCGGCCTCACCTCCTCGACGGACACGGGCACCCCACATGCACACCCCACGTGTTGGCTCCTACGAGGGCCAAGGCCGCCCTGCCTCTTCAGTTTACTCCAGCAAGTCTTTGTTGGACCGAGGCCGGCGGGTGAGGCTGGACTGCGTGGGTGCCGTTGGTCCTCAGCACTATTGGCACAGTTGCCTAAGAACTAAACTCCATCCGTAACCCCCAAATCCCAGCCCCTTGTGGACACGTGCAGAGCAGCAAGTACTGGAGCTGCCCGATGTCCCCGTCCCCAGCTGGGGTTGAAGCAGGTGACACACTGGCCTCTTGTTTTAGCACATACTGTACACAAGTGTCCTTCTCAAGGTACGTTTAGTGCCACGTTTCTGCATTTTGGGGGCTGTTTGTTGGTGATTTTGCTGTTTAAAGTCCCCAAGCATAGTGCCAAGGTGTTTTCCACCGTCCTGAGTTCGAGAAGGCTGTGATGTGCCTTTTGGAGAAAATACACATTTTCGTTGTTATTTTTTTAATGTCTACTTAATTGATTTGAGAGAGAGAGAGGGAGACACGGAATCCCAGCTAGGCTCCACACCAACAGTGTAGAACCCAGCACAGGGCTCGAACTCACAAACTGTGAGCTCACGAGCTGAGCCGACATCAAGCGTCAGACGCTTAACCGACTGAGCCAGCCAGGCGCCCAAAAATAGGTGTTTGCTTGCAGTTGCGGTGCTGTTGGCTGTGGGCTCGACGTTAGTGAATTAACAACGTATGTGAAATAAGGCATCTTAAGCAGAGGGACACGGAAGAAGGTTACGTGTTGATCTGTCGGGGACTCCCGTGATCTGTGAAGCCGTTGTGACGCAGGGCTAGCCGTGGCACCTGACTCTGCAGGAAACTCCGGTCATACCGATCATAGCGATCAGGAGTAGAGTGTGCAGGGGCCCTGAGGCCATTGTGGCCGCAGCCTGGGGGAGAGTGGGGGGAGGCGAGGGCAGGGCCCCTGGGGCACCTGGATGGATTTTGAGGCCGCGCCACACCGCTGAGGGTGTGCTGACAGGCTGGGTGTGGAGGCTTAAGGGTTTTTTGGCCGAGGGCCTGCAAGGACCACGCCGCCAGTGACAGTGACAGCCAGTGACGATGACACGGAGGGGCAGGTTTTGGGAAGTTGAGTCAGGCTGTCGCAGAGGTGCTGAATGAGTGGGTAGGGTGTATGCGCCTGAAAATTGGGGGACATACGTAGTACTGAGACCTCGAGGGGTGCCTGGGGGGCTCAGTCGGTTAAGCATCCAACTTGGGCTAAGGTCATCATCTTGTGGTTCACGGGTTCGAGTCCACATCGGGCTCCGTGCCGACAGCTCGGAGCCTGGAGCCTGCTTCCGATTCTGTGTCTCCCTCTCTCTCTCTACCCCTCCCCCGTTCACGCTCTGTCTCTCTCAAAAATAAATAATCGTTTAAAAAAAAAAAAAAGAACCAAGGCCCCGAGAGTTGGCGAGGCCAGCCACCCCCCAGAACCGCAGGTCTGAAGAGGCTGGTGCTCGCACGGGGGTCCCCCTGACATCCTCGCCCTTCGCCCCCACAGTGCTCGAGGCCCGGGTGCGGCAGCTGCAGGCCGCGCGTGTGTCGGAGGTGACCGTGACCGTGAGGAGGCCCCGCCCGGCTCGACTCCCAGATGCGGGCGGCTTCCAGCCACGCAGGAAGGCCCAGAAAGGGGGCGAGGGCACCGCCCCGGGGCTCGGCGGCCACTGGGCGCAGAAGCTGGACCAGGAGAAGTGGGCGATGCAGAGGCGCAAGCAGCGGCTGCAGGCGAAGCTGCAGGTGCGGGCCCAGCAGCTGGCCTGTGAGCACCGGCTGCGGACGGTGCCCCAGCTGCTGAGCGCCCCGCTGGCCGAGCGCCTGCTGCGCTGGGAGCAGGAGACCCCCCGGAGCCCCTGGGAGGAGCAGCTGGCGCGGCTGCTGCGGGAGGCGCCGCGGAGGCTGAGCTGCGAGGCGGAGCGGGCCCACGAGGCGGGCGGCGCCCCCCGCGCGGCTGGAGACCCAGCAGCAGAGGCTCCTGGCCTTCCTGGAGTGCTGCCTGCTCTCGGGCCACCTGCCCCTCGCCCACCACGTGCTGGTCACCTGCCACAGCAAGTGGCGGCAGCGGCGGGTGCTCACGCTGGCCGCGTACAACACCGTCATGCTCGGCTGGGCTCGCAAGGTGAGCGGCGGCCCCGGGGGAGGGGTGTCTGCGGGGTCCGCCGGGCCCCACCCGGGAGCGCCTGGTCCGAACCCGGGGCTCTGGGCCCCGGAGGCCGAGTCCTGTGCTCGTGGCCGTCCCGACGATTCTCGTAGCTTGTCAACCATAAGTCCCACGTGGCCCTCAACGGAGATTTCCCAGAACAGCCGAAAGAGAGGGAGGGAGTCCTGCTGAACGTTTTAGTCCCTTTCCTTCCGGACGCCTCGACCGGGGCCTCTGTGCCCGCCTGGTGTGAGGGGCGCTTTGGCCTCCGGGGGAGTTTCCAGGTCCTTCTCGGGAGAGCGACTTCGCTGCTTTAGGTGGGGCTTCCTCAGGTGGGGGGTTAGCTTAGCGCGTCTCGATGCGGGCGTTCGTCCGTGGCCGTGGGGTTCCCTGCGGGGTCCGCTCTGGCCATGCCCCGTGTCTCTCCAAGTGTTTCTGATTTCCCCGCGGCGGCGGCGGCGGCGGCGGCGGCCCGGGCTGCCTGTTCAAGAGCGTTCTTCACGTGGCCTCGCGGGGGCGCAGCTCCGAGCCCCCTCCCTGTGCTCAGGCCCGAGGCGGAGGCCGTTGCGTGGGGACCGAGGCGCCGGCTGCGAGCGTGGGCTTGTGGCCGAGACCGCCGGGCCTCACTCGAGGACAGGACGGCAGGCCCAGGGGCCGCCATCGCTTTTACGTCTGCGTCGGCCCGTGGCGTGGAGATGCCCAGTCCCCACAGGCGGCAGTCACGTTTGTCTTCGTCACCGGGACGCACTAGCTTCAGGGAGTTAGTGAAGGCAAGGAGCTCGTGTTCTTCCACCCAAGGTCACAGGGCCCTGTTACAGCGGGACGTTTCTGCCATCGGCGCCGGCACGAGCTTCCTGCATTTGCGGCGATGACCAAAACCTGGGCGGCTTAAAGTGACACAGTTATTTTTTTCCAGTCCCAGGTCAAAGCGGGTGGGGCCGCTGCCTTCCTGCCTCTTCCAGCTCCCGGAGCCCCTGTGGTCCTGGGCCTGTGGCCGCGTCCCCAGGCGTCTCCAGGTGTCCCGCGTCTGCCCTGTCCTCACACTCCTCACGCGGCTTCATCTGAACTCATTCCGTTAGCAGAGATCCCTCAGGGGCCCGTGTTACGAGGTCCCGAGTAGGTGGGGGTTCGGGGGCATTGCTAACCCCGTCCCAGGCCCGTCCTGCGTCGTGCGTGGACTGCACAGGCATCCTGGGCTCCGGAAGTCATGGTGTCTGGGCGGCCTGCGCATGCGGGATGGGGCTTGGCTGTTACCCAGAGCCCAGCCCGAGTCCTGTGGCTGCCGCTTGCTCACCGTGTGGCCCACGCCTCCCACTTCTCTCTGAGCTTCGGTGTCCCCACGTGTAAGGCAGAGGGGCCTGATTTAGAGCCTCGGCCACCGTGTCTGCGCGCGCGCGTGTGTCTCTGTAAAGCGTAAAGGTGAGACGGCACGTGGGGTTTAGACACGCTTCCTGTAGACCGGCGCTGTCCGGCGGGGGTCCCTTCCCCGTTGGCACGTTCACCTGCTCCGGCTGCGTGTGAGCCCCGAGCGTTTGCAGAGCTGAAGGTTTAAACGTGGTGGCTACGTGTGGCTGCTGACGGCCAGTAGGGCGGCCTGGGCGAGGTCCTTGAGACAAGCGCCTGAAAACCCGGTTGCCGGCACCGTGGTCCCTGGTGTGGCGGCACGCCTTGGATGAAGGCAGCAGGACCAGGGGGCGGGGGCGGGGGGCGCTAGGAGCCTTGTTTTCTCCAGCGGGTCTGCAGCGGCACAGACCTCCAGTGGTCCGGGAAGCAGCTGCAAGAGAACGTAGCACGTACAGCAGAACCTGGACCGCGAGGAAGCTGTTCCGCAAGACAGGCAGACGTCCCTGATACGTTCTCCCTTGGTGAGCGAGCGAGGCCTTGCAGTTCACCTAGAACGTGACGCCGAGTGTCATGTGGTCGCAGCTGAGCCAGTGGTTCTCTGCGGGGGTGGGTGATCATCGCCCACGCTGGGACGCTCAGTCTCGTTGGCAGAACTCAGTGAGTTTTCGGAACGTTGGCGCTCGTGTATTTTTGTCCCCTCGACGCACCTGCGGACGGCCCTTTGCTTTTCCATCCAAGAGCGAGCTCGGGAACGCTTTGCTTCATTCTAGGTCGGGCCGCCTGCAGATAGGGACCTTGTCCTCTGCTGCCTCGCTGCCAGTTACGTTAAGTATAGCATGTGACGAAAGTTTATTAATCGTGTGCTGTAGTCAGCATCAGCGGCAGCGTATACAGTGACCCCCATGCAGAAAAAGGTTGGAGAGAAAGGCGGCAAGAAGGAGATGATGCTGGTGGAAGTCGAAGGAAATCATTGGAGACTGTGAACGAGGTATGCGAGGGGCTGAAACTGCAAGATTTTGTAAGAAGTCTACGTCTGTACCTTGCCTGCAGAGGAGGAGGAAAAGGCGGAGGAATCCCTCACTTCAGATGAGATTAGGGAGATGTGTGAAGTGTGGGAAACTGCAAAATTGTGTAGCGAAGCACCACCCGAATAAGGCTGTAGCAGCGTGAGCAACAGATCTGTTTAACGACAACGCGATGTCCCGTTTTTGCGAAACCCTCGAGAGGAGGCAAAGCAAGCGTCACCGGATAGGTTCCCTATTAAAGCCTCAGGAAAAGAAGAAGATTGCGTTGAGCCGATAGATAGCAGTGATTCCCTTAGTGATAGTGACAGTTGTCCTGCACAGTCGCCCTCCTCTCTCTCGTCTCCCTCACTCCAGCCACGGAGGTTCTCAAAGGTAAGTGCAGGTTAATGTGTATTTCTTTATACCGTGAATTATATTATTTTCTATCATCTTACAGTATCGTAATCGTTTTTACATGAATATGTTTGGATCGTGCGTTGCCATTATTTCTCGTGGGGAAATGGCTTTGACATACAAGTACTTTGGATTACAAACGTGTTTCTGGAACGACTTACGCTCGCAAACAAGGTTTCCTGTACTTGGAAATGAACGGAGGCCTGAACGCGGCGTGCCTCCAGCCGGGGGGTGTCGGAGAGAGGTTGACGGCCACGGCGCCTGTGTGAGAGAGGCCGCACTCCAACCAGGGACAGGACTAGCACTTGTGGAAATGGGGAAGAGGTGGGCTAACCCCGGAGCAGGCGGGTGGAAGACAGCACACGGACGCAGAGAACACTGAAGAGCCTCTTGTAGCGGCTGGAATAGTGCACGTTCACGTCCACAGTATCAGCACCTCTCCCCGTCGGGAACCCAGCCCCCGCCTGGTCCCGCCGTGGTGTCACCGAGCGCCGGCGCTGCACTTGGCCGGCAAGCCTTTTCCTAATTCGCTGGCTGGAGAGCAAGGTCTCAAGGGACGGGCTGGCCACCCCAGGACCCTCACCCCAACTTGGTCTCCCCAGGGCTCCTTCAAAGAGCTGGTTTACGTGTTCTTCATGGTGAAAGATGCCGGCCTCACCCCAGACCTCTTGTCCTACGCAGCTGCGCTCCAGTGCATGGGACGGCTGGACCAGGACGCCAGGACCGTCCAAAGGTGGGTGGGCATCAGGCCCTTGCCGGGGCCCGGGCCACCCAGAAGGCCCCCATGGCCGCCTGGCGCTGAGACCTGCAGGGTGCTGGGGGCTGCCCGTCCCTTAGGCACCATGCGCCCCCACAGGTGTCTGGACCAGATGGCCCAGGATGGGCTGCGGCTGCAGGACCTCTTCTCCAGCGTGCCACTGTGCCAGGAGGAGCAGGCCGCGCTCCTGCAGGCAGTGCACAAGGCCCAGCCCACCTTCAGCCCTCCTCTGCAGCCCCAGCCCGAGCCCCAGGTCAACACCTCACCCCTGCTCAGGGAGATCTACGCCAAGGTGAGAGGGCCCTGACACCCACCGGCGGGGGGGGGGGCATGTCCTGTTGGGGATGAGCCGGGACCACCCTGTCCTTGTGGAGTCTCCTCGGCCCCTCCTTTAATTTCTCTCGGAGCCACCCGCGTCCCAGGGATGCCCTCCCTGCTCTTCAGAGGCCAGACGAACCAGACTTGGCAAGTGCCAGTCCCCACCGGGGCCCTGACCCTAAAGATTAAAGCTGGAAGGTGCCACAGCCTCGCCGTTGGGTTCCCACCCAGAGGCTCAGCGGCGGGCAGAGCACAGGCGTCATACCAGAGCTGGGTGTAGACAGCCCGAGCTTTGGCTGGCCTCAAGCAGCAGGTGGGCAGTGTGGCCGGGGCTCTGTCCGCTGTGCAGTCATTAGAAGACCTGCCTTGTGTGGGCCTGTGTGTGATTCTCGGTGTGCTGGGTTTTGCGGTTTTCAGTGTCTCTTTTTGGATGGGTCACGCATTTGCACAGTTTCCAGTTTAAACACGAGCTCACTGCCCAGAGACCTGAGCTGTGTCTCCCCGGGTAGTTCCCACCCCCACCCAGTGAGGCCGGGCAAATGCTGGGTGGCTGTCACGTGCTCTTTGGCACCTTGCTTCCTTCCATCCTCGGAGGGATGATTTTCCGGGGACTCGGAGAAGCAGATGTGGCTCTGCGGGTGGGGGTCCTGGACGTGCAGGCCGGACCGCTGCTCTCGTCGGCCTTGTGTGTAGGAGAGTCCAGCCTGTGGGGGCCTGACCTCCTGCCTGCCCCCCCCCACACACACGGGGAGGGCCCCGTGTCATACTGTCCCCCCCCACAGGAGGGCCCCGTGTCATACTGTCCCCCCCACAGGAGGGCCCCGTGTCATACTGTCCCCCCCACAGGAGGGCCCCGTGTCATACTGTCCCCCCCACAGGAGGGCCCCGTGTCATACTGTCCCCCCCACAGGAGGGCCCCGTGTCATACTGTCCCCCCCCACAGGAGGGCCCCGTGTCATACTGTCCCCCCCCACAGGAGGGCCCCGTGTCATACTGTCCCCCCCCACAGGAGGGCCCCGTGTCATACTGTCCCCACCCCACAGGAGGGCCCTGTGTCATACTGTTCCCCCCACAGGAGGGCCCCGTGTCATACTGTCCCCACCCCACAGGAGGGCCCCGTGTCATACTGTCCCCCCCACAGGAGGGCCCCGTGTCATACTGTCCCCCCCACAGGAGGGCCCCGTGTCATACTGTCCCCACCCCACAGGAGGGCCCCGTGTCATACTGTCCCCCCCACAGGAGGGCCCCGTGTCTTACCCCAAGCTGCACCTGCCTCTGTGGAAGCTGCAGACCCTCTTCCAGCAGCAGCTGCGTGTGGAGATGGCCACCACTGTCACTGTGGAGTCGGTGGAGAAGGCGCAGCGGCTCACCAAGGAGGTCCTGCACGCGGTGAGCAGCTCGGCTGAATCGCAGCCCCCTGGGGTCGGTGCGGACGGTGGGGCCGGGGCAGCAGCCCGTGGGTCGCCCACCGCCGCGAGGAGAGTGCGAGGTGGGCCACGTGGCTCGGGAGGACCCCCCCCTCCGGGGTCTCCCACTCCCCCCCCCCACCCCCCCCCCGCCCCGAGATGGTGACTCCTGTGTCCGCCCCGCCCCCGCAGCGGAGGACGCTGAAGCAGCTGCGCGCCGCGTGGGTGGAGGCGCTGTGCGCGGGGCTGCGGGACGTGAAGGCCAGTGAGGCCCGCGCCGCCCGCTCCGGCCGCCCCACGCTCTTCCCGTACCTGTGTCTGCTCACCGAGCGGGAGCTCGCCAGGCTGCTGCTGCAGGTGGGGCGTCGGCGGGCTTGGGGGCGGGGCGGGGGGTGGTGGCGGCGCTGGCTGGCCCTGCTCACCTCCCGGTGCCGCCCCCAGACCCTGCAGGTGCTGCCGCCGCAGGGAGAGTCCCTCCTCTCCCTGGCGCAGCAGCTGGGCCTGCGCGTCTTCAATCGGCACGCGGTGCAGAAGAAGCAGCTCAGCCAGGTGCAGGCGCTGCAGCAACGCTACTACCAGTACCTGCACCTGCTGGCCTCGGACACCCAGGTGAGGCCCGTGGGGGGGGGGGGGGGGGGGCTCGGACACCCAGGTGAGGCCCGTGGTGGGGGGGGGCTCGGACACCCAGGTGAGGCCCGTGGGGGGGGTGGGGGGGCCTCGGACACCCAGGTGAGGCCCGTGGTGGGGGGGGGCTCGGACACCCAGGTGAGGCCCGTGGGGGGGTGGGGGGGCCTCGGACACCCAGGTGATGCCCTTGGGGGTGGGGCTCGGACACCCAGGTGAGGCCCGTGGGGGGGGGGGGGCTCGGACACCCAGGTGAGGCCCTTTGGTGGGGGGGGGGCTCGGACACCCAGGTGAGGCCCGTCGGGGGGGGGCTCGGACACCCAGGTGAGGCCCGTCGGGGGGGGGGGCTCGGACACCCAGGTGAGGCCCGTGGGGGGGGGGGGGGCCTTGGACACCCAGGTGAGGCCCGTCGGGGGTGGGGGGGGCTCGGACACCCAGGTGAGGCCCATCGGGGTGGGGGGCTCGGACACCCAGGTGAGGCCCGTGGTGGGGGGGCCTCGGACACCCAGGTGATGCCCTTGGGGGCGGGGGCTCGGACACCCAGGTGAGGCCCATGGTGGGGGGGGGCTTGGACACCCAGGTGAGGCCCGTGGGGGGGGGGGGGGGGGGCGCAGGGCTGGGCTCAGACCCCCAGCCCCTGACCCACTCCCCCGCCCCCAGGTGGCGGTGCCCTGCCTGCCACGGCAGTACTGGGAGACGCTGGGGGCGCCCGAGGCCCCCCATGAGCAGCCCTGGCCCTTGCCTGTGCTGGTGCAGTTGGGCAAGCGTCTGGCGGAGATGCTGGTGGAGGTGGTGCGAATGCCCGGCAGCCTGGCCGCCCCCCAGGGCTCCTGCTCGCTCATCCCGGTGCTCTACCACGTGTACTCCTTCCGCAGCTTCCGCCAGGTGGGCCCTGCGCGAGGGTGGGGGCTCCGGGTGCCGTGGGACCCCGGGGCCGTGGCCGGGTCCTGTGGAAATCCTGCTGGGGTCCGACACCCGGGTCCCGGGGCTGGAGGGGGCCCTCTGCCCGCCGAGCGTCCTTCGGGGCGATCGACGCCTCTGCCGGTCTTTGCCCGCCTCGCCCCCAGATCGGGATCCTGAAGCCACACCCGGCCTTCATGCAGCTGCTGGCGACCGCGGCGGAGCACACGCTGACCTTCGAGGCGGCCGAGGTGCCCATGCTGTGCCCGCCACTGCCCTGGACGTCACCGCACACGGGCGCCTTCCTGCTGAGTCCCACTAAGCTCGTGCGCTCTGTGGAGGGCACCACGCAGCACCAGCGCCTGCTGGACAGCTGCCCGCCCGCCGAGCTGCACGGCGCCCTGGACGCCCTCACCCAGCTGGGCAACTGCGCCTGGCGCGTCAACGGCCGCGTGCTGGACCTGTGCTGGAGCTCTTCGCCGCCAAGGGCTGCCCCCGCCTGGGCGTGCCGGCCCCGCCCTCCGAGGCGCCCCGGCCGCCCGAGGGCCGCCTGCCGCCCGACGCCTCGCCTGCCCAGAAGGCCGAGCTGCGGCGGGAGCTGGCCCGCTGCCTCAAAGTGGCCCGGGAGATGCACAGCCTGCGGTCGGACGCGCTGTACCGCCTCTCGCTGGCGCAGCACCTGCGTCACTGCGTCTTCTGGCTGCCCCACAACATGGACTTCCGCGGCCGCACCTACCCCTGCCCGCCCCACTTCAACCACCTGGGCAGCGACCTGGCGCGCGCCCTGCTGGAGTTCGCCCAGGGCCGCCCGCTTGGCCCCCGCGGCCTCGACTGGCTCAAGATCCACCTGGTCAACCTGACCGGCTCAAGAAGCGGGAGCCGCTGCAGGCGCGCCTGGTTTTCGCCGACGAGGTGATGGAGGACGTTCTGGACTCTGCCGACCGGCCCATGACGGTAGGGGCGGGGTCTTCCCCCCCCCCCACCTCCCCCACCTGTTCCCTGCACCCGCTACCCCCGCCCCTCCCTTGGCATGCTCCTGGCGGCGTCCTTCCTTCGGGGTCGGCGGCTCTGCGGCCCTTCCCTCCAGGGTTAGCTCTTCTTCCAGACCTTTCCCCGTCCCACTCCTGCTCGCTCGGAGGCTGTTCCCGGGTGTCCCTCCCTGCCCTCCCCCCCCCCACCGCTGTTCCGGGGGGCTCTGTCCCGGCCTCATGCTGCCCTCCCTCAGGGCCGCAAGTGGTGGATGGAGGTGGAGGAGCCCTGGCAGGCCCTGGCCTGCTGCATGGAGATCGCTCGGAGCCGTGCGCGCTCCCGACCCCCGCTGCCTACATTTCTCACTTCCCGGTCCACCAGGTGAGCTGGCGGGGACCGCATCTCGGGGTGTGCCTGGCCCAGGGGGGCGCGGCTGGAGGTGTGCGAGGGTCCGTGGAAGTGTGGGCGCCTAGCGCACACCCCGCTCTGCGTTTGGCTGGCGTCCCCCTCGTGGAGGCCGGCCCCCGTGGGAGTGGCTGGCCCTGCGGGGCGACCTCCTACGGCGGTGGTACGGGCGGCACACTGGGGCGCCCCGGAGCGCCGGCTCGATCCCCGGGGTTGCCCCGCCCCCCGCCCCTGTCGGCCCCAGGACGGCTCCTGTAACGGCTGCAGCACTATGCCGCCCTCGGCCGCGACAGCATCGGGGCCGCCTCCGTCAACCTGCTGCCCTCGACGTGCCGCAGGACGTGTACAGCGGAGTGGCCGCGCAGGTGGGCGCCGCGGTCCCCGCCTGCTCATGCCCAGGGCCCGCGTGGGGTCTCCGTCCTGGGGACGCCTGGATCTGCAGGTCGCGTGGCCCCCAGTCACCTGTGACGGGAGCAGGCGGTCAGGGTGGGCTTCCCCAGGGGGGGTGTCGGAAGAGGGAACCGTGGGGTCCTCGGGAAGAGAAGGGGCTGCCGGGCAGGGTGGGAGGCAGAAGGTCCACGCGCCCGCCCGCTGACCCCGAACGCCTGCGCAGGTGGAGGTGTTCCGCAGGCAGGACGCCAAGCGGGGCGTGCGGGTCGCCCAGGTGCTCGAGGGGTTCATCAGCCGCAAGGTGGTGAAGCAGACGGTGATGACTGTGGTGTACGGGGTCACCCGCTACGGGGGCCGCCTGCAGATCGAGAGGCGCCTGCGGGAGCTCAGCGACTTCCCCCAGGTGCGCAGCCTGGCGGGCGCTTGGCCCCACGGCAGTGTCGAGGTTTCCCCCGGCCCCGGCCCGGCCGCTGCCCTGAACGGCCAGCTGCTGGACGGCAGGCAGTCCTGGGGGTGGGGCTTGCCCCCCCCCCCCCAGCCTCAGGGGCTCCCGTGTCTCTCTCCGAAAGAAAGATGGGGCCGGGCTTCTGGGTTCCCAGAGGGTGCCGTGAGGTCCGTTTTCCTGGGGGGAGGTGGGTGGGTGATCGCCCACCCTGTGCCCCCGCCGACCGCTGCCCCGCACCCCCTCCAGGAGTTCGTGTGGGAGGCGTCTCACTACCTGGTGCGCCAGGTGTTCAACAGTCTCCAGGAGATGTTCTCGGGCACGCGGGCCATCCAGGTGTGTCCTCGCCCCCTCCCCGGGCCCACCGGGCTGTCCCTGACGGGGGGGGGGGGGCCCTGCCTGAGCCCGTGCCCTGTGTCCACAGCACTGGCTGACTGAGAGCGCCCGGCTCATTGCCCACTCGGGCTCGGCTGTGGAGTGGGTCACGCCCCTGGGCATCCCCATCATCCAGCCCTACCACCGGGACTCCAAGGTCATGGTAGGTGCGGCCCCGCCCCACCACCCCCGCTCCGTGTCCGTGTCCCTGTCCCTGTCCGGGCGGGGCTCCTGACCCTCCCCGCCCCGCTCCTGCAGATCAGCGGCGGGATCCAGAGCCTCACCTTCAGCCACAGTGGGGATACCAGCCAGTGAGTGCCGGTGGGGGCGCTGGGCTGGGGGCTGCCCCCAGGTCAGACCAGGCCAGAGGCGGCTGAGTCCTCCCCCCTCCCCAGGAGGCCCAACACGCTGAAGCAGAAGAATGGCTTCCCCCCCAACTTCATCCACTCTCTGGACTCTTCACACATGATGCTCACAGCCCTGCACTGCTACAGGTGGGCCCCCCGTCTGCAGCTTGCCTCGTGGGCCGGGCGTGCTCAGACTGTGTCTGTTGGCGATCCGTGTGCACACCCTCTTCTGGGTGTCGGGGACACGGCGGGGACCCACAGAGTGGGGAAGGCAGGTGGTGAGGCCGGGTCAGACAGGGTCAGGGGACAGGACCGAGGCCTACAGGAGGCGAGGACCCTAGTCACACGGGTTGCCGGACCCGGTGCCCAGAAAAGGACTACATGTAAGCATACGCAAAGGCCCCTTGGCAGCGAGGTGTGTGTGAGGGGGAAGCAGCTGGCTGGGCCGGTGGGGAAGGTGTCACTGCTCCGAGTGAGAAGTGCCTGTGGTTCCGTCCAAGGGAGTGCCGGCAGCACACGGTTCTGAGGGATTTGTGGCCCTCGTAGGGGGAAGCGTCTGGGTTTCTGTTCTGAGCTCTGCAGAGGCCCCCAAGCATGGCCATAGGGCAGGTGTGTGGATAGTTGGGTTAGAAAGGAGCCAGCGTTCAGAGACAGGTTGCCATCTGTGCCTGCCTCTTGCGGGTGGCACAGGACCCCTGGGACGCAGCCCTGTAGTGACGGGTGGGGGGACAGTATCAGCTGCGGCAACGGGGGGGGGGGGGGCAGTGACACGGGACAGAGTTTTCTTACTAAGAGAGAGAACTGTTTCTCGGTGTTAATAAGACTGGTAAACAGTCCGTGGCTGGGGGGGGGGGGTCAGGAGGTGTGAAGAGGGTGTGAGGCGGGACCATGAACAGGTGAGCTGACCGGTGGGGAGCCGGGTCCCACCGGGGGGGGGGGGGGGGGGGGGGCCTGAGGGAGGGTGGGAAGGAGCAGAGGCGGGAGTGGCCCTGGAGGGGCAGCCCGCCTCACGGGAGACCCCGACTGCCACCGCAGGAAAGGCCTGACCTTCGTCTCCGTGCACGACTGCTTCTGGACCCACGCGGCTGACGTGGAGGTCATGAACCAGGTGCCGCCCGCCCTGCGCCCACACCCGGCCCCCCTCAGAGGGCAGCGGGTCCCCCTGACCCCACGCCCTTGCCTCGTGGCACCGGGCACCCGCAGCCTCGGTCCAGCCGTCAGTCCCCGGGTTGGGGGCGGGACCCGGGAAGCTCCGCCCGCCCCCGCCCCCGCCCCTCGGGCCCCTGTTCTCCCTCCCGACGACGCCCCCTGCCCCCAGGTATGCCGGGAGCAGTTTGTCCGCCTGCACAGCCAGCCCATCCTGCACAACCTGTCCAGGTTCCTGATGAAGCGATTCTGCTCTGGCGCCAGGTTTAGTGCCCCCTCCCCCAGTGCGGCCGGGACCACCCCGCATTGCCCCACCGGGCCTCACGCCCACCCTGCCCTCGGCCTCAGGTCCCCACAGCACCTCAAGAGCACGCGGACTGGCAAGCTCCAGGACACGCTGAGGTCGGTGCCTAAGACAGGTAGGGCCCGACACCCTGCGCGTTTCCTGAGGGCGGGGGGCGCGGGAGGGGTCGCCCAGGGCCCCGCCGCGAGGTCTCCGCCGGGCCCTCTGCTCCACAGGGGCCTTCGACCTGAAGCAGGTGAAGCACTCCACTTACTTCTTCAGCTGACGCTGCCCCCGCCGCCCGCCCTGTACCATAGTGTAAATAAAGCTGTTGCCACCCATGGGGTCGAGCGTCTCCCGCCGGTCTCGGGGCACCCGAGCAGCTGCGCCCCGGCACCAAGCAGTCAGAGGCCGGCAGGCTGGACGCCAATGCTGTCGTTTATTGCGCGGAATGGGGGTGTGGGGGTCAGGGGCGTGGAGCGCGGCGGGGGCGCTGCTGCCTCGGCCCGTCGGTACATTCATCGCGGCGGCCCGGCCTCACCTCCGACCCCCGCGCCCGGGCGCAGCCAGGACTGCCCGCCCCTGGGCGCCGGAGGGGGCGGGGTGTGCCCGCTCCGGGGGGAGGTCACCGCGGGCGGCGCGCGGACGGGGTCGGGGAGAGGGTAGGGTGGGGGGGGCCGGGCCGGTTATTGCGTGAGCGCGATGGGGGCAGCGGGAAGCCGGCGGGCCAAGTATTGCACTTAAAAAACAGAATCCTCATCGGACGGGCCACCTACGAGGGGTGGGGGCGGGCAGGACTCCACAGCCATCTCCTTTCGGCCACGGGGCCGTCCCCGTCCCCGCTTCACAGTTGGGGGAACTGAGGCACCGAGGTGAAGGGGGGCCCCCTCGCACGCACTCAGGCGAGGCCGCCGCCGGGGGCAAGGACGATGTGGGTGGGCGCAGGGCGATGAAGGGCACGGCGGGGGCTCGGAGGGGGCTGCCGCGCCGCCCCGGCCCGCCCGTCCGACTACAACTACCTAGGACTCCTCTATGGCTTCTGGGGCGGGCGGCCGACGACGGCCGGGGGCAGCGCGCGATGGCATGGCTTTGGTGTGGATGACGGCCCCGCCCCCGGCCCGCCTGGGCCCGCGGGGCGGCGCGGCGAAGGTCACAAGTTGGACGAGAGGCGCGAGCGCGCGGAGTCCAGGGGGTCGAGGCCGCCGGCGGCGCCGGGCGAGGCCGAGTCCCTGCGGTCCGGGCTGGGCGCGGCGGCTCGGGTGGCGGGCGCCGGCCCCAAGCGCGGCGTGGAGCTGCTGGCCGGACGCGCGGAGGCCGCGGGGCCCGGGCCGGGCGCGCCGTGGGGCAGCGACGGCTGCGAGGCCGACAGCGGGCGCGAGGCGCGGCTCAGGCGGCGCGCGGGCAGCGCGGGTCCGGCGCGGGGTGCGGCGGGGGAGCCGGGCGCGCCGCCGTAGGGCGAGGTCCGAGGCGCCCGGGGGCTGGCGGGCGCGCCCGGGGGACTGGCGGCGGGCGCGGGTCCCGGCGAGGCGGCGGCGGCGGCGGCGGCGGCGGAGGGCGCGGGCCCGGGCCCCGGGGGCGGGCGGCGCACGAGGCGTGGCGAGCCAAGGGCCAGCGGCCCCACGAGCGGGCGCGCCACCTGCGGGCAGAAGCTCATGGCCACGGCCTGCTGCAGCGTGGCGATGGCCGAGGTGACCTGCGGCGGCGGCGGCGGCGGGAAGAGGCCCACGCGCTGGCCCAGCTCTGCCTGCTGCACCATCTCGCGGTCGTATTTGACGATCTCCTGGATGATGGCGTTCTCCTGGTTGTTGAACACGCCCGAGTTGAGATCGTGCTGTACCTTGTGCAGCAGGATGGAGTTCTTCTTGCCTGGGGGCGGGGCAGGGGCGTCAGCGGGCTGCAGCCCTGGGGCGTGTGCATCCGCGGCGCGCCTCCCGCAGTGGGTCCGCAGGTACTGGGCACCTGTTCTGTCCATCCAGGGCGCACACCGTTGCGTGCACTGCGTCAGGCTGTCAGCGCCTACTCGGCACGGCCAGTGTGCACCACGCCCCCGCTCGTACCTACCTACCTGCTGTAGCTGACACGCACCGAGCACCTTTTGCACATCTTAGGCCAGAATCTGAGCGCCCGCTGTGCACAAGCATGTACGGAGCACCTGCTGTATAGAGCAAGCGCACGGAGAGCGTGCAGCGTAGAGCAGCGGGCAGGTGTCGGACACCTACGACATATAGCTGGCACACGCTCGTCAAGAAACCGTTGGGTACAAGTAAGCACTCTCTACACAGCAAGCGTGCATGGAGCCCCTCCTGCCTACAGCAAATAGGTACCAAGTGTCTTCTGTGTGTAGTGTAGCCAGCAAAACGGAGCACCTACTGTGTACAATAAGCACGCATGGCCTGCTGCTGTATGTAACAGGCAGGTATGGAGTACCTACTGTATACAGTATGAATCAAGTACTTGTGTGTAGCAAGCACATTAGGGCACCTACTGCATAGGCAAAGCAGGCATGAGACACCTGCTGTATACC